>NC_056682.1:168592183-168896683 GCF_018350215.1 Panthera leo
GTCATTCACTTCTATTTCTTTTTTTAATATAATTGATAGTTTCATGAAGTATTTACAAATATATTTGCAGAATTAAAAGGACCAATAAGGGATGATGAAGTACACTGGAACTAGCAAGAACAACTTTTACCACATCTAAACCCAAAGAGGGAAATGGGAGAACAAAGTTACTGGAACCCAGGAGCCAGAACCAGGAAAAAGAGGCCCAACGATAGGACTGATTATATCTGGCATACAAGGAATTAGGAGAATAAATATCCACAACTGCCTTTTTCTAAACTCTCCAATCTGCGACCAGTACTAGACACAAATGGATGTCAAAAGGCAAGAGAGGTGATGTATGTAGTCCATGGAGGTCACTCTTGAGGGCCCCAGGTTTGAGCAGAAAAGCATGGAGAATTATCTATAGGGAAAACAAAGAGGTGTGTTTATCGTTTGTCTGTTTGCTCTCAGACCTATTTACTTGCCTTTTCCTTGATCTGATATTAACACAGGGAACTGAATTTCTCAGACTCTCCTACCGACTTGTTGTGGTTTTTTTGACAGTCTGTTTTATTTTTTTCAATTTATACCTTATTTATTTTTAATAAATAATTAATTAATAAAAACAATAATTTTTTGTCAAATTTGCTAACACGCAGTGTGTAAAATGCGCTCTTGGTGTTGGGGGTAGATTGCTATGGTTCATCGCTTACGTACAACACCCAGTGCTCATCCCAACAAGTGCGCTCCTCACTGCCCATCCATCTCTGGTCATTGAGAGCTAGTGGGCAGAGAGATTAGAGGACTCAAGGAAATCAAAAGTTGTGCTGTCTGTCCCAAATTCTCTCTACTTCAGACATTATCTCTAGATAATATCCTCCATGGTCTAGCTACCCTTGAACAGACACAGTCCCAGCTCTCATAGGGTTGGGTAGAGCAGAACAGGGCAGTAATACTATTTCCATTTCAATTGTAAATTTAGGCTTTTGGACTGAGATAATATTATCTCCTGTGTCCCTCCAGCCTGGGTGCGGTAGTGGATTCATGCTGTTTCTACTGTCTGGGTTATTTCCTGTTTCTCTGCATAAATTCTCAAGTCTTCTATCACCTTTGTATCCAATTACCACTATTGAATTTTCTCTCTTTGCAATACTAGCAGTCATTTCTGTTTCTGACAGAACTCTGATAAAATGCTGGGCTAATTTGTGATCGGGAGACATTTTCATAGACTTAGACTTTTACTTGCCAAGTTTTTTAATAAATTGAAAGTGTGATTTGCCATCACAAAAAGAATATGGTAAATAACAGTATCATACTATTTTCCCTCAGGCTAATGAGATAATAGAATCAGAATTTAATCAATGAATCAAATATTTATGTCATACCTAAATGAAGTCATAGCATACTGTATGAAACAAACTAACAGTAGTTCAAATTGATAAAAGTAGAGGGAAAATTGAGTTACTCCGTGGCATAATTGGCAGGGGAGGCATTAAAAAAAATCTTAAAAGAACTTGTGAGTTACAGGTCAGTTTTATAGTTGCATTTTGAACACATATATTGTTCCCAGCCTGCTTTAGTCATGCAAGATCTCCACTGTTTGTTAGGAGGTAAGATAATAGTAAATGATCAATGGTAGAAAGTACTAGGCAGCAAAGATAACTGAGGATTCATTACCGGGTTAATCATGTAGCTTTACTGTCATTCAGTTATTCATAACTGTATTTTTAAAAACAAATTTCAATATTGAATTTTTCTTGATATATAAAATAATAAGAAACTGGAATGGGAGGTAGAAATATGTACATGGATTGATCCTACTCAGTATCTATTTATTCCATGAAAGAATCAGTGTATTTTTTTTAAGATTCACTGTATTTTTTTTAATATGAAATTTATTGTCAAATTGGTTTCCATACAACACCCAGTGCTCATTCCAAACAGGTGCCCTCTTCAATACCCATCACCCACCCTCCCCTCCCTCTCACCCCCCATCAACCCTCAGTTTGTTCTCAGTTTTTAAGTCTCTTATGTTTTGGCTCCCTCCTTCTCTAACCTTTTTTTTTTTCCTTCCCCTTCCACACGGTCTTCTGTTAAGTTTCTCAGGATCCACATAGGAGTGAAAACATATGGTATTTGTCTTTCTCTGTATGACTTATTTCACTTAGCATAACACTCTCTGGTTCCATCCATGTTGCTACAAAGGGCCGTATTTCATTCTTTCTCATTGCCACATAGTACTCCATTGTGTATATAAACCACAATTTCTTTATCCATTCATCAGTTGATGGACATTTAGGCTCTTTCCATAATTTGGCTATTGTTGA
Organism: Panthera leo; assembly: GCF_018350215.1. NCBI lineage: Eukaryota > Metazoa > Chordata > Mammalia > Carnivora > Felidae > Panthera > Panthera leo. The sequence continues at coordinate 168,594,493 of NC_056682.1, forward strand.
AAGTGCTGCTCTAAACATTGGGGTACAAGTGCCCCTATGCATCAGCACTCCTTTTTCCCTTGGGTAAATTCCTAGCAGTGCTATTGCTGGGTCATAGGGCAGATCTATTTTTAGTTTTTTGAGGAACCTCCACACTGTTTTCCAGAGCGGCTGCACCAGTTTACATTCCCACCAACAGTACAAGAGGGTTCTCATTTCTCCTCATCCTCGCCAGCATCTATAGTCTCCTAATTTGTTCATCTTAGCCACTCTGACTGGCGTGAGGTGGTATCTCAGTATGGTTTTGATTTGTATTTCCCTGATGAGGACCTATGTTGAGCACCTTTTCATGTGCCTGTTGGCCATCTGGATGTCTTCTTTAGAGAAGTGTCTATTCATGTTTTCTGCCCATTTCTTCACTGGATTGTTTTTCAGGTGTGGAGTTTGGTGAGTTCTTTACAGATTTTGGATACTAGTCCTTTGTCCGATATGTCATTTGCAAATATCTTTTCCCATTCTGTTGGTTGCCTTTTAGTTTTGTTGATTGTTTCCTTTGCAGGGCAGAAGCTTTTTATCTTCATGAGGTCCCAATAGTTCATTTTTGCTTTTAATTCCCTTGCCTTTGGAGATGTGTCAAGTAAGAAATCGCTGCGGCTGAGGTCAAAGAGGTCTTTTCCTGCTTTCTCCTCTAGGGTTTGATGGCTTCCTGTTGCACATTCAGATCCTTTATCCACTTTGGGTTTATTTTTGTGAATGGTGTAGGAAACTGGTCTAGTTTCATTCTTCTGCATGTCACTGTCCAGCTCTCCCAGCACCATTTGTTAAAGAGACTGTCTTTTTTCCATTGGATATTCTTTCCTGCTTTGTCAAAGATTAGTTGGCCATACTTTTGTTGGTCTAGTTCTGGGGTTTCTATTCTACTCCATTGGTCTATGTGTCTGTTTTTGTGCCAATACCACGCTGTCTTGATTACAGCTTTGTAGTGGAGACTAAAGTCTGGGATTGTGATGTCTCCCGCTTTAGCCTTCTTCTTCAAAATTACTTTGGCTATTCGGGGTCTTTTGTGGTTCCATACAAATTTTCAGATTGCTTGTTCTAGCTTAGAGAAGAATGCTGGTGCAATTTTGATTGGGATTGCATTGAATGTGTAGATAGCTTTGGGTAGTATTGACATTTTAACAATATTTATTCTTCCAATCCATAAGCATGGAATGTTTTTCCATTTCTTTATATCTTCTTCAATTTCCTTCACAAGCTTTCTATAGTTTTCAGCATATAGATTTTTTACATCTTTGGTTAGTTTTATTCCTAGGTATTTTATGCTTCTTGGTGCAATTGTGAATGGGATCAGTTTCTTTATTTATCTTTCTGTTGCTTCATTGTTAGTATATAAGAATGCAACTGATTTCTGTTCATTGATTTTGTATCCTGTGACTTTGCTGAATTCATGTATCTAGCAGACTTTTGGTGGAGTCTATCGGATTTTCCATGTATAAAATCATATCTGCAAAAAGTGAAAGCTTGACTTCATCTTTGCCAATTTTGATGCCTTTGATTTCCTTTTGTTGTCTGATTGCTGATGCTAGAACTTCTAACACTATGTTAAACAACAGCGGTGAGAGTGGGCATCCCTGTCATGTTCCTGATCTCAGGGAAAAAGCTCTCAGTTTTTCCCCGTTGAGGATGATGTTAGCTGTGGGCTTTTCATAAATGGCTTTTATGATGTTTAAGTATGTTCCTTCTATCCCGACTTTCTCAAGGATTTTTATTAAGAAAGGGTGCTGAATTTTGTCAAAGGCCTTTTCTGCATCGATTGACAGGATCATATGGTTCTTATCTTTTCTTTTACTAATGTGATGTATCATGTTGATTGATTTGTGAATGTTGAACCAGCCCTGCATCCCAGGAATGAATCCCACTTGATCATGGTGAATAATTCTTTTTATATGGTGTTGAATTCGATTTGCTAGTATCTTATTGAGAATTTTTGCATCTATATTCATCAGGGATATTGGCCTGTAGTTCTCTTTTTTTGCTGGGTCTCTGTCTGGTTTAGGAATCAAAGTAATACTGGCTTCATAGAATGAGTCTGGAAGTTGTCCTTCTCTTTCTATTTTTTGGAACAGCTTGAGAAGGATAGGTATTATCTCTGCTTTAAATGTCTGGTAGAATTCCCCAGGGAAGCCCTCTGGTCCTGGACTCTTATTTGTTGGGAGATTTTTGATAATTGACTCAATTTCCTTGCTGGTTATGGGTCTGTTCAAGTTTTCTATTTCTTCCTGTTTGAGTTTTGGAAGTGTGTGGGTGTTTAGGAATTTGTCCATTTCTTCCAGGTTGTCCAGTTTGTTGGCATATAATTTTTCATAGTATTCCCTGATAATTGCTTGTATTTCTGAAGGATTGGTTGTAATAATTCCATTTTCATTCATGATTTTATCTATTTGGGTCATCTCCCTTTTCTTTTTGAGAAGCCTGGCTAGAGGTTAATCAATTTTGCTTATTTTGTCAAAAAACCAACTCTTGGTTTCGTTGATCTGCGCTATAGTTTTTTTAGATTCTATATTGTTTATTTCTGCTCTGATCTTTATTATTTCTCTTCTTCTGCTCAGTTTGGGGTGTCTTTGCTGTTCTGTTTCTATTTCCTTTAGATGTGCTGTTAGATTTTGTATTTGGGATTTTTCTTGTTTCTTGAGATAGGCCCAGATTTCAATATATTTTCCTCTCAGGACTGCCTTCACTGCATCCCAAAGCATTTGGATTGTTGTAGTTTCATTTTCATTTGTTTCCATGTATTTTTAAATTTCTTCTCTAATTGTCTGGTTGACCCATTCATTCTTTAGTAGGATGTTCTTTTAACCTCCATGGTTTTGGAGGTTTTCCAAACTTTTTCCTGTGGTTGATTTCAAGCTTCATACCATTGTGGCCTGAAAGTATGCATGGTATGATCTCAATTCTTGTATACTTATGAAGGGCTGTTTTGTGACCCAGTATGTGATCTATCTTAGAGAATGTTCCATGTGCACTCGAGAAGAAAGTATATTCTGTTGCTTTGGGATGCAGGTTCTAAATATATCTGTCAAGTCCATCTCATCCAATGTATCATTCAGGGCCCTTGTTTCTTTATTGATTGTGTGTCTAGATGATCTATCCATTGTTGTAAGTGGAGTATTAAAGTCCCCTGCAATTACCACATTCTTATCAATAAGGTTGCTTATATTTGTGATTAATTGTTTTATATATTTGGGGGCTCCTGTATTCGGCACATAGACATTTATAATTGTTAGCTCTTCCTGATGGATAGACCCTGTAATTATTATATAATGCCCTTCTTAATCTCTTGTTACAGCCTTTAATTTAAAGTCTAGTTTGTCTGATGTAAGTATGGCTACTCCAGCTTTCTTCTGACTTCCAGTAGCATGATAGATAGTTCTCCATCCCTTCATTTTCAATATGAAGGTGTCCTCAGGTCTCAAATGAGTCTCTTATAGACAGCAAATAGGTGGGTCTTGTTTTTTTTATCCATTCTGATACCCTATGTCTTTTGGTTGGCACATTTAGTCCATTTTACATTCAGTGTTATTATAGAACCATATGGGTTTAGAGTCATTGTGATGTCTGTAGGTTTCATGCTTGTAGTGATGTCTCTGGTACTGTGCGGTCCTTGTTACATTTCACTCATAGAATCCCCATTAGGATCTCTTGTAGGGTTTGTAGTGGTGATGAATTCCTTCAGTTTTTGTTTGTTTGGGAAGACCTTTATCTCTCCTTCTATTCTGAATGACAGGCTTGCTGGATAAAGGATTATCAGCTGCATATTTTTTTCTGTTCATCACTTTGAAGATTTCCTGCCATTCCTTTCTGGCTTGCCAAGTTTTAGTAGATAGGTCTGCCACTAGTCTTAGGGTCTCCCTTTATATGTTAGAGCATGTTTATCCCTGGCTGCTTTCAGAATTTTCTCTTTATCCTTGTATTTTGCCAGTTTCATTATGATATGTCATGCAGATCAATTCAAGTTACGTCTGAAGAGAGTTCTCTGTGCCTCTTGGATTTCGATGCCTTTTTCCTTCCCCAGATCAGGGAAGTTCTCAACTATGATTTGTTCAAGTACACCTTCAGCCCCTTTCTCTCTCTCTTCCTCTTCTGGAATTCCTATTATACGGATAGTGTTGCATTTGATTGCATCACTTAGTTCTCTAATTCTCCTCTCATACCCTTGGATTTTTTTATCTCTCTTTTTCTCAGCTTCCTCTTTTTCCATAATTTTATCTTCTAATTCACCTAATCTCTCCTCTGCCTCTTCAATCTGAGCTGTGGTCACCTCCATTTTATTTTGCACCTCATTTATAGCATTTTTTAGCTCCTCCTGACTATTTCTTAGTCCCTTGATCTCTGTAGCAATAGATTCTCTGCTGTCCTCTATACTTTTTTAAATCCAGTGATTAATTTTATGACTATTATTCTAAATTCTTCTTCTGTTATATTGCTTAAATCGTTTTTGATCAATTCACTAGCTGTTGCTACTTCCTGGAGTTTCTTTTGAGGAGAATTCTTCCATTTCTCATTTTGAGTAGTCCCTGGGGTGGTGCTGGAACTGCAGGGCACTTCCCCTGTGCTGTCCGTAGTAACATGCCTTGGTGGGCGGGGCCGCAGTCAGACCCAATGTCTGTCCCCGCCCACCGCTGGGGCCACAGTCAGACTGGTGTGTACCTTATCTTCCCCCTCTCCCAGAGGCAGGACTCGCTGTGGAGTGGTGTGACCCCTGTCTGGGCTACTTGCACACTGCCAGGCTTGTGGTGCTGCTTTGATGGGATCTGGCGTATCAGCCAGGGTGGATCTGCAAGGTGCACAGGGGCGGGAGGGGCAGGCTTAGCTCCCTTTGCCAGCGGTGGTCCCCTGCGGGAAGGGCCCTGCAGCACCAGGAGGGAGGCAGACCCATCAGAAGGATGGATCCACAGAAGCACAGCATTGGGTGTTTGTGCGGTACAAGTTCAGTGATGGGAACTGGTTCCCTTTGGGATTACAGGTGGGGGATGGGAGAGGGAGATGGTGCTTGCCAGTGCCTTTGTTCCCTGCAGAGCTGAGCTCTGTCTTCCAGGGCTCAACAACTCTTCCTCCTGGTGCCCTCTCACCCTCCCCACTGTCTGACAGCAGAGCTGTTGACTTTTAACATTCCAGATGTTAAGTCCCGCTGACTGTCAGAACTCATGGAGTCCGGCCCCTCCGCTTTTGCAAGCCAGACTTCAGGGGCTCTGCCTTGCCTAGCGAGCTGCCCCTCCACCGCCCTGGCTCCCTCCCGCCAGTCCGTGAAGCATGCACCACCTCTCTGCCCTTCCTACCCTCTTCCGTGGGCCTCTTGTCTATGCTTGTCTCCAGAGAGTCCATTCTGCTAGTCTTCTGGTGGTTTTCTGGATTATTTAGGCAGATGTGGGTGGAATATAAGTGATCAGCAGGACGAGATGAGCCCAGCACCCTCCTATGCCGCCATCTTCCCCCTTCTCCAAGATTCACTGTATTTTTAAAGTAGAACTATGCCTATCAAAAAGAAAAGAAATCCTACATTCCCCAGATACACTTGCAAACCTGCATGTCTGATAATATACAAGCAGAAGTCATTGGGTGGGACTTCCAGGAAATCTCTCCCAGGGATTCATGAGTCATGTTGTCCTCCCTATCTCCCCTCCTTCCCATTCTTTCCTGAATTGTACCTGTAACAGCTGCTTTGTAGATATTATGGCTAGCTTTGCAGCCACAAGTTTTCAACCATGAGGCAATCTTCAGAAGAAAGCTACATGTTTAAAGAATGGCAGTGTGAGTGGAGAGCTGAAGTCTGGAATATTAAGTACACCATAAAGCCACAATAGTAGACCTAGACAACCAAATTTCAGACTTAATTATGGGAGAGAAAACAAATCTCTATCTTCTTTAAACTAATGACACTTAAGCTTTTTGTTCATATCAGACAAATGCGATTAGTAATGGATATTACCCCCTTTATCTGAAGATATTCATCACAAAATGGAAGCTTGTTTGAAACTTGACTCAGAAAGGTTATGAAGGAGGTGCCTGTGTGGCTCAGTCAGTTAAGCTCTTGACTCTTGATTTTGGCTCAGGTCATGATCTCCAAGTTGTGAGATAGAACCCCACATAGGGGTCTGTGCTGGGCATGGAGCCTGCTTAAGATTCTCTCTCTTCCTCTCTCCCTGTCCTCCCCCACTTAGGCATACATCTCTCTCTCTCTCTCTCTCTCTCTCCAAAAAAAAAAAATGAAAGAAAGAAGAAAGAAAGAAAGAGAGAGAGAGAGAGAAAGAAAAGAAAGTTATAAAAGAATTAAATAAATTTAAAAATATACTGCTTTTCTTAATGAAAGTGAACTGATAATTGCAAAGTTTTCCATTAGTCCCCCAAATAACTTGTATATGAAACAAAATCCCAGTAAAAATAGAAAATATTTTAACTTGAAAAATTAATCTGAAAGAATAGTAAAATGAAATAATTGGAAAAAATTTAAGGAACTATAATAAAGGATTATTTCCTACTTTAATTTAACTGACATGTAATAAGAATTCATATAATTCAAACAGGGTGATACTGACAAATAGACATATCATTGAAAAGTATAGTCCTAAAACAGACTCAAGGATATATGACTTTGGATCATAAAGTACTTTGTCCAGTAAGAAATAAGAGTGAAAACAAGAATTTTGTAGTCTCTTTCTATGACCTTAGAATGTCTCATAACTAATATATTGAGTCTGTTTCCTTAGGAGAGACCATTTGGATATCAGCACAGTAAACATAATGACAATGAATGAGATTATCAGAGAAGGAAATAGAGATGGCTTGGTTCAGTGGTCTTGCTAACACTTGTTCTGCTCTTTACAAGCAGAATGCCAGTAATGTAGTCTTGGTGTACACATATTTTTGAATCAAGAGTACTGACATACATATTGAAACCAAATCACAGTTCTAGAGAACAAAGTCTGTACCTGCTGACCTCCACGTATGGATATGGAACATTATCTCTTTTGAACAAGTACTCATAGGAAAGTGCTTCTTCATTTAGAACTGGGGCAGGGAGAGCTGCTTTTATTGAAGGCTATTTGGAATATCACTCTCCGAGGAGACATAACATGATACGGCCATCAAACTCAGGTACTAAGCAACCATGGTATAAATCTACTATAAAATCTACAACTTTGAGGCTAATCCATCAGCTGTGAGTTAAGAATGCACTGCATGCACTTAGAAAAGCTCAATGTTCAGGGGTCATCTCTTGCCTGAGAGTAAGTGCCCATGTATTATTAACAAAAATGAATGTATCAATATTGACTTAAGGCAGGGTGCTACACTTTGTGAGTGAAAAAATTCAATTACTGTATTTCTAAAGACCTTATGAAGTCCAAATGTCAGGAAAAATATTCAGAATCGCACTCTTACTGTGAAAGAGAATAAGGAAAGTAAACAGAACTAAATACAGAGAGTTACTGATGATATTATTTGTATAAATTCAAATGATTCATAAAGCAATATGAAAGCCCTGCTAATTGTTTCTCCTGTATAAAATAATTACACATAACCATAGCTAATTTATTTTGTACAACTTTCAGAAGTTACTATTGATTTTTTAAGGTAGATTATTTAGAATTTATAATACCAATACTACTTAAAACAAAAGTCCTGCCTTTATCTCTACAGACATTTTTAAGAGGTGAAATGCATGTTCTAAGTACACACATGAATATCTGAGTATCTGAGTCCTAACACTTATGGATGGTGTTAGCAAACTTCATTTGTCTGGAAGTCTCATTATTCTACTATTTTGTCACTATAAGGTTATAGCTATTGGTGCTGATTTTTTGGAAACTTTCCTTTTGAAGTTTTAGTGGTTACAAACTGAGGAAAATTAATTATGCTACCATGAGATGCAGAAGAAGGAAAAGAGCATCATTCAAATACTTGCATTAATTTACTAGGGTTGCCATAAGAAAGTATCAAAACCTGGGTGACTTAAAACAATATAGTTTCACAGTCCTCGAATCTACAAATGAGAAATCAAGGTGTCATCAGAATCATACTCTCTGACCATTGTAGGGGACAATCTTTTCTTAACTCTTCTAGCTTTCAGTGCTTGCTAGCAATCCTCGGTTCACAAATGCATACCTTTAGTCACATGGCTGCGTTCCTCCTGTGTCTTCACATATTTCCCTTCTGTGCATGTCTGTCTCTGTGTCCAAACCCTCTTTGTATAAAGACAGCAGTTACTTTGTATTAAGACATTATTTTAATTGGACTATCTCTATTAGGATACTATTTCCAACTAAGATAACATTCTGAGGTACCAGGAATTAAGACTTCAACATATATTTTTTTGGAAGGACACAATTCAACACATCATACACATGGGGGCACAAGCAGGATATCTATTTTTATTTGAAAAGGGAAGATAATATAAGTAAGGTAAATACCCCAGTGGGTTTTTATCAACAAGATCCCGCATTTTATTGAAATGTGCCAAATGGAAATGTTTTATCAAGTGAATTAATAGATACATTTTCAATGTCACTTGGATAGAGGGCTTCCCTCACTTCTGTGAGTGTTATTCTGAAATTATCAGTTCAAATCTTGGAAAAGGAGCCAAAAGCAACAAAGTGATTTTAACAGAATTAAGTGAAGATTATGCATTCATAAAACAAAAATTAACTACAGAAAGGTGCAAACTGAGTGACATGACTCAGTTGTAGTTCATTTGAAAGAAAATGAGAATTTTACTAGTAACAAGTTAAAAGTAAGACAAGTTTGGTAAATATGATGCATTTAACAAGTTAATATGAAACTAATTAATTAACTTTGGGGTACAATGCTGGCCTTGAGTCTTAAGATATATATAGTATATCAAAAAATAGGTATCACCTTTATATCAAGGTCTCTGCCAGATACTACAGTGCATGCAAAGTAAAGAAAGACTTATATTTCTAAGAGAGATAATAATCAACATGTAGGGGGTGCAAGAATGCTGAGTAGGCTGCCAAATATACCAGTAGTAAGAATACAAAGTAGAAACTTCCAAGGAAGATGGCAGAATAAGAGGACACTAAGCTCACCTTGTTCCATGGATACAACTAGAAAACACCCAAATCAGTATAAGTAACCCAGAAAATATAGACTGCTATATACAGAAGATTTTATATACAAACCTAATGGTAACCACAAATCAAAACACAGTGATAGATATGCAAAAGAGAGACAGAGAGAGAGAAAGGGATCCAAGTATATCACTAAAGAGCACCAACAAACCATGAGAGAAGAGAGCAAGAGAATAAAGGAAGAAACACAAACTACAAAACAACCATAAAACAAGTAACAAAATGGTAATAAGTACATACTTATCAATAATTGCTTTATAAATGTACTAAGTGCTCCAATCAAAAGACATAGGATGATGGAATAGACAAAAAAACAAGACCTATTTAATGCTGCTTACAAAAGACTCATTTCAGACCTAAAGACACATGCAGATTGAAAGTGAAGTGATAGACAGGATGCCTGGGTGGCTCAGTTGGTTAAGTGTCTGACTTCAGCTCAGGTCATGATCCCAAAGCTTGTGAGTTCGAGGCCCTTTTGGGGCTTTGTGCTGACAGCTCAGAGCCTGAAGCCTGCTTTGGGTTCTGTGTCTCTCTATCTATCTCTGCCCTTCTTTGACTCATACTCTCTCTCTCTTTCTTGAAAATAAATAATAAAACATTTTTAAAAAATAAAAAAAATTGTTAAGTGATGGAAAAGCATTTATCATGCAAATGGAAGTGAAAAGAATCTAGGGTAGCAATACTTATATTGAACAAAATAGATTTTAAAACAAAGACTGTAAAAAAACTAAAAAGACTAAAACAAAGACTATAAAAAGAGACAAAAAACACTATGTAATAATAAAGAGAACAATCCAACAATAGGTTGCAAAAATTATAAATATTCATCCAACATGGAAGCACCCATATACGTTAAGCAGCTAATAATAAACATAAAGGACATAATCAGTAGTATTGCAATAACAGTAGGGGACTTGAACACCCCACTTACATCAGTGGATAGATCATACAAACAGAAAATCAATAAACAGTGGCTTTGAATGACACATTGGACCAGATGAATCTAATAAATATATTCAGAGAATTCCATCCTAAAACAGCAGAATACACATTCTTTTCAAGTGTAGATGGAATATTCTCCAAAATGGATCAAATATTAGGCCATAAAACAAATCTCAACAAATAAAAAAAAACTGAAACCATATCATTTGTCATTTCCAACCACAGGGCTATGATAATAGAAATCAGCTACAAAGAAAAGTCTGGAAAGAACACAAATACATGGAGGTTAAATAACATGCTACTAAACAATGAATGGATCAACCAAATAAGTCAGAGGAAATTAAAAAAATACACAAAGACAAAGGAAAATGAAAACACAGCAGTCCCAAATCTCTGGAATGCAGTAAAAGCTGTTTTAAGAGAGAATTTTATTGTAACACAGCTGTACATCCAGAAGCCAGAATAATATCAAACAACCTAACCTTACACCTAAAGAAGCCTGAAAAAGAAGAACAAATGAAACTCAAATTCAGTAGAAGGAAGGAAATAATAGATTAGAGCATAAATAAATAGAAACTAACTAAATTAATTAATTAGAAAAAATACTATAGAACAAATGAATGAAACCAGGAACTGGTTCTTTGAAAGGATCAACAAAATTGATAAACTTTAGCCAAGGTCATTGAAAGAGAGAGAGAGAGAGAGAGAGAGAGAAGCAGGGAACCCAAATAAACAAAATTAGAAATGTAAGAGGAGAAATAACAATGAACACTACAGAAGTACAAAAGATTATAAGAAAATATTATGAAAAAATTTATGTCAACAACCTGGAAAACCTAGAAGAAATAGATCAATTCCTAGAAACATACAACCTACAAAAACTGAATCAGGATGAAATTAAAAATTTGAACACGCAGATTAGCAGCAATGAAATTGAATCAGTAATCAAAAATTCACAACAAACAGAAGTCCAGGACCAGGCAGCTTCACAAGTGAAGTCTACCAATTGGTTAAAGAAAAGTTAATACCTATTCTTTCCAAGCTATTAAAAAAAAAAAAAAAATAGAAGGAAAGTTTCCAAATTCATTCTATGAGGCTAACATTACCCTGATTCCAAAACAAAGATAAAGACACTACAAAAAGTGAAACAGAGAGAGAGAGAAACAAGCCAGTATCTCTGATGAATATAGGTGTGAAAATCCTCAACAAAATATTAGCAAACTGAATCTAATACATTTTAAAAAATCATCACCAGGGCAACTGGGTGGCTCAGCTGGTTGAGCATCCAACTCTTGATTTTGGCTCAGGTCATGATCCCAGGGAGTACTGAGTCCCATGTCAGGCTCTGCATGAGTGTGGAGCCTGATTGGAATTCTCTTTCTCTCTCCCTGTGCCCCTCCCACCCCTAGCACTCCTAAAAAAAAAAAAAAAAAAAAAAAAAAAGCCATTATAAAAAAAACAAAAAAACCCCACCACAATCAAATGGAATTTGTTCCTGGGATGAAAAGATTGTTCCGTATTCACAAATCAGCCCACATGAGGCATCACATCAACAAGAGAAAAGATAAAAACTATACAATCATTTCCATAGATGCAGAAAAAGCATTTGACAATGTACAACATCCATTCATGATAAAATCCCTCAACAAAGTAGGTTCAGAGGGAACATAATTCAACATAATAAAGTCCATTTATGAAGAACCTACAGATAATAACATACTCAATAGTGAAAAACTGAGGGCTTTTCCCCTAAAATCAGGAACAAGACAAGGATGTTCACTCTAACCACTTTTATTAGACTTGATGTCCTAGCTACAGCAATTAGACAAGAAAAAGATTAAAAAGCATCCAAATTGGTAAGAAAGATGGAAAAATTTTACTATTTGCAAATGACATGATACTGTGTATAGAAAATAGTAAAGACTCCACCAAAAAAATGCTAGAACTGATAAATGAATTCAGTAAGGTCACAGAATATAAAATTAATATACAGAAATCTGTTGCATTTCTATACACTAATAATGCAGAAGTAGAAAGAAAGATTAAGAAAACAATCTCATTTACAGCAGTAACAAAAAGAATGAAATACCTAGAAAATAAACTTAGCCAAGGGGTGAAAGAACTTTACTCTGAAAACTATAAAACACTGATGAAAGAAATTGAAGACAACACAAACAAATTGAAAGATATTCCATGCTTATGGACTAGGAGAATAAATCATGTTAAAATGTCCTCACTACCTAAAAAAATTTACAGTTTTAATCCAATTGCTATCAAACAGCCAACATCATTTTTCTCATTCCTGGAAGAAATAATTTTCATAAATGTATGGAACCACCTTGAATAACCAAAGCAATATTGAAAAGGGACAAAACTGGAGGTATCACAATCCCAGATATCAGGATATACTACAAAGCCATAGTAATCAAAACTGTATGGTACTTGCACAAAAAACAGACACATAGATCAATAGAACAGAATAGAGAGCCCAGAAATAAGCCCATGATTATATAGCCAAGTAATCTTTGACAAAGGAGGCAAGAATATACAATGGGAAAAAGACAATCTCTTTAACAAATTGTATTAGAAAAACTGGACAGCTACATGTAAAAGCATGAAATTGGACTTCTTTCTCATACCATACACATAAATAAATTCAAAATGGATTAAAGACCTAAATGTGAGACCTGAAACCATAAAAATCCTATAAGACAGCACAGGCAATAATTTCTCTGGCATTATCCATAGTGACATTTTTCTAGATATGTCTTCTGGGGCAAGGGAAACAGAAGCGAAAATAAAATATTAAAATGAAATGAAAGCTTTTACATAGCAAAGGAAACAATCAACAAAACTAAAAGACAACCAACCTACAGAATGGGAGAAGATATTTGCAAACGACATATGAGATAAAAGAATTGACACAACTCACCACCCCCCGAAATGAATAATCCAATTTAAAAAATGGGCAGAAGACATGAACAGACATTTCTCCAAAGAGGACATACAGATGGCCAACAGACACATGAAGATGCTCAATGTCACTCATTATCAGGAAAATGAACATCAAAACCACAATGAGATATCACCTCACACCTTTCAGAATGGCTAAAATCAAAAGCACAAGAAATAAGTGTTGGTGAAAATGTGGAAAAAAAGAAACCGTCTTGCACTATAGGTGGGAATGCAAATTGGTGCAGCCACTGTGGAAAACAACATGGAGCTTCCTCAATAAATTAAAAATAAAACTATCTTATGTTACAGTAATTCCACTTCTAGATATTTACCCAAAGAATATAAAAACGCTAATTTGAAAGGATATATGCACCCATATGTTTATTGCAGCATTATTTACAATAGCCAAATTATGGAAGCAACCTAATGTCCATCCATAGATAAATGGATAAAGAAGTGGTGTGTGTGTGTGTGTGTGTGTGTGTGTGTGTGTGTGCGCGCGCACGCGTATGTATACGTGTTTGTGTGTATAATGGAATATTACTCCATTGTAAGAAGAATGAAATCTTGCCATTTATAACAACTGGATAGATCTAAAGAATATAATGCTAAGCGAAATAAGTCAGTCAGAGGACAAAGACCATGTGATTTCACTCACATATGAAATTTAAGAAACAAAGCAAACAAATAATAAAAGAGAAAACCAAAAAACTGACTCTTAACCATAGAGAGCAAACTGAACTATCCCTGAGGGACGTGGGTTGGAAAATGAGTGAAACAGATGAAAGGAGTTAAGAGTATACTTACCATGATGAGCACTGAGTAACGTATAGAATTGTTGAATCACTATATTATACACCCGAATGTAATATAACACTATATGTTGAGTATACTGGAATTATTTTTTTAATTATATGCAAACAAACAGAAAATGCAAAGTCGAATTTAGAAAGATGGCCTAAAAAAGCAAAACGTCATGTGAATTCAAACGAATACAAGGACAAGTCAACTTGGAAGACATCAGGAAATATGATACACAAGAAGCTTCTGCTTAGAACTCACTTCTTCCTTAAAAGGCTTTTTTTACCCCAAAATAAATTATCTCATATTCTAATCCTATTTCACCATACTATACATCCCTCATGTCACCTTTGTAAACAAATAGTCATTCAACATATTATTGGAGTGTTTCCCATCTGCCAGGTACTATGATCAAACAGAAATGGACACAACAGAAACCTATTTTAATGAGGAACAGCAATATTAAACAAACACTTATATTATAAGTTGCTATTGGGAAAGGGTCAGGAAAACCTCATCTGTTCTGAGATAACAACAGGTTTCACTCAGTAGGGGAATGATGGTGATGAAATGGTAGGATCAACTGCCAGGGAGTCTTCATGAAAAATTGCTTAGAAGGTGTTACTGAGGATAAGTAACCTGGAAGGATGAGTAAAAGGATCTACAGTCAATAGAGCAAGGAAGCCAACCTAAAGTGACCCCATCGCTTAGGAGCCAGAGGAATAAACACCCCAGCTTCCTCTTCTTTGATCTCCTGATGATGCCCGCTGTTGGCCAAAATCAAAATGGAAGCCAAAAAGCATAGGAGCCCATGGATGCAGTTCATATATATTCATCTATAGCGTACACAGAAAGGTGGACAACAACAAAGAATGTATTTGGAGAGACAATGAGCTCACTACCTACAGACAGAGAAAATGATTTACAATATGAAAATCAATATGCTGGGAAATATGTGTATTGGATAAAGAAGAAAAACAACAGATGTTAAGGGGCTTATCACAGTGCTTGGGATGCAGTAGGTACTCAATGTCATCTATTTATCACTATCATCATCATTATTATTGTTGTCATCATAATCATCAGTAGTAGTGTTTTATTTATTTTTTTAAATGTTAATTGATTTTGAGAGAGCTAGAGAGAGTACAAGCTAGGGAGGGGCAGAGAGAAGGAGAGAGAAATCCCAAGCAGCCTTCATGCCTAGAGTGGAACCTAACTAGGGTCTTGATCTCATAACCACGAGATCATGACCTGAGCTGAACTCAAAAGTCAGATGCTTAACAGACTGAGCCACCCAGGTTTCCCAGTAGTAAGTAATATTTTAAAACACTATCATCATTGCTGGAAATGAGACTTCTAAGCAACTAGAAGAGTCCTCCACGTGGATTTCATTCAGGACCATATTAGAATTTATGTAGATACAAAAACTGATTTTGCTGCTAAAGTTTTCAGTGAGTAACAAGAAGTAACCAAAAATAAAGTGAGATGACCAGAATGAGGATAAGCTAAAGGTAGAGCTTTAAAGAATGTGCTTTAAAGAATCAAAGATTTGTATCAACTAAATTTTGAGAACCTGGTAAGAGTTTGGTTGGTAGAGATGAAGAGACAGACAGAGAAACATAAATTAAGAGGAACAACTGATCGAAACAGGAGTATATACATTGTGAAAATGTGAAGTAATTCATTTTCGATGAATCATAGAATATGAATAAAAAACACTGGAGGAGGGTAACATTAATGTAATTTGCTGCCATATTTTGTAGGGCTTTGAATACCAGACCAAAGGTTATTGGAATGGAGATAGTGGAGAGCTAGCGAATGATTTTGAGAAAGGGAATAATTTAATTAGAGTAAAATAAATTGTCCTAAGTATAATTTGGACTGAATAAGATTAGTCAATAATAGTACAGGAAGGGAGGCAAAGAATGAACTTTGAATAACTAGTAGAAAGTAGATAGACATTAAGGGAAGAACATTCCACTCAGATAGAACAGCATGTACAAAGGCACAAAAACGATAACTATGATATTGAATTAGGGTAGTTTTCACTTATTTCACCCATCCTCCACTAACCTCTTTTCTGGTAACCACCAGTTTGTTCCCTGTATTTGTGACTGTTTCTGTTTTTGTTTGGTTCTTTGCTTTGTTTTGTTTTTAATGTTTATTTATTTATTTTGAGAGAGAGAGAGCATGCGCACATGAGCTAGTGGGGGAGGGGCAGAGAAAGGGAGAGAGAAAATCCCAAGCAGACTCTGCACTGTCAGTGCAGAGCCTGATGTGGGACTCAGTCCCAGGAACCATGAGACCATGACCTGAGCCGAAATCAAGAGACGCTCAACTGACTGAGCCACCCAGGCACCCCTGTTTTGTTTTTTGGATTCTACATATACATGAAATCAGTTATGGCCTCTACCTAATAGACGCCAGAAGCACCTCCTCCCAAACCATGACAACAAAAAAAAAATGACTCCGACAATGCCTCTGTGCCTTGGAAGTGTAAAGGGAGCAAAATAACCCATGGCTGAGAACCACTGAGTTATGGGAAATGCATATAATTTAATAGAATCAGAGAGTAAAGTATAGCAATGAGTTGACTACATAATGGAGCTGGAAAAATAGAGATAGATAAAAGCTTTTAGATTGTTATGTTGAGGTTTTTATTTTCTCCCAATTATTAAAAAAAAAAACAAGAGGCAAAGAAGTGAACAGAGAAAAATTGTAGTTTAGAAGGATGACACTGGGAGTCATGTGAGGGAGCAAGTCTGTTGTCATGGAGGCTGTTCGGAGGAAATTCTAAAAGCCCTATTTTTATAGCGTCATTGAGAATTTAAAGGAGACAAGATATATTTTTAAAAAGGTTGAAGAAATTAGAATAATAAAATAGGGAGGATGGAGCAATAGTGTGGGGAGAAAAGATGATAGAGGATTTATGGGTGATTCTTAGGGCTCTACCTTGAGTAACTGAATGGATGAAAGTACCACATACATACACGGGTAATAAGTTTAAGGGAAAATGTGTTCTGCCGGAGCGATAAGGGAAAATATGATAAATTCATTTTTGGTTAAGTTAAATTTGAGGTGCCAATGGAAAAACAAAGTACAAATGACCAAAGGTGGATATATCTATATATGTTCATGTTGGATTTGTATATTTAGAAATCATCAGTATAGTGTTTTTCTAATGAGTAGAGGGGGCCAAGGAACAAAACATAGAGAGATACTACTTAAAAAAAAATAGAGGAATAAAACCTGGCAAAAGTGTTTGGGAATGTACTCCAAAAGACTAATGGGAGGAAAGCCAAAGAATGAGAAAACTTTAAGAATGTTGATATGGATAATCAATGAAATAATCAGTGAGACCAGTATCACAAAAGTAGGATTTAGCAGCAAAGACACTGAGCACCTTAACAGTGGTAATTTTATGGAGAATGGCAAGCAAAGAGACGTGGAAGAAAGTTTAGAGAAAAGGAATGTGGAATATTATTTACGCATGTATATATTTGAAAGCTAAAATGAAGGAGAATGAGTAAAACTGAAAGAAATAGAAAACTCAAGAAAGAGTTGGTTTTCTCTTGAAACTATGAAAATTGATCTACTACATTAATGGAAAAAAAGATAAAAATCATGATTAGCTCAATAGATGCAGAAAAAGCATTTGACGAAGTTCAACATTCTTTTATGATAAAATTCTCAACAAGTTAGGTCTAGATGGAATGTACTACTGAAAGTCCTAGCCAGAGAAATTAGGCGAGAAAAGGAAATAAAAGGCACCCAAATCAAACAGTAAGAACTAAAATTGTCTTTGTTTTCAGATGACACTTTATTGTATGTGGAAACCCTAAGATTCTACCAAAAAAACTATTTGTATGAACTAATAAATGAATTAGTAAAGATTCAGGATATAAAATCAATATACAGAATCAATTGTGTTTTTATACACTAACAACAAACTTTTGGAAAGAGAAATTAAGAAAACCATCCCACTTACAATAGGATCAAAAACATTAAAATAATTGAGAATAAATTTAACTAAGAAGGTGAAAAATGTGTACATTAAAAAGTATAATACATAGATGAAAAAATCAAAGAAGACACAAATAACTGGAAAGATACCACGTTTGTGGATGGGAGGAATTAATATTGTTCACATATCCATACTAGCTGGAGCACCTGAGTGGCTCAGTGGGGCATCTGACTCTTGATTTCAGCTCAGGTCATGATCTCATGGTTCATTAGTTCAACCCCCACCTCAGGCTCTGCACTGATAGTGCAGGGCTTGCTTGGGATTATCTTTCTCACCCTCTCTCTCTTTGTCTCTTTTCTGTTTGTGCTCTCTCTCTCTCTCTCTCTAAATGAACAAGTAATCTTTGCTCATTTAGAGAACAAATATATTTTTATATATTTTATAAATATGTGATATGTGTATATATATGTATATATATATATGTATATATATATGTATATATGTATATATGCATATATATATATATATACACATATATATGTATATATATATATATATCCATACTATCCAAAATGATCTATAGATTCAATGCAATGCCTATAAAAATTTCAGTGGCATTTTTTTTTTACAGAAAGAGAAAAAAAAAATTGTACAGAATCACAAAAGATCCCAAATAGCCAAAGCAATCTTGAGAAAGAACAAATCTGAAGGCATCACTCTTTCTGATTTCAACTTATATTACAAAGCTATAGTAATCAAAACAGTATGGTACTAGCATGAAAACAGACATAGAACAGAATTGAGAGTCCAGAAATAAACCCATGCTTATATAGTCAACTAATTCCTGACAAGGGTGTCAAAAACACACAATGGGGAAAGGGTAGTTTCTTCAATAGGTGATGGAAAAACTGGACATCCACATATGAAAGAATGAAACTTAACCTTATTTTACATCACTCACAAAAATTACCTTATAATGGGTTAAAGATCTAAATGTGAGACTTGAAACTATTAAAGCTCTCAGAAGAAAACAGACAGAGAAAGATCCTGAACATTGGTTTTAACGAAGATTATTTGGATATGACACTGAAAATATAGGCAACAAAATCAAATATGGACAAGCTAAAAAGCTTCTGCACAGAAAATAAATCAACAAGATGATGTCAACCTATGGAATAGGTTGCAAAGCATATATCTGATAAAGAATTAATATCCAAAATATATATTAAAAAAAACTCATGTCACTCAAAAAGCAATCTATTTAAATAATGGCCACAGACACTGAACTTTCTTTTTAAAGTTTATTTATTTATTTTTGAGAGAAAGAGAGAGGGGGAGGGGCAGAGAGAGAAGGGGAGAGAGAAAGAGAATCCCAAGCAGGCTCTGGATTCAAACCCGCAAACCGTGAGACCATGACCTGTGCCAAAATCAAGACTCATGTGTTTAACTGACTGAACTAGCAGGCACCCCAGAAACTGAACATTTTTCCAAAGCAGATATACAAATGGCCAACAGGTGTGTGAAAGAACATTTAATACCATTAATCAGGGAAATGCAAATTAAAACCACAATGAGATTTCACCTCACACCTGTCAGAATGGCCTTTATCAAAAAGTCATAGTGAGTGTTGGTGAGTTAGACTGATTAGGCTAAGCTTCCTTATCTCGTACTTCCCCCATCTATAACATGATGAGATTCATGAAAGTGGTGAGCCTAAAAATGGAAGCAAGAGGTCAAAGAGGATTGTAGCTTAAAAAAAAAAAAAAAAAAAAAAATTAAAATCAAAAAATTTTAAGTCCTAAAATTAGAAATCATGCCAGTGTTGTTTTTTTTTTTTCTTTTAATGGCTTCCTATTACTTACCAAAATTAGAACAAACATCCATATCAAGGTCCTTATATCTCTTAACTTTATTTGGTATTTATTTTCTTCATTGCAAAATTGTACTTTTTTAAGGTTGTCTAGGTCCAGATTAGGTTATAAGATACTTCAAATTATTGCTGAAAGTTTCATCCTTTTATTTCCTCAACATATTGTAGTTGCTGCAATTTATTGTGGCTGAAATGATGTATGTGGAGACATAAGAAGGAATTTTTTCAATTGTAAACTACCCTATAAATGGAATGGAATTACAACAGCATGAATAGTTCAATGATAAATATTTCAAGCTGAGATTCGATGACCTTTTATGAGGAGGAATGCTACCATTTATTGAACACCTAATATGTGCTAGGTAATGTACGACATGCTTTACTGATGCCATTTGATTGATGTGCACTGTAATTAATCAGTAGTTATAATTTACTGCTGTGAAAGGTACATATATTGCTTGATCTCTAGTATAGGGCTGCACCTGGATTCAACTCCAGTATGGCTGACACCAAAACATGGGTTCTCATTTCAGAGAGAGGAATTTGGGCTAAATGTCCATTTTAGTCATTAACATCAACATGATTGATATTATTTCTTTGACCAATTTCATGTTACTATAGAAGACCATTCTTGTGTTTATGGTTAGGCATCCTATATTGCATCTATACTAAAGTACCAAGACCTCAATTTTCTTACAAAAAAAAAAAAAAGATTAATTCTGTGTCATTTGTATTTTAAGAGCTTTTCTTAGGGGAAAAATTTGTTTTAATATCTGTGTAAGGTACAAGAGTAATTTTCTTTTATAACCTGAGTGAAAAAATGGTACCAGAAATTCTACTGCTCCCCGTGAATTTGAACGATTTGAAATTTCACCACCAGTGTTTCTAGAATGAGATTAAGTACTTGCAGATAATAATGAATGCACTGTTGAAATCATTTAAATGATTGAATGAAGTATTTGAGAGAAGTCATTGTGAGGCATATAATTTCCTTTTTCTCTCCTCTGGTGCATGGATTTCATTCCTTAAGTAAATGGAGGGGAAAAAAAAGTATAGTACCTTGAAATTTCCCATATGAAATCTAGTATTGTTGCAAGACAAAGATATTTTACCCTGTGGCAACATTTTCTTTATAAAGCATCCTTCTTGTCATGTTATTTTTGTTGGAAAATGATTTATTAGAAAGTCTTTACAGTTTGGAGTCTGAATAAATCATGTTGGCTGGATATTAAGGAGCTATAATAATCAAATGTAGAGGTAAGTTCATTAATTTTCCAGAGTTCATGTGAGTCATCACCACTTCTGCCTCACCCAGTGGTACTCAAAGTGCGGTCCCTGCGCTAGCAATGTCAGGAACTGGGAATTTGTTAGAAATGCAAATTCTAGAGCCCCTACCCCAAACCTTCTGAATCAGAAACTTTTGGGGATAAAGCCCAGCAATCTGTGTTTTAGCAAGCCTTCTACTAGATGCTCATATTGCTAAAGTTTGAAGAAAACTGGCCTAATCCATGGTTAAGGACTTGGGCAAATGTACATCTGATCCCCAGCCTTCATCTTTAACAGGGATTCCTAATCTGGCTGAACATTAGAATGATCTGCCTATCCTTCTAAAAAAT
This sequence comes from Panthera leo, assembly GCF_018350215.1. Taxonomy (NCBI): domain Eukaryota; kingdom Metazoa; phylum Chordata; class Mammalia; order Carnivora; family Felidae; genus Panthera; species Panthera leo. The sequence goes on from NC_056682.1 coordinate 168,615,763, forward strand.
ATTGAGGACCAGACTCACCCAGACAAACTGAATCAGCATCTCTCAGGTAGATCTGATAGGCAGCCAGCTGGACTTGAGAACCACCAATCTATAGCAGCAGAGTTTGTGCTAGGAAGAATTTCAAGTACAGTATCCGCAAATATGGGTGAGAGTCCTGATCTAAGTTTTTATTCATGATACAACTTTAGGCAAAACTTAAAATTTTTACATTTCTCTATTACAAAATTTTGCAAGTGCCCAATGAGTTGAATTACGTGACAATGCACCACATATTCTAAAGTCTAAAATTTGTGAATGGTCCAAGACAGGCAGCAACTGATCTTGGTTAGAACTGAAGAACATCCAGCCCCACTAGAGATGATGAAACAGAATTTGCACTTTAAAGTGATCTGTCATTCACATATACATTCATGTTTTTGAAGCACTGTTCTAAAGCATGAGGCCAAGATAAGTCATCTTCATAACATATAAAAGAGAAAATGCAGTATTTCCCATCATTCAAATTATGCTTAGCTTTAAATGAGTGTGGGGTTAAAAAAAAGAGAGAGAGAGAGAGAAGAAATTTAGAATAAGCATTTCAGCTTCACATTTTCACTGTGAGTTTCCTCTTTGAGACTGAAAATGAAAAGACTCTGAGTCTGTTTGTCCAGCAAAAACATAAATGAGTACAGGTCCCCTCAAGGCTTGCTGGGTTACTAAGAATTTAAAAGCAACTCAAGTTTGATGAACAGTTCTTTTCATGCATGCTGTTCAAAGGCTGAAAAAGAGTTGCAGAATGTAAGGAAGAGCTGTTGAACAATAAGGAATAGCTAAAGTCTGCAGGCAAATACTTGTCAATAAGCACATACTGATTATTATTCTTATTTATTATTATTATTATTATTATTATTATTATTGTGATTATGAACTGCCGTAAACAGACATACAAGTTTAAATCAACACATTATAGGTAAATGTCATTGTAATAACATACCAAAAAGAAAAAACAACCAGAAAACCGTGCTTCATATGGATGGTTTAATATAAGAGTATGATTTCCTTCAGCAGGTACCCCTTGCTATTTAAGTGTAATTATTAAGGCACAAGACATGATTTTCCTTGTAATAAACTTCTTGTATTCCTCTGCTCTTTGGAGGAAGTAATAAACTGCTAGGTGAACAGAAAGTCCAATAAATACTCCCATACACTTCAGCTCATCAGTTGTGTAAATTTTATCGACTTACCAGGATCATGCTATTTGGATTTATTGTCTGTAAGGATAAAAAGCTGTAATAAAGGTGGATAAATGGATCCCATTGGCCCATAAATAACTGTTCAACCAAAAGAGCTGCGGCAGAGTAACTTTGTTTTCCACCATCTGGTGCATCAGAGAATGTTATCAAAGCAGCAGTAGGTGGTGGTGGGAAAACATCCGTTTCATTTCCATCCTTGAGAAAACAGTAGCATTTGGAAAACACATGCATCCTCTTTCCTGGGCCAGCTACCTAAATACCATCCAATATAAAAGGATTTATTTTTTTAATATTTTTCCACGTTCGTGAGTCTCATCATGTTATAGATGGGGGAGGTGCTAGACTGATAAATCTGATATCTGAAGTATCCCCTAGTTTTCTACATAATAGAAAGAGCACCCTCATGAATAATGCAGAACTCCAAAGCTAGGGAAAACTGGTGGTGGAAAGTTCCTGAGTGAAACACAAATAGAGGCCACCACATTCTCAGAGGATCGAGAAAGGTCCCAGTTCAAAACTTAAATTGTATTAACCTCCATATTAGTTAAAGCATCTTATGTGAAGTCTTAAAAATTAATCCACTGATTAACCCATTCTTCTTTTTTTTTTTTGTAATCCACTCATTTCAAACATTTTAATTTAGCATGTCTAAGCCTCAGGCATTTTGAAATCTCATCTTGTTTATGATAATTCTTTTTCTTGTTGAATAAACCTGTTCCCTTTACCAGACTCTACTCTTTACAAGTCTTATTCCGTGTATTTTCATAGATGTAGAATCAGGGGTACAGGGATGCCTGGGTGGCTCAGTCAGTTAAGCGTGGGACTTTGGCTCAGGCCATAATCTCACGATTCATGGGTTAAAGCTCTGCATCAGGGTCTCTGCTGTCAGTGTAGAGCCCGCTTCAGATCCTCTGTCCACCTTTCTCTCTGCCCCTCCCCCCACTGGTTCTTTCTCCCTCTCTCTTTCTCTGTTTCTCTCAAAAATAAACAAACTTTAGGGGCGCCTGGGTGGCTCAGTCAGTTAAGCGGCCGACTTCGGCTCAGGTCATGATCTCGCGGTCCGTGAGTTCGAGCCCCGCGTTGGGCTCTGTGCTGACAGCTCAGAGCCTGGAGCCTGTTTCAGGTTCTGTGTCTCCCTCTCTCTGACCCTCCCCCGTTCATGCTCTGTCTCTCTCTGTCTCAAAAATAAATAAATGTTAAAAAAAAATTTTTTTAATAAAAATAAATAAGCTTAAAAAAAAGAATCAGGGGTACAAAAAATTGAAATGTAATTTTTAAATAGTTCTATTTTATGTATATTGATGCCTCCCATTCTAATGAATGTAGAAAACTTCACAGTCATTTTTAGGCAAAATGGAGTGAAAAACAACATGATGCTTCATATCTAAGATTAATATCTTGCTACACCTACCTTTAGAAAATATCCACATATGATTCTTCCAAACAGTTTCACATTCTTCTATCAAATGGTTATGATTACCAGAAGCTTAGTAGAGAGTGCATTTGAAGGAAAAATTAGTGAAAAGACAGAGGTTTTGGGATACGATCTGGTGTTGACCATGTAATGTTGGGTAAAATATTTTACTTACCTGTATTTCAGTTTCCATATGTACAAAATGCTTTTAGACTTGGTGAAAGATATATTCCCTTGAATTCTGTGATTGTATAGTTTCTAAATCCTCTGAAAGTTATTTTAGGCGCTCATCAATTAACAGAAAAAAAAAAAACAAAAACATATACTTGAAAGCCTTATTATGTGGCCATACCACTAACAACTTACATTGATTAGGCATTTATAAGAAGTAAGGCATTTTTCTGAGTATTTATATATATTATCTTGCTTTTTAATGATAAAAAACTTTGTGAGAAAATTAAGGCTCAAAGAAGTTAACTAACTTGTCTTTTGTCTCCTAGTTAACGAGAGGTGAAGCCAGGGTTCAAACCCAGACAATCAGTTTTTAGACCCTACACTATTAACCACATCTTGCAGCTGTGATGTCCTATCTAAAAATATTTTTACTTTGTGGTGCTGGGGTGGCTCAGTGTGTTAAGCACCCGACTTCTGCTCAGGTCATGATCTCATGGTTCGTGAGTTCGAGCCCCGTGTCAGGCTCTGTGCTGACAGCTTGGAGCCTGGAGCCTGCTTCAGATTCTCTCTCTCTCTCTCTCTCTCTCTCTCTCTCAAAAATAAATAAACATTAAAAATATTAAAAGAGGGGCGCCTGGGTGGCTCAGTCGGTTAAGCGTCCGACTTCAGCTCAGGTCACGATCTCACGGTCCATGAGTTCAAGCCCCGCGTAGGGCTCTGGGCTGATGGCTCAGAGCCTGGAGCATGCTTCCGATTCTGTGTCTCCTTCTCTCTCTGCCCCTCCCCCGTTCATGCTCTGTCTCTCTCTGTCTCAAAAATAAATAAACGTTAAAAAAAATTTAAAAAAAAATATTAAAAGATATTCTTACTTCAATACATTCAAGTCTGTGTCATAATATTTTCAATATATATTGCCATCAGTTTTATTTGTATACATGGTGAGCAAGGTAAGACTCTGAAAAAATTAGGATCACTCCAATCTGCTGGTTTATAAAGGAGTAAGTTATCTACTCATATACTAGCTTATCAAGTCTCTATAGTACCTAATATTTCCAGAGAGCAGCTTTTTCTCTTAAATAATAAACTAAATAATCAGGTAACACAGACACAATTCAAAATGCCATCTTCTTGAGTTTAGGCTCCCAATCTATTTTGTGCTCTACACTGAGACACATTTCAATTCTATCTGATAAGTGTATGGCTAAAAATACACACTGGTGTGTATGTATTATTCACGCATTATGTCCTTTAATGGATTTTTACTTTTGTCATTGTGTGGTGTACATCCATCACCTGAGAAAAGGATTCAACCAGTTTCCAGTGAAGCATGTAGGGCCAATGGCAATCCTCATACATTATTTACTGACAAAATCCAAGGTGCTGGATTACCTCACATGGACATCAGAATATTGAATATTCTGAACACTCAAAAGAAGAGTAAGACTGCATTTTAGACCATATCCTCATAGGAAAATGACCCCTACAGCAAAAGTAACAGCTAGCTGAGGAGCTTAGTTCTTAAAAAGGAATTGAATCACCCATACTAGAGCAAGAATTAATTAAAGAGACAAATAAGAAATTAGAGCAAGCATAATACATAACTTCAGAGAAGTAAAAGAGGCAAGAATAAATTATTTTAAAGAGGAACTAAGCGAAATGTGACAAATATTATTTTTGAAATAAAGAATTCAATATGTGTAAGAAATGTCCAAGAGATTCAAGGACAAGCTAGTGAACTGGAATATCTTTCCAAAAGAAATCAGAAGTGAGTATATAGAGGAAAAACACAGAATAAGAGTAAAAAGAAGTGGAGATCTGAAGTAGACATATCATCAACCATAAGTTAGGAATCCAGTGAAAGAGAATATAACAAATATAGAAAATAGATTTGGGATTTTCAGACAGAAAAGACATATAACCTAAAAATGAATAAAATTTAACCTGACAATGAGTGAAAAAACAGTAGAATAATTTTGTCCAAATAATAAAAGAAAATAACTGTTATTTTTGGTTTTTTATATGGCCAGATTATCATTCAAAATCTATGTTGCAAGCAATATATATTTTTTTAATAGCAACAAAAACTAAGAGATTTCACTACAAATAGATCTCACTAATGAGATTTCCAAATGATGTACTTCAGGAAGAAGCAGATCAGATGCTTCAATACATGTAAGCCATTAATCAAAAAAAAAAAAACAAAAAACCACTTTTTCTATTCATTGATCCACTGAGAACTTTAGAGTCTCATACCGACACAGCATGATAAATTTCATATTTACCTTTTTTTGCAAGTTATATCTCTTCTTCCTGTTCTCATCTACCCAATGAACACCTAGTAATTATTACTGCTGCAGATCAAAGCTTTTCCCCTATTGGCTGAGTTTCCAAACAATCCTGAGCCCAGTGGAATAAACTTTGTACATACCTCTCTTATAGCTTTTGTTGCATCCATTGTTTATTTAATAAATAATTACTAAGCAATTACTTTGTTCCAAGCGCTCTCTTAGACACTAAGAATGTAATCACAGAAGTAAGGAGTCTCTGCTCTCATAAAATTCCCCTTAGTAAACAATCACAAATTATGTTGTTGCAATTACTACTCATAGAACCTTTTCTATTGGTTAAGTCCCTGAGGGCAGGGAAAACCATAATTTATCTTTGGACTTGCATGTCTCAAAGTCAGTTGACACTCAGGCCCCCACAATCTGCTATATCCAGATGGACACACAAGTTTGAGGTGGCTAAATAGAGCCACTTAATGATGTTTATTAGTAGAATAAATCCTAGTCATTAATGAATAAGTATCACTACTTCATATCTAAGGACAGGAGTTCATCATTTATTGATTTTATGCGTCGTCATCTCTGAGCTACAGCTCACACTTCGATTATGTGAGTAGAAGAATTATTCACGAGATACTCACTTCCAAGTATTACGTTCTATTAATGTGGAAATAAAAGTGCTGCATTCTAAGACTTTAAGGCAGAAAGAAAAAACTTGTTGTATTCACAATTAGGTTTTGATTTAGAATTATTTAGGATTAGTGAGAAATTCTGCGCTTTCTCACCCGTATGACTTGGGGGAAATCACTTAACGAAGCTGTGTTGTCTTCATTTGTGCAAAGCATTGCTAATAATGCCTGCCCCAAAAATGTTTATGGGGATCGTGATAGAAAAGAACAGAAGGAAAGCTCTTTAAATCTCAAAAGGACAATGCAAATAAGATATTCTGCTGAAACGGAAGTTCCACAGAGGCAAGATTTTTTTGTTGGTTTGTTCACAGCTAAATCCTTTACTTCTAGACCAGTGCCAAACACGTTGGCACCCAATAAACACTAGTGGAACCTTTTAATCAAATATCGGTGGAGTTAATATGTATATATTACAGAAGTAATTTAAAACATTTTAAATGCAATGTTGTCTACTCAGTTGCCAATCTCTAAACTAAACCCTAAAACTAGAGAAATTTGAAGAGTTCCTTAATGTGAAATCTCAAAGGGATTTATTTTGTCAGGTTAATCAATGTGTAATTTTATTACTGCATCTATAAAGTCAACATGAAAATTTCCTCTATAATGTTGAAAATGGGTTGCAATAGAAATTAATTAAGGAGAAAAACAGGCAGTGTTCGGAGTGTGTGTGTTAGGTGGGGGTTGGGGGAGGGGGTGGATGGGTGCGTATGCACCCGCATGTGGAAAGCTTTGGGGAACATCCCTGCATCTGTTTAATTCAGTAGCTCAAAAGTAAGCTCTCTTAAGTGTCATCTTCATGCGGTCTATTATATTTAATGTGATTTTCAGATACTCAAAGCAGTACAGTGCAATCTATGTCGTTAAATTCTTTTGACGCCTGTTCTGTTTCTACAAGTACAACCCACCAAATGGATCACGTCACCCTATAAGCCTAGGCCCTCATGCTAGTGATAGAATCATCTCCCTTTCTGCTCTGCTGCAGCTAATTCATCATAAGAAAACCCTGGGCTAACTGCAGTAATGGGTCAGTTCTTACTATGAGCTTCCAGATACTTGTGCTGCTTTTACAAATCTCCAGGATATGATGTACTGAGCAAGAAATTCATCAATAAAATACTTGAAACACTTACCGTGGCAATCTATCTAAATTTGGGAGAAAAGTAATCCTTACAGAAAGGTTCAGCCTGCTTATGATGATAGAGGTGTATTATGAATAACAATTATTAGGATTTCAGTGGATGAAGAGGTGTCTGTCTCATAGAAAACCCCTGAATAATACAACACATCCTATGAATTATTTATCATTCACAAGGTAGTATATGTTAGCATGCATTGCCAAGAATAAAGTGGTCAGATTAAAAAAAATGTTACTCTAGAAATGGTGTGCTTATTCCTTCAGCAACTCTAGCCTGGAAAGCATTCTTATTACAAGTCAATGATTGGAGCAAAGGGGAGGTTGGAAGTTGGGTCTCAAATGTTCAGTATTTTATATTCCAATTTGTCAGCTTCATTTGTCCAGAGAAAGTGGTGCGGTTACCACTAGAACAGATTCTGGTGTCGAGTTTGTAGGGACCTGACTAGGTAATATGGATGGGGGAGTAGCCTGTGTTTTTTTTAGCTTAAATGACAACATCCATCCCCTTACTGCCACCTCTTGGCTGCTGGTAACTTCAATCAATAACTACCTTTCCTGGGAATTTAACTTTACTGAGACTAACTGGGGCTGTGCCACTCTCTTCTGGACCACCTTTAAATGCCTGCTCACTCTTTATGACCCTCACACTGAAACCATCCCAGCGCAGCCCTCAGTGTCCTGGAGATTAGAAGAGAGAGTCTCTGCAGAAGTCCAGTAACAAAATGAGATACGTAACTAGGTTTGTGCAAGAAAAACTAGCAGACAAAAAAGTAGAACCGGAATTTCATCCTAGCATAGTGAACAAGGCACTTGAGGATTTTGGTAAGTCACTCTATCCCCTTGCATGTATTTCCTACTTTATAGAATAAAAAAAGATTGAATAAATAGGTTTGGAAAAGAAAAAAAAACTGAAAACACACCAGATTGGAGTTTATATGTAAGGTACAAACAAGTTTCTTGTTTTTTAAGTTCATTTATTTATTTTGAGAGAGAGAGAGAGAGAGTGCGGGAGAGGGGCAGAGAGAGAGGAGGAATGAGGATCCCAAGTAGACTCCATGCTGTCAGCTCAGAGCCCCACACGGGGCTCAAACCCAAGAACCATGAGGTCATGACCAGAGCCAAAATTCAACACTCAGATGCTTAACTGTCTGAGCCACACAGGTGCCCCACAATACAAACAACTTTCTATATGTCAGTTTCCTCTCAAGCCCTCAGCAGTACATCCCAACTATATACACTGGGTATGTGGGCAATGGTGACTCAAGCCAGTCGTTTATGGTTAAGTTACATTCAGGGTACATTCATTGAGAAGGGATGCCTTTTAGAAACCAATATTCTTAAAGTTATTTTCTTTTGCTTGTATTAATTTGATCCCCTACAAAATAGATTTTACTTCTCTGGGAAAGGCACATTTATGAAATTCCTTATATATTTATCTTCCCGAGGTTGGGAGCTCTTCCACAGTAAGGCCTGGGACTAAGTATTGTTTTGTATTTTCTAGCACCCAGCAAGTTACTGGCAAACATAGGAGTGTTTGCATGCATGGATTAAAAACCTGGCCTTTATGGGGCACCTGGGTGGCTCAGGCGGTTGTGCATCCAACTTCAGCCCAGGGCATGATCTCGCGGTCTGTTAGTTTGAGCCCCGCATCAGGCTCTGTGCTGACAGCTCAGAGCCTGGGGCCTGCTTCGGATTCTGTGTCTCCCTCTCTCTGTCCCTCCCCTGCTTATACTCTGTCTCTCTCTCTCTCTCTCAGAAATAAATAGACATTAAAAAAAAAAAATTTTTAATCTGAGCTTTAAATTAATTACATCATATATAAGCATATTATTATATAATATATATAAGTAACATATAAGGATAAACATATTTATAATTATATATAATATATATAATCACATCATATAAAATGACATAATTTATTGTATTATATATAACTATAGTAGTAATAAATTTATATTATATATAAATAATATATAAATATGTATTATGTTGTATTATGTTTTTAATAAATTAAAATGTAATGTTATGTTATTCTGAACCAGTCAGAGGGGTATGGGAAGTGGTGTGTGTTTTTAGATTAAACTCACAGAACTTAAATATAAGGACAAATAATTCTATATGGCCTTACATACATCATGGTAAATGGTCAGTAAGTAAATCTACTACTTGAAAATTAATGTGCTACTCATCATCAGGGAACTACAAATCAAAACTACAATGGGATATCTCCTCACACTTGTCAGAATGCCTAAAATTAACAACACAGGAAGCAATTGTTGGCGAGGATGTGGAGAAAGTGGAACCTCTTACACTATTGGTGGGAATGCAAACTGGTGTGGCCACTGTGGAAAACAATAAGATGAGTTTCCTCAAAAAGCAAAAAATAGAACTACCCTATGACCCAGAGAGTGCACTACTAGGTATTTACCCAAAGGATATAAAAATACTGATTTGAAGGTGTATGTACACCCCAATATTTATAGCAACATTCTCAGCAATAGCCACATTATTGAAAGAGACCAAATGTCCATGGACTGATGAATGGATAAAGAAGATGTAAAGATTTAAATATATAAATATGTAATATCTATGTAAAATATTACTTACATATTTAATATTACATATAAAATTTTATATGTATATAAAATATTACTCGGTCATAAAAAATAATGAAATCTTGGCATTTCCAATGATGTGGAGGAAGCGAGAGAGTATCATGCTAAGCAAAATAAGTCCGAGAAAGACAAATACCTATGATTTTACTCATGTGGAATTTAAGAAACAAAACAGATGAACTTGGTGGAAAAAAAAAAACAAAAAAAAAAAAACAGAGGCAAACCAGAAAACAGACTCTTATCTATATAGAACAAACTGAGAGTTGATAGAAGGAGGTGGGTGGAGGGATGGGGCCAATGGATGATGGGTATTAAAGAGGGCATTTGTTATGATGAGCACTGGGTGTTTTATGGAAGTGATGAATCACTATATTCTACACCTGAAACTACATTACACTGTGTGTCAACTAACTGGAATTGAAATACAAACTTGAAAAAGCAAAAAAAAGAGGAATAGGATTTAACACTGCAAACAGCAAAACGAAACAAACAAACAAAAAATTAATGTGGTAAAGGGTCTAGAAAGTAACACTTTTCTGTAAAGTATTTCACCAAGTAAAGGTAAGCATGAGTTAGCAAAATTTGTATAAAATGATTAAGCAATAATAAAAAAGTCCAAATGTCAATTTGTATTTTTTCTTCACAGGTCTTTGCAGACTTTTTAATTTGTGAGATTATTTGTATTTTCCCATGTATCCCCTACTTCACTGTGTGGTCCATGAATGATGGACAGTTCTTTACTCAGCTTTGAATCTCAGTGCCTAGCACGGTGAGTAGGTGGTATTTTCTTATGTTGATTTGTAACAAAAATGAGAAAATAATGATATATCCTCATAAGAAGTATTAAACCTCTAATTTTAAGTTCTAAGCAATTGTTTCCAAACTCAAAAAATATTCAGACTTGTGTTGTGAATACACACAATAAAGAAAAGATAGAATCTTTTCCTAGCTTTGCCATTAAATCACTTTATGATGTGGGCAAGACCTTTCATTTCTTTGTGTTTATTTCTTCGTTTGAAAAATCAAATAAGTAAATACTGCCTGGCCACATCCATAAAGAGAAAGGAAATGGTAGAATTCAGATGGCAGAAGCTGGGAAAGATCTCTGACCTATCTAGTTGGAAGAGTAGTCTGTGTTTCTAATTATGCCCTTTTAGCTCCCTTTGATGAAGCTCCTTTTTCAATAATGTTTCCACTTACATAGGAACTAAAATTGTATCAGCCTTGTTTTTTGCTGTATATCCAGATGCCTATCACAAGGCGTGGAAAAAATTCTCAAAAAATATTTGTTCATGGAATGATGTAAAAGAATTGGTGAGTTCATTGTTCCCTTCTCCAACTTCCTTACCCTCTTTGATATCCCTGTAACATCGCTGCCTCTACTGTTTCATCCTTCTTGAAGTACTCCTTAGTTTTAACAGCATCTGTGTTACTACACGGCATTTGCTTTACTCTCTTTATCCTTTCCTTCTTGGTGTCCTTTTTCTATGTCCTCAAATTCAGGTGTTACCCAAGGTTCAATTCATAGCTTTCCTCTCTAAATTTTTTACAGGGTTTTTAGCCAACTCATTCTAATGGTTTCCATTGTGAGCATTATCCATATAACTTTTGGATTTATTTTTTCTGGTGCTGTTCTCTCCACCTTCCAATGTCCAATCTCACATTTCCAATTTGGGGCCTTCAATGCCTTCAAGTCAAATGGCCAAAAGTGAGCTCACCATTTTCCCTCGTCCTCAAACCAGGCTTCCTGTGGCATCTGTATCCTTAACAATATCATTATTGTTCCCATTACCTTTCCCTAAAGCTTCATGGAAAATCCATAAAATCTTGCCAAATCAACTGTGTTTTTTATCATTCTTATCTATTGCATTTCCTATCCTCACTGCCATATACTAAGTCAGCCTTAATTTTTGTTGCTTGACCTACCATGGTAGCATCTTCATTGGTGTTACATCTTGATATTCTGTTCCTGGGCCACCATTACCATGAGGGAAGGGAGCAGGAAACTAGCAAAATACATATTAGCAATTGTAATAGTTGACAGGAATACAAGTATGAATGTCTCTGTCTTCAAGACTTTTACTCTTTGTAGGAAACAGGCACAGATACAAAAGAATACAGTAAAATATGGCAAGTCTAAGACCACATTATGCATAATGTGTTATGAGGGAATCACCTACCTAAAAATCACATTCCCTTGTCTACTTGGAGCCAGGCTTTGTTCTTCTACTTATGCTTTCTGCTCCCTCAAAGACAGAAGAGCACTATAATGGGTCAGACCAAGGGCACTATTCAACCACAGTGTTTTTAGCCAGAATAGCCATAAAGAGGACATTGATGACCTTTGCTAGAACTGTCATAGTGGAATGGAGATTAAGAAAGTCAAAAGGTTGTGGGGATAATTTCTGAGCTAGAATTAAAGAAGTGGAGACAATAATTGTGATAGACGCCATGATACGTTACCATATATCCCATTCAGAAATATCATCAGAAGTATCATCCCCCAGGTGCCGGGCTTACTGCCAGGAGAAGTGCCTCATCTGTTGGCTCTCTTTAAGGACTGCCTGAACTGTAGAAAATTATCTGACCCAAGGTCGTGCTTCCTTCCTGAGGCTTGCAGCATAATACCCAGAAAAACAGAGTAATATCTAAACATTTTAAGGATTTATTGGACACGGGATTGAATTAATATCAATATCCATGCATGTGGTACTGTTCTGGGAATGATCTTAGCTCCTGAGTATCTTGTGAAATTAACAGAGGCCTTTGTTGTGACATCAGTGAGTTCTACTCTTCCTCCTGCCCAATCTTCTTTCCCTCTTGATTCCAAGAGCCTTCCAAGTATATTTACTGTGTGTATATGCCCATCTCAGGATCTATTTTCCAGAGCCTGACTCATTGGTAACAAAAGACATTTTCCAAACTGAGCTCCAGAATAAATATCCACAGGATGGATCTGAATTCAACCAGCAACCTGAACAAGAGTTGTTCCACTGAACCAATTCATGCTGGATCAGAAAGCACAGTCCTCAGTCCATCTACATACTGCAAACAGATGCTTACAAATGTAAGCTAGCCAGCTTGGAGAGGTTTCTTACATAGCATTATTGTGGCAAGAGATACTAACCCAAGACATTTTATTCCACATTTTACAAATGAGGAAGCCAAGGCTCAAAAACATTTATTAATTGATCAGTATTGTGCAACTGGTATTGCATTAGAGAAAGCATTAGAGAAAGACTTCAAACCAATTTTTATCACATGACAGTTTATCATGTGACAACTTCTCAATATTCATCTGCAGCTTTGCATCACCTACTGAATAAGACTGAAAATTTTTACCATGGTCAAAAGTTTCTGGAATGTGATCTCACTCTATCTATCCAGAATTGTTGTGTAGGACACTTTTTCACAGTAGAAGCATTTTGGTCAGACTGTACTTCTCAAAGATCTTTAAATATGCTCTCTGCTTTCCAACACCTGTTCCTTGGTTCCTGCGATTCTCTCCCATGGAACATTATTCCTCCAATCAATCAACAGTTAGGGGGGAAAAAGAGGATATTTCTTTCATGAAAACTTCTCATGGTTTAAGAACAAAGAGTGATCGTTCCCATCTTTGAATTATTGTGTCACTTACACCTGTCTTATGACACATTGCCATACTTCCCTGAACAACAGTACCATATGGTAGGCTCCCAGGAACAGAAGGTCTTTATCTACCCTCTGCACATAGTATAGAGATTACCAGTAGTAAACTCTCAATAAATATGTTTCAGATAAATGACTGGTGAGTAATAAAGAATTGTGAAAAAATACAAAAGCTATATACCAATGTAAAGTATTATTACCTATGGTTTAAATTCTAAATATTTTATTAAACAAAAAATGGGCAATCAATTAGGACAGATGTGGGTTTAAACCCTTGCTTTATTAGTATGTCAAGATTTTTAATCTCTCAGAATAATCATGTCATTTTAAAATTAGGAATAATATCTACCATATAGTGTTAACATGAGCACTGAATGAAATGCATATATACAATTATTGGCTCAGATGTTGCTGAATAATGCTAAGTGCCTTTCCCTGTATGCTTCACTCTTCCGGTCTTTCAATCCTAGACTTCCCTTTTCCCTGTAATAATTCCTATGATTGGAAATATTTGTTTGTTGATTTTTTTGTGAGTTCAAAAAATCTGCACATCATAATCTGGTATTCTGTCTGCTTCCATCCACAAGTGATCATGATCAACCCATAACATTGAACAAATCATTTAACTTCTTTGATATCTTTTTTAAATTTATGGAGTGAAAGGTCTACACTCGATAATCTCCAAGTCCCCTTAAGAGTTTTTGAAGTTCAGTTACAGAACTGAGGTATGGGAATATGTGTCTGGTTTGGTCATCCTCTCCTCTGTATTTCTGTGCTAATATTTGCATATTGATTTTTGTGAATCTTACGGATATAAGGAGAAATATAAGAAGAAAAATATTATATTATCAGCCACAGAGTATCACTAGGCCAGAGATGGTCAAATATCCATAATAATGTTATCGATGTATTCATTTTCCTTTAAAAAATCTATATTTAAAAGATGGAAAACCCAAATCATCATACTAGAAGCTTGGTGCTATAGCATGCTATAGGGGTCTTTATAGCCAGTGTTCATATCGCTACCAAACTGGACAAGAAGTGAAAGCAATCACTCTTCCAGGAGCCAGAGAATCTATTTCTGGAATGTTTTATCTTCCACTGTTACTTTTTTCTTCCTTCTTTCCTTATAACATATTGCCTGCCTACCTGCTTTCTTTCCTTTTTCCCTTCGCTTTCTCCCTCTCCTTCCCTTCAGCCCTCTCCTCTGTCTCTGTCTTTCCTTCTTTCCTTCCTTTCTTCTTCTTTTTTTTTTTTCCTCAATCCTCATTAAGAACCAGTATGATTGATTTTCAATGCCATCATATTCATTGCTTTGGAATCCATTCCTAGAAAATACTGAGGCTATCTCTCATTAGATAGGTATCTTTCCGATAACTTCTGAATTTGAAAAATGGTTCCTCCAAAATGAGGTGGCAGAATGAGCTACCAGTCCATAGTGAAATTAATATTAATATCTAATAATGGAAAAAGTAGTTAATATCCTCCTATCTTAATGGATTGATTAAGCCAGAGCCAGTGAAGAATAGGCATTATAAGCCTATCACCTAAAATATGAGGAACACACACTTCGTGTGGCAGTCTATTCATTTGAAATAATTCATTACCTGGAAAAAAAAAGTCATCTTTAAAAATACAATGGGAAGTTACACTCTGAAAATTTGTGTTTAGTCATTAATACTCTAGTCTGTGAAAATATGAAACAGGCAAACAGGCTTTGTGAGAAATAAGGGCTTAACAAAATCAAATACGAATTTTATTTTAAAGCTTGTCAGTTCATAAAACAAAACCAGGGAGAAAAAAATGCCAAAGAAGCACAACTTTAAAATTAATAATTCTTATCGGCAGTGAGTGACAGCCCAAAGGGGGAGGAGAAAACAGACGAAAATGCCATAGAATATTAATAATTTATGTGAAAGCTTAACTTTTTCTAAGAAAGATGAACTCTTAATTCTTGTTAGTTCTCCTTGGTATTATCTCCCAAATTGGGGTTCTAAATCCCATGTTCATTTTTAATAATTACTGGAATATAAAGTATATGGTGAGTAGCGCCCTAAAATCTTCACTTCTACCTCATGCCCATTCCCTATTTCCACATAAAGCTTTTGACAAATTGTAAAATATTCACAACGCAGAAAGTTAACTGGTCATGTGCTCAGAAGAGATTAATGTCTCCATCTGCAGAAATGAATGAAGGCAGCAAGACTCCCAAATGCTCTGGGTGTGCAAAATGCTGAAATACAGAGAAATCACTGCATGGTGTTTCTTTCTTTTTTTTTTTTTTTTAATTTTATTTTTTATTTTTTAAAATTTACATCCAGATTAGCATATAGTGCAACAATGATTTCAGTAATAGATTCCTTAGTGCCCTTTACCCATTTAGCCCATACCCCCCTCCCATAGCCCCTCCAGTAACCCTCAGTTTGTTCTCCATATTTGAGTCTCATCTGTTTTGTCCCCCTCCCTGTTTTTATATTATTTTCATTGCCCTTCCCTTATGTTCATC
The DNA here is from genome assembly GCF_018350215.1 of Panthera leo. NCBI lineage: Eukaryota > Metazoa > Chordata > Mammalia > Carnivora > Felidae > Panthera > Panthera leo. The sequence goes on from NC_056682.1 coordinate 168,631,464, forward strand.
TGTTTTGTCTCTTAAAGTCCTCATATGAGTGAAGTCATATGATTTTTGTCTTTCTCTGACTAATTTCACTTAGCATAAGACACTCCAGTTCCATCCACGTAGTTGCAAATGGCAAGATTTCATTCTTTTTGATTGCCAAGTAATACTCCATTGTGTGTGTGTGTGTGTGTGTGTGTGTGTGTGTGTGTGTATACACCACATCTTCTTTATATATTCATTCATCGATGGACATCTGGGCTCTTTCCATACTTTGGCTATTGTCGATAGTGCTGGTATAAACATGGGGGTGCATGTGTCCCTTCAAAATAGCACACCTGTATCCTGTAGATAAATGCCTAGTAGTGCAATTGCTGGGTCTTAGGGTATGCATGGTGTTTCTTTTTGGAACTTAGACTCAAGACCCAAAATTAACTTTTGGCAGATTAGATCTAATTGTTGCCCTATTCCTAAATCAAACGTCAGCATAGAGTCTTCAGTGAATTTATAATCCAGTGAGCAAAACAAGATCCAAATAATAATATACCTGTATATACATTCAAAGTTCAACATTTCACGAGAAGCTACTATGGACCAGCTGCTATACTTGGTGCTGGTTGTTGCACAAAGAAAATTAAAATGCTAATTTTACATAAGGACTCACTGCCTTCAGGGTTTTGTTTATAAAATTAGGCAACTACAAAGATAAAATTACAGTTTAATTCTAAATAGCCTCAGAAGAGGTGCCTGGTCATGACCTTAAGGTCATTAGTTCCATCCCTTCATTGGGCTCACTGCTGTTGGGGCAGAGTTTGCTTCAGATCCTCTGCCCCCATCCCCCTCTGACGCTCCCCAACTCACATGTGTGTGCATGCTCTCACTCTCTTTCAAAAATAAAAATAAATAGGGGCGCCAGGGTGGCTCAGTCGGTTAAGTGTCCAACTTCAGTTCAGGTCATGATCTCATGGTTCGTGGGTTTGAGCCCTGCGCTGGGCTCTGTGCTGGCAGCTCAGAGCTTGGAGCCTGCTTCAGATTCTGTCTCCCTCTCTCTCTCTGCCCCTCCCCGACTTGTGCTCTGTCCCTAAAATAAACATTAAAAAAAATTAAAAATAAAATAAATAAAAACATATAGCCTCAGAGGAGAAAAAAAAAATCAGAAGAGCATGGATTTGTAAATGAATACAGATGAAGTAGGTGATTTTCCTAATATTAAAATAAAGTTGTTAGGGGAAGACATCAATGGATTTGAGAGGTAGGGGGACCTTTAGAAATCATTTACTGAAACTCATCAATTTTACCAGTGAAGAATTAGGTCCATGGATATAAGATGAACTGGCAAAACTTGTACAGATTTGTGAATTACTTGTTACTTGCGTAAATTTGAGTAAGTGACTTTCCTCTCTGGGTCTCAGGTTCTTAATCTACAATTTGGCAACAATTCTGTCTCCCTTGTTGGATTGGCTTGAGCATCAAATAATGAAATATACACAGTTTAAAATAGTGCCTACAAAGAGTAAGCACTCAAAAGTATGTTCTTAAATGGATGCTGTTGGCAAGACAGCCAGCACCCAATTTTTGTGATTCTCAGTCAAGAGCTCTGTTCAATACTCTATTGTATGCTTTTGTATGCTTATTTGCTAAGAGGGTAGATCTTACAGTAAGTGTTCTTATTACAAAAGCTAATAATAATAAGGAGGACAGGAAGAAACTTTGGGAGGTAATAGATGTGTCAATGACATAGGTTGTAGCGATGGTTTCATGGATGGATACTTTTCACCAAGCCACCAAGTTATACATTAAATATGTACAGAATTTAGTCAATTATACCTCAGTAAAGTAGTTTCTTAAAGAAATAATTCTGTTCATTAGGCCATACCACCTCCGTGCATGAAAGTCAATTCACCAATGCTTAAACTTTAAGACTTGCATAGCACACCCAAAAAAATGAGTCTGCAATGGTATTTTATTAGAAGTCCTGGTGAAGGAAAATAATGAAATAATGAATGAAAATATGAAAATAATATATGAAAATAATATGAAAATATTAACAGAATCAGAAACAAGAATGGAAGGAGGGATTAATGTCAGTATCAAGACGATGAGCCTCAAAATTCTTCATCTAACATAGACACAAATATAGAATAGAATCACTTCTTGACTGTATGGGTAACCACAAGAATCATGTGTAAATATAAAAGGAAGAGAAAAACCAAATCTCTTCCATTCTTATTCTATTTCTCCATAAGAACGATGAAACAACATCAATAAGAAGAATCTGAAATCCAAACTCCTTGAGGTTGTGAAGGATTACTAATGTCTCCTGAGGAAAATAAACAATCTAGGGGATTTGAAAAGCCTTTGCGTTGCATCACCAGAGGATTCTGTGAGCAGCATAGTGTGGTAGTTGAGAACAGAGACTTTGGGCCGGGTAGAAATTATTTTAACACAGTCCTGTTCTAGGTAAAACTAGGTGAATAATAGTATCTCACTCAAAACAAAATTTTAAAGGATTAAACAAGTTAATATGTGGCGTATGCAGCATATAGTGAGAGACATGTGAAGTACGTGAATGTTGATAATTCCAAAATCTATGGGCCAAAATTAGTCAAAAAGATGTTTGACCTATCTGGTGATTGAGAAATGAAAATTAAAATAGGAATGAGACCTTATTTCTCAGAACTATGATAGCCAAAAATTGAACCATGAGAGTTTTTGAAGAGTGCTTACATCAGGCCTGAGGAAAGAGGGGAGGGTCAGTAGAAGGGGCAATAGTGACAGTGGAAGGAACAGGATAAGGGAACATATACACAAGAGAAGACACCGCCGAAAACAGCACCAGCCCAAAGCCGGCTAAGGAGATCGAGTTGTCAAATAAATGAAAGAGAGAAGAGGGTTTTGAGATGCACTTCTTAAACAAAATAAAAAAATTAAAAGTATCCTAACATTTCCTATATCAAATTGAGATTTTATTCTATATATCTGTAACTAAAGTCTATAAATCTGCAGGAAAGGGGTTCTGGAGAAATATGCGTCAGTATAGACATTCTATGCAGCATGACAGTTTTGTGAGGCACTCTTGAGAAGGACAGTCTGCCATCATCCTGAACCATTTGAGGAAATAGCTATGAAGGGGGGCACTTTTTTTTTTTCTTTTCTGCTCTTTTCCAGTTCTATTGAAATATAATTGACATCGAATACAGGGTAAGTTTAAGATGTGCAATGTGATTTGATACACGCGTATATTGCAAAATGATAATCACAATGAGGTTACTTAGCATATCCATCACTTCACATAATTTTCTTGTTTTGGTGTATGTGTATGGTAAGAGCATTTAAGATCTACTATCTTAACAACTTTTAAGTACACAGTACAATATCGTTAACTATAGTTACCGTGCTGTGCATTAAATCTCCCGAACGTATTTATCTTGAAACTGGAAGTTTGTATCCTTCCACGAACACCTCCCCACTTCCCCCATCCTCCAGCCCCCCAACAACCACCCATCTACTCTCTGTTTCTATGAGTTCGACTTTTTTTTTTCTTTTAATTTGTGTATAATTGACATGCAACGTTTCATTAGTTTCAGGTGTACAACATAGTGATTCAACTTCTCTGTACATTATGCTTCGCTCACCACAAGAGTAGCTACCCACTGTCACCATAAAACACTATTATAATATTATTGATGATATTCTCTATGCTGCACCTGTTATCCTGACGACTTATTCACTCCATAACTGGGAGCTGGTATCTCCCATTTGGAATAGGGCACTTTTGACTGAGCAGGCCATTTATGTTGGCTACAAGCACACCTTAAACAGCATTCCACCAGAATAACGAAGGACTAATATGACATATGACTCTTTTTAGAAGAAAGGAACAAACAAACAAAAAAACACAGAAAGAAAACCAGTTGATTTTTAGTGGAAAATACTTAAGATTAAAACGTGTTATTCAGGGGCGCCTGGGTGGCTCAGTCGGTTGAGCCTCCGACTTCGGCTCAGGTCATGATCTCTGTGGTCAGTGGGTTCAAGCCCCGCGTCGGGCTCTGTGCTGACAGCTCAGAGCCTGGAGCCTGCTTCGGATTCTGTGTCTCCCTCTCTCTCTCTGCCCCTTCCCTGCTCATGCTCTGTCTCTGTCTCAAAAATAAGTAAAAACTTTTTAAAAATTTAAAAGTAAATAAATAAATAAATAAAACGTGTTATTCAGTCTTAACAAATGTAAAATTTGAACATGATATAAACCATGGTATTCTTATTACCTATGAGCCTATTTTTTATATTAATCAAGAACTATTTTAAATGATGTGCTGTTTGCACATAAAGCTTTAAATCTACTTTCTTTGGGGATCCCAAAAGGTTAATCAATATTTATGGAAAAATGCAGTCATTTAAGTAACTAAAAATTAGAAATCTTAGGAAATAAAATTGACTTTCTTACAGTTAAATATTTTTCCTTAACTCATATGATCATTCCATCATTAAAGATCATCTTTTGAGTGGATGAGTTATCAAACGATCACCCTCACAAGCCCTTGTTAAAAACCAGGGCCATCACGTATATTCAATCTACACATCTACTTTGAGTAATTCTTATGATGTCACTAGCAAATGTGACTTATTAGGAAATATTCCAAGCTCTGTGGGACGGACCTGGGATTTCTAAACCCATGTCTCAATAAATTGCCATCCCTACAGTTGAACACAAAGACGCAAGTCTCATGATCAATCCCAAACTTTGAGATGTTGTTCTGTTGAGAGCAACAGAAGCTCTTGGAACCCAGAGTGAGAACACTTTTCCTGTATCTAGCTGAAAAGAAACCATGGTGGGGGTGAATTAAAAAGAAAAAAAAAAATGTGGTATCACACCAATCAACCTCCCCAGGAGTTGGTGAAAACACAGACAAATTGGACAGGGACAGCTGCAGAACTTTAGAGCTGACAATTAAGAAGTGCTGAAACACACTGGTGCAAAACCACAGCATCAAGGATTTGAAGCTGCAAAAACAGCTGGGCTGATCCTCCAGCTGAGCATTTCCTCTTCCAGCCCATCTCTGAGCCAAGACCATGAGCACAGGGGAGGACGTGGCAGGTGGGGAGCTGCACATCTAAGATTCATTCAAAAAACAAAAAGCCACCCAAAAATGGCATCCGCTACTTAGAGAATGCCTCTGCAGATATGTGAGGAAACTAGAGATGGTGTTTTCTGAATAGATTGGTGCATTTTCATGTATGAGGACAGTGAAAAACATCCCTTGAAGTAAGTACTAAAGGTAGAAGAAAGAATTTTGAATCACTCACGCTGAGTTGAATTCCAATCCAACCCCATACTAACTACATCACTGTGGGCCACCGATTTGTTCTCTTTTAGAATGGGGTCAGCAAACTTTCTCTCTGAAGAGCTAGAGAGGAAACATTTTAGGGTTTGTGGGCCAAGCAAACTTGAAGATGTTACATAAATACTTTTAGAAAAAGAGAGGAAAAAAATCACAAATAGCTTACTGATTAAATTAAAACTATTTATGGACACCCAAATTTGAACTATGTGATAGAAAATATTCTTCTTTTGATTCTTTTCAGCAATTTAAAAGTGTAAAAACAAGGGTGCCTGGTGGCTCAGTCGGTTAAGCGTCCAACTTCGGCTCAGGTCATCGTCTCACAGGTCATGGGTTTGAGCCCTGTGTCCAGCTCTGTGCTGACGGCTCAGAGCCTGAAGCCTGCTTAGGATTCTGTGTCTCCCTCTCTCTGCCCCTCCCCTGTTCACACTCTGCCTCTTTTTCTCAAAAATAAATAAACATTAAAACATTTTTTAATGTAAAAAAATCCTTTTTTTAAACAAATTTGTTTATTTATTTATTTTGTCAGAAACAGAGAGAAAGAATTTTAGGCAGGCTCCAAGCTGTCAGCACAGAGCTCTAGGCGAGGCTCAAACTCACAAACCGTGACCAGACAAGAGTCAGACACTTAACCGACTGAACCACCCAGGCACCCCTGTAAAAACCATTCTTACCTCCTGGGGTGCACAAAACAGCTCATGGGCTGCAGTTGGCTCCCATGCTATAGTTTGCCAACCTCTCTCTTAGAGCATTGCATGGCCTATGAATTTACCAGCAAATGTTACTAATTATGATTATTATTTAATAATTATTTTAAAATACTTACTAATTAATTACAACTTTATTCGTAAAAAAGAATAAAGTTCTTATATATGAAAAACATTTTGTTAACTAAATGAAGCCCATCACAAAGACCACATATTATATGAGATGTATATTGTATGCCAGAAAATGGGAATCTATAGAGACAGAAAGTAGATTCGTGGTTGCCTTTCGAGGCACACGGGAGGAGGAGTGTTCAGGGTTAGGAGAGAATGGGTACTGACTGATAATAAATACAGAGTTTCATTTTGGAACAATGAAAACATTTTAAAACTAATTTTGTGATGGTTCATAATCCTGTGAACATACTATCCACTGAGCTGGACATGTTAAATGGCTGAATTACATAGTAGGTGAGTTATATCTCAAAAAAGTTGTTTAAAAAATAAAATATTTTTATTACACATACAGCTTCCCCCACCAAGATAGATCTGTCAAATCATGGCAAACCACATAGATAATCATTTGGATGCTGTCACCAATACTCCAAATCAAACGCACAAACATGTAAAAAAAATAATACACTATAGTAGAAGTATTTAAAACAACTTGGCATTTATTTCTTCCACAATCACTCATTAAATTCAAGTACGCATTAAGTATTGTATCCTTGGATGTAATAGGTCAACTTATAAGATATCAGAAAGCTTATTGTATATAAATTCGGCTTAAACTCACCTTTCTTGAATAATTGAGATAAAAGGCTTATGTAGTTCCCTATTAGGGTTATCGGAAATTACTAACTGCCCTTTCTCGCTTCTGTGACCTCGCCTGCTTGCTAAATAGATAACTTAGAATGCAAAATGCTCCCCCACCCCTTCTACCAAGATCTGGCTTAGGCAAGACCAACATGTAAAAAGTCACATACTCGCTACCCTACGGCCTCTCAGGTGTCTAACTATGATTGGTCATTTTAAACCCTCTTAGGACAAAGATCTTTAAATTGATAGGTTCCCACCAAAACTAACGTCTGTGTGTCACAATATAAATGGCTACCATGAAATGTTGTAAATTGTAATTAGTTAACCAAATAATGACATATTCTGACTTGCTAAAATCCATATAAGCTCACTGCTACCTTTGTTCAGGGCCATTCTCTGCATTTTTCTCAAGATCAGGAGGTCAGGTTTGGCCCAGTGGTGAATAAAATCTTGCCTCACTTCTATTTGGCATCCGGTGGTTTTTCCGACAGCATCCTGTTTCATGGAATAAAAACATAAATAAGGTAGTATCCTTGCCTTGGAATTGATTACAGAACAGGAGTGTTGACAGATATATAAAAGACATAGGATAACTGGATGTGACAAAGTGGTAATTGCACAATTGGAAATTTGCAAAAGAAATTATAAGCCACAAAAACTTTTTCTCCCAGACAAATACAGAAATCTTCAGACCAAAATCTGAAGTTAAGACCAATTAAGCTCCATTAGTAGAATTTTTATTTGAATCAGATATTTGAAAGGCAGTGTTTGAAAAGCATTTGCTCTAATCCTCAAAACATGTTAGAGCAGAAGAGAGTTCAGGCAGAAATAAGCCTTGGAGATGTGGATAAACAGTCTTCCTCACTCAGAGGAAGGAAAGAGGGAAGATGGATAAAGAAAGAAAATTGATTTTAAGGCTGCAAATTAGTAAATCAAGATTATTGGGGTTGGACTTTTTCAAGAGAGAAAGAGGTGACATAAAAATGGTTAGATTAGACTCCTGCGGAGCGTACACTAGCCAAAAAAAAGACAAATCTCATCACCAGCAGCAATGCACAGGCTAGAGAGTCACAAAGTTGTTGAAATCATGCAAAGACTTGGGTAATTTTATCCTTAGCAGATGATAGAGACTGGGGCACTGGTAAGCAGAGAAGGGCACCAAGGAAAATCAAAGAAAGATGGGGCCCAAGGTTGGAGGGACTGTTGATGTCACCATGGCTAACCAGGTTGTCCTATCTGTGTTGAGAGGCAAGTGAAATCAAGACACAGCCAGTGAACTAGAATGATGATTACAAGGCAAATACCCTCCGGGTCAGGGGCATGAAAGAAAAAAAGCAATTAGGAATGAATATAAAACAATAGCAGATGTAAGGGCGATCTGGCTAGGACATCTTCTACTCCATTGATCGCCAGGGTTGATTAGGATGATCTGGCTGGCTAGGTGGGTGTCCCCTTCCTCCCTCACCGCTCCACGTGGGTCCCTCCAGAAGCTGCACGCGGTCGGTAGAAGAGGAGGACCCTCCCCGATAGAGGAGGGCCATTGGTCAAAGGTATAGGAGTAGCTGCTCTCCCCTGCTATAACCTCCAAACAAGCTCTCAAAACAATAGCAAGCAGGGCTGATGGCAACTAGAGAAAGTATGCCCTTGTTAAATGAGGAAAGAAAGAAAGAAAGAAAGAAAGAAAGAAAGAAAGAAAAGAAAGAAAGAGAAAGAAAGATGGGGAGGAAGAAATACAAAAAGGCAGGAGGGAAGCTGAGAGGGAGGAAGTGAGGAGGGAAGGAAGAGCTAGTCTATTAAACAAAACACCTAGATTTATAGTCCAGACTTAGGTTATTTTGACCCATGATGGAAAAATACAGAGAAATTAAAAGATTGGAGGTTATCCAGAAGGTAAGCAGCAGGTTCATTAAGAGATTGTGGACTGGATGTTTATTAAGAGGACTGGACATATTCAGAAAAAGGAAAAACACAGTTTGTTGTTTATCTGAAATTCACATTTAACTGGGTGTCATATATTCTAGTTATATGGCAAAACTAAAGGGATTTTACAAATACAATTAAGGTTTCCAATCTGTTGACTTTGAGTTAACCAAAGGGAGATTATCCTGGGCGGGCCTCGCTTTATCAGATGAGACCTTTAAAGAATGTGTTTGAATACCTTAAAGAAGGCATTTGAGTTCTCTGCTGGCCTCCAGGAAGAAGCAAACAACCATATCATCAACTTCCTGTGGAAGGAATAGCCTCTAGGATCTGAGGAGTCCAGTCCTACAACCACAAGGAACTAATTCCTGCCAACAACTAATGAACTTGGAAGAGGACTCAAGCTTCGAGTAAGACCTTAGCCCTGACTGACACAGGAATCAGCCTCATGAGGCACAGAGCACAGGAATCAACTAAGTGGTGCTTATACTTCTAATCCGTGGAAACTATGAGATATTAAATGTATATCTTCTGAAGCCACTAAACGTGTAGTGACTTGTGACATGGCAATAGAAAACTAATACAGACTATAATCTCATATTTATTGAATCTGAGACTGATTCTGCCATTTCCTAGGTTAACTGGGTTAAAAGGATGCTGTCATTCTAAAAAGCAGGCATAGGTCTAACCTCAAGTTGAAGTTCTTCTGTATTCTGAGGGTGAGTACCTCCTGCCACAAATCCTAAAAATAATGTAGAATAAAGCCAGTATCACCATTCTTTAGCTTCCCTGATGAAGGGCTCATCAGCATTTCTACTACTGGCACTAGAAATTCCCCCTTCTCTGTTTTCCTTAGAGAAGGAAGATTACAATTGTCAACAAAACTTGATTACACGTGAAAAAATAGTCATCTCAGGGACTGCACAGCACTGAACTGAGTTCCTCTTAACAAGTCCTTGCAACAACTTTTCAAGGCTGGGATTATTAGCCACATTTTACTAATAAGGAAACAGGGCTCGGAGAGATTAAAAGACTTGCTGAGATCACCCAGATAGTAAATCGTAGAGCTCAACTTAGAAAATTATAAGGTTTCTCACCAAAATCTATGTTCTCGCTATTGTGAAATAAGCCTTGTCATTAAAACATAGTTCTCTCCATTTCAAGCCTCCATTCACCCACACCATTTAGAATTTAGAACTGGACGCAACACTAACATCCTATATTCCAGGTTACTAATGAATTCAGGTTACCTGTAAAGTAGATTTTTCACAAGAAGCCTGTGTATCCTCTGTATAATAAACAGGTACTCTATATAATAAACGTGGGGAAGACCCTATAGTGGCAAATTTCTCTACCTGAAAATGTTTCTGCCAAGTAACTCAGCATTCACCTAATTCCATGAAGCTTTTACTTCCTGGATACAAAGAGAAATTATATGAACTTTATAGAGAAAAATTGCAAATGGCTTCTGCAGCCAAGGATAACTGCTAACACACGCCCAGGCATTAATTACCCTCAGCACATAGCAATTGCATTCATAATTCTAAAATAAATGATTTGGTTTTAATATCTTACATCTTCTATTTATAGATTTATAATTTTCTAGGAGAAATGGATAGCATTTTGCAACATTTGCTCTGGTAGGCAAAGAGCTTAGAAACATTGGATGAGAAAACAGGATTTGAATATGTAAATCAATTAGCAAGATTGCATCACATTTTATCAGATCCCAGAAGCAGAAGTGGTATGGACTTTTTTCAGATGATCTTTTACTAACTATATTATATGTCTTAAGTAAATATTAACTAGCAAGAGAAACTTGTCTAATAGGATGTCAATATCTTGATAATCCTTTTTACTCCACATTTTTATTTACTGTTTCATTGATTTATTAATGTTAATTAACATTTACTCTATTTTTCTCAATAAAATATGTATATTAAAGGCCATAGCCTTAAAATAAATAAGCATATACACATATATAAAATAACAAATGTACATATACATATATTTTACATACACACAGTTGTGTGTTAGATACATGTGTGTGTGTGTGTGTGTGTGTGTGTGTGTGACATTAACCCCCATGATTTCCCCAAACATTGACTGGTCTGATGTTAAAGTGCCCTTTTGCTCATCTAATGGAAGTTTGGTAATGGGTCAATTTTGCCTTGCCTTGATTGTCTATCCTGGTCTGATATAAGACATTTCAGAATAATGCAAGCTCTATAGGGCAGAGATTTTTGTCTTTTACTGATAGATCACAAGCATTAGAGTACTGCCTGAGACACAGTAAATACATGCTGCATGAATATAATAAACAAATGGCCTACAATTTGATTCATTTTCCATACATGCAAACTGAGAACAAGAAGAAAGTATGTTAAGGTGCCAACAACACATCTTACTTTAAAATGAAAAAGAAGCTAAATTTGTGAGATTTCCTCCTTTTGGATAAAGGTTGAGCTCACTGATTTTATTTCAACTGGAAAGATTATAAGTAGGATGACAGCAGAGTGCATATTTCTTAAGGATGAAATGGAATTGTATTCAGTATCATTGGGATCCCCTTAAATAACAGCAGCTTGAGGACGGATGGATCATTGACATGTTTCTTCATTTTTCTCTTCATTACACTCTGAATTTTGTTTTAAAATAAAGGATGCTATTCCATATGAGTTCTGCATATAATAAATAATTACAACATTATATAATAAAATCTTACATTTTTAATATGAGGATAATTACATCCTTGTAAGCATGTACAATGCGAGTCTATATTAATGCAGAAGCCACACTGGTATAATTAAGCAATTACAAACATAGCACGACTAAAAAGGATTGAAAAAAATAAGAGAATAAGGGTCTTCCCCTAAGGGACACACTTTCTATCTCCAGAAAAATACCGACAAATATTCCATCATGAACCTTTTATTCATGTATCCAATACGGCACTAAAACCTACTTAGCTTCTTTATGTTACTGCAGAGACAATAGCATTTAATTATTTCTTGAAATTTGAAATCATACATACTAAGCCAAAAGATTCCATAATGCTTTATTATTCAGTATTGCAAATTATTTTGTAGAATTATTTTCAAATATATGTGTGGTGAATTCATTACGGTAGAATGGTTCATTGGTTAGATCACAAGAGACTCATTTCAAAAATCAGAAATTTCATCTAGCACTAATTGGAAAGTTAACCCCATAAAATTGTTTTAATGGTCAATATCTTGCCACTCTGCCTAATTTATCCAAAGGGAACAGTATGGGGCTGATGAGTCAGAGGAATGACTCAACCGCTAGGCTGTACGTGGTGGTGGAATCCTGCAAACATTTATTTCATTTCTAGACACCACTTAGATAAATAATGCATAACGTTAGAACCCAGCATGAGATTCAATATTTTGACTTAGGAACAGCTTTGTTCTTTCTTACAGGACAATTAATATCTGGTTAGAAGCCACTGTGAATGATAAATTGTTTCTTAAAATGTTGTCTGATTTCTTTTCACCTCTTCACTCTAGCACAAATAATTTTTTTATGAACCTTGAGAGCCTAGATAGTAGTACAAATGCCTTCAAGCACCATGGAAATGTCCTTGAGACATAAGCCTAAGGCCAGACCTTTTATGCAGCACTGATGCAAACCAGGTATCTTGTAGGAAGGGAGAAATCAGAAAGCCAGCTTTCAGGGTTAACGCTAAGATTCATGGGGAGGTATTTTGCTGAGGACATTACTTGAATATGAGAAAGTTTTCCTCACCCAGTTTCCACGGACTTTCCTGTAGTTTGTGTGCTATTTTGCACATGCCCTTGCTATTGCTTAGCCGTCAAGTTCATGTGTCTGCAGAAATATATAAAAAATGCATTATCTGTCAATTCATGAGCAGGGGGAAAAGTTGTGCAGGCAAAGCTTCCTTGTGCTATAAAAAGAAATATAGTGGCTTCAGCTCCTTGGGAGTTCCCAGTCTTCACAATAAATCATAGACACTTAGCTCAGACCTCCACAAACTTCTTTCCACTGATGAGGCACATTGCACGTTACTCCCTGTTGCTCACTCCTGCGTTGCTAAAATGAAGACCGGATGAACTTCAAGAGCTGGCATTTGCCTTGAGCAGTTCAAAAACAGGGCTGGCAAGATCCACAGGTCTGACAATCCCAGGATCAGCAGAATTGGTTGATTAAAGGGAACAAAATTTAGAGTTTATAATGAAATTTTAACAATGAGCTGCTTAAACAAGTCATTCAGAATTTATGCTTCTGAATAACTTGCTGCAAAACTGAATAATGCACATTTCAAAGGAACACAAAATCTGATTTCCGTTGTTTGGTTTTCTCCAAAAGTGTCAGTTGGGATTTGAACACTGAGACAGAATAGTTTGATGTCTTTGGGTAACTTCCTTAGCATTGTCCCCACTGTTGAAAGAATTAAACCAAAAGGCAAATTCCAGACAATAAGAAATAAGCTAGTTATGGTTGAGTGAAAGTGAATCCATAAAGGCATCAAGGATCACATGGCAATGCCACACACCTCACAAGACAAAACAAACGGGATGAGGTTGGGTTCAGATGTAAATAGAATCACGTTTTCTTGCATTTTCCCTTGTTTCCATTTGTCTTAGTCGGTTTGAGCTTCTATAACACAATGCTATAGACTGAGAGGCTTATAAATAACAAACGTGTATTTCTCACAGTTCTTGACTGTGGAAAGTTCAAGCTCAAGGTGCCAGCCGATTTTGTACCTGATGAATGCCCCACTTCCTGGTTCATAGATGGCTATCTTTTTGCTGTGTCTTCATGCAGCAGAAGGGGCAAAAAAGCCTCTAAGTGGTCTCTTGTGTAAGGCCACTAATGTCATTCATTCATGAGGACTCTACCCTCATGACTTAGTTACCTCCTAGAGGCCCCGCCTCCTAATACCATCACAGAGTTTCAGCATATGAATTTGGGGGAGTGGGGGTGGTACACAAACATTCGGTCCATTGTACCACTGAAAAGCAGCAATTAGAAACAAAGAAAGAAAACATTTAAATATATCTAGAGAAAAAGCAAAAAAAAAAAAAAAAAATCCAAGTAGAGTTGTCAGTGAAACCACAATTTCTTGACTTTGACTTTTCGTCCACGATTTGTTTTCACTATGTTATTATGGCAGACCTAACTATTCTATCAGGGACAAACTACTGTTCGTTCATAAAAGAGTAAGCTCATTCACTCTTCCTCTCTCTCTTTATATTGAATTTTAAGGTGTTTTAAAGAGATGTCAAGTAATTCTTCAAAATAGGTTTTTATACAAACATGTGTTTTCCTAGAGGCATACATAAATAGATAAAATGCAGAGAGCACATGCACATATATTTCTTACTTTCCCACAGAGAACCAGTCTTGTAGTTTTCTGTTCCAGGAGAGACAGATACCAAGGCATGCATCTATCTATCTACTAAAGGATTGGCGCATTAATTCCAAAAAGAAACCTTACTGAAAATGGATGTGCTGGTGGAAAGAAAGGGAAGCCAAGCCATAGCTTCTTTCACTCACCTTCCTACAGGTGAAAGAAATAACTTCAGAACCACTGAGAGCATGGATGGCTTCAAGCGATCTTTATGGAAAAAAATGACTACTTGAGAAATTATTTGTTCTGAAAGTTGCTGAATCTTTCCTATCGGCATAACTTATTACTGCACTTGATGGCTTTCCTGCAGTTGCTGTTTTATCCCATATATGAAACTGTAATGAAAAGGTTAATCACAGCTCACCAGGGTTTATTATAGTTAGAGGCTATTAACGGTTTGAATGGAGTCCAGGAACTTCAAACCCTCAAGCATATTGAAAGAAACCAGTTATTAACTGGGGCCATGCCCTACATACTAAGGAGTACATAATAATTTTCACTCTGAGCAAATCTGGATTTAAAAGAATATGGGAAAGTCAAAGGGTCTCTTCTAGCATCTGTTTACTGTGAGCTGCATAAGTCAAACTTAACCTTGTATAAAATGGGTTTTGGGGGGGTTGTTTTTTTTGTTTCTTGTAATTGACCTAAGAGTTTCTAGTTAAGTATGAAGAGTGCCAGCTTTGGAGTCAGAACGCAGGAATAAGAAACAAAGCTTTGCAAGTTTTTACCTATATGACCTTGGGTCAATTACTTCACCTCAATATGCCTAAATTCAGTTTCTTTAATGATAAAATGAGTGTAACTGAAGTACCTAATCTGTAGGGTTGTTGCGAGCATGAAATAAGGTAATCCATGCAGAGGGCTTAGCATAGTACCTACCATATAGTAAACATCCAATGAATGTCAGCAATTCTTATTATTGTTAATGTTATCATTATTATTGCTACAAGAAAGTAAGAGATAATAACTTTAAAATAATCTGAAACACAAAAGAAAAAAATCTTCAACTTTTGCAAATCATGATATATGTACAAATTTCCATTTATGAATTATTTCAGTACTGAAATGTATCAATACCCTCCTTAATCTCTAGGATTCTTAAGAAAACGTGCTGCCCCTTGTCTATCAATTTTACATTGCTGATTCAACTGTCTTCCAGTTTGAATAAGGTTTCTGTCATGGTTATGGTTATTCACTGAGCTGTGTACAACCTTTACTGCAGCAACTAATGGCATGCATTTTTCCAAATAGTGACAGTGTGCATGGTAGGTCGTAAAGGTTGACTGGCAAACATAATGGTACACTGCTCCATAAAATAAGTGATATCCTCAATTGTACCTTCCTTATAATGCACATTTTTATATGTTTTTATTAGAATGGAGTCAGGGCATCCTAATATGCTAACTAATATTAACAAAGCACTTTCAAAGCAAGAGTTTTTAATATTTTGCGATCTGAACTTTTATATTATTTATTTCCCATAAGTACAGTCTTACTGAATAACTGGATTACACATGTTTGTGTAATTATTTTTTTCAGTGCTAGAAAGCCCTGCTCCTGCCTATGGGGCTTAAGCAAGCAGCTTAAAATGCCAGAAAAGGGATATGCCACTGGAGAGAATCAACATCAGTTGGGCCACAAATGGGCCAATGATATTTTCTATCTAGGACATAATCTTTGTTTTCTTCAATGCCAGTCACTAGCTCAAAATCCCAAATTTATTTCATTTGCTTGTGGTGAGATGAACTCTCCTCATTTGCTACATCCCTTCCTCAGACTTTGGTGGAGTAAAGCAAGGGAAATGCAGGGAAATTTGAGAAATGCAGAGGAAAACAGACAAAGAGATATGCATTTTTATCTTATTGCAGGGAATATATTGAAGATAGTGGATCCACTGATTGCCTTGTAAACAGCACATTCTAGGATCAGACCTTGATGAACAGGTTTCCCCTTCCCCTCTTACATTTACAGATTCAAAGCTTACCATCTCCTCCCCTACCTTGTCCCAAAATAGGGCTCTCTAAACAGTAAAACTAGATGGAAATGAGTGGTAGACCATTCTACTTGAGATAGAGAAGGAAAAGCGTCTCCATGAAGGGAGGTGGAAGGGAAAAGGAGATGAGGAAAAGGAGAGGAAACCACAAAGAGTAAAAAATTACCAAAGGTGGGTGGAACGATGAAAAGCTAGGATGTAGGACAGACCTGAAGAAAGTCAATATGAAGTAGTCTGGGGTAGAATGAACAACTTCAAGCTGAGGATAAACAGAAAGGACAATCCACTGAAATGGCATCACTTCCATTCTGTTCAACTTAGAATTAGAACTCAATCCAAAGTAAAAGGTGATTTTGTACTTTGTTTTCATGTTATAGGTTGAATTGTGTTCCACAAAAATCCATATGTTGAAGCGCTAATTCCCAGTACCTCAGGATGTAACTGTATTTGGAGATAAGATCTTTGAAGAGATAATTGAGTTAAAATAAGATCGTTAAGATCTCTAATCCAATATGACTAGAAATGTGATATAGATATATGTGTACAGAGAGGAAAGACCATATGAAAACAGAAGGAAAAGAGCCATTTGCAAGCGAAAGAGAGAGAGTCTTCAGAAGAAACCAAACCTGTTGACACCTTGACCTTAGACTTCTCACCTGCAGAAATCTAAGGAAATAAATTTCAGTTTAAACTACTCAGACTGTATCACTTCTCGGCCTTTTGGCTAAAGTCAAGCGTACTCAGACTGGTACTTTGTTTACGGCAGCCCTTGAAAACTAACATAACCTGATCTCTGTTGTGCTTTGGTCTCAGCAACAGTAACATCACTTCATGATGGACGTAACCACACCACTGCTCAGTTTTTACTGCCTGATCCTGGAATTTAACAAACAGCAGTGCTATGTTTCAGGTATTGTGATAGGTGCGAAGCTTGTAAGGAAGAACATGATGTTTCCTATGCTCTCGAGAGGACTACCTTCTCACTGGGGACACACACGTGTGTAAAAACATAAATTTAAGTGGAACCCTGGTCAAGGCTTTATGAACAGTATAAGAGGACCAAGAAATGAATGACTGTCCAGCCTTTCTAGTGGGGGAAGACCCTGTGACATGGCCTGATAGAGAAACCTTCCAGATGAAGTGCCTTCAAAAGGTAGATTGCAAAGCAAAGATTAAAACATAATTTTTCTGTTGCCATATGTAAAGATTTTATATGTAACAAAATTTTTGAAACCTAGGGATTTCAAAGTTTTAATGTCATTAGGCTCAATGCCATTTGATAACGCAATACTTCAGTGTTTAGAATATCAATACCATACTATTTGGACATCTATTATGACAATTATTAACTCTTATGCATTAAGAAGAACTCTTGTCATCAAACAAAAGACACACACCTCACACTTGTTTAGAAATGTTGACTTCTGCAGATTAAAATCCCAGACACCTGTTCACTTCAAGTACAGCTTCATCTGGGAATTCAACTGATGACCTGAATTCAACTGAATTCAACTCTGTCTCTCATTGGCTTCTCCCCCTTTAGATACACACTATTTTCTTCTGGTTTACTTCATTCTCATGCAAACTATTTCTCTGTCCTGGTTCCTGGCACCTCTAGGTTTGCATCATAATTAAAACTAAGGATAAGGATACCTATAGATCGAAATCTTCTCCAGTCAAATAAAACCAGTGAAAATGTCAGTATTTTATCTCATTAGATACACATTATTTCATATATTTATCTTAACGATTGTTGTAGCCAGTGGGATAACATACTTCTTAGCCAGACCTGGAGCAGTGTCCACCTTAGGAACTGAGGCATAAATTAGACAAAAGACTAAACCCTACTTGGACCACATGGGCTGTGTTAAAATTGCAGTGGGGTTCAGATAGAGTATAATGAGTGATGCATAGACAAAAATAATATTTATATAGGTCCTAATTAATACGGAATTCTTTTTTTTTTTTAATGTTTATTATTTTTAAGAGAGAGAGAGAGAGAGAGAACATGAGCAGGGGAGAGGCAGAGAGAGAGGAAGACACAGAATCCAAAGCAGATTCCAGGCTCTGAGCTGTCACCACAGAGCCCGATACGGGGCTCAAATCCATGAACCCTGAGTTCATGACCTGAGCTGAAGTGAGATGCTTAACCAACTGAGCAACCCAGGCACCCCAATACAGAATTTTTTCTATTTCACATGTGTGCATATCTTACCTCTTCTACTTTGAGGATGAGTATAATATACAATGTATGCCAAACACTGTTCTTTATACATATTAACTCATTTAATAAGTACAACAGGGGCACCTGGGTGGCTCAGTCGGTTAAGCCTCTGACTCTTGGTTTCAGCTCAGGGCATGATCTCAAGTTTCTTGAGTTCGAGCCCTTCATCGGGATCTGCGCTGATAGGACAGAGCCTGCTTAGGATTCTCTCTCTCTCCCTCTCTCTGCCCCTACCCCACTAGCACTGTCTCTATCTCTCTCAAAATAAATAAACTTAAAAAAAATAAGTACAACAAATGTGTAAGGTACTTTCATTGTTCCCATTTTACAGATAACAAATCTTGTCATAGACTCTGGGTCTAAAATTCTCCCTTGTCTAGCAAAAGAGCAGGATGCAGGATTGAAAGCAAGAGACAGCTAATGTCCAGGAAAAGAAGAGAGCTCTGAATAAGGGTCCTTGCCCCATATTTATTCAGATCAGAAGGCTTACGAACGTGATGGGTGGGCACAAAGAGACACAGAAACTGTGGACATTAACTTGGGGACATGAGGGAAAAGGGGGCTTTTGAAGATATACAGTGTTTGGGGTTTGGGTCAATGTAAAACAAAATCCTGGTGCCGGGCAGATGGGTAGATGTTTGTTAACGGCAGACAGGAGGTACTGTGTCTAACTTAGCTACCTTAGGGGATGAGACAGACAGGGAAAATAACCTCAGGCTTAATAAGGCACCTTTTCTTTTGTTAACCTTCTCCACTCTGGGCTGCTTTGCCTGCAGTGCAGGGGTCCACAGTCCAATTCACCAGTTTACCTAACCTGGCTCTATCCTCCTGTGAAAGCAGCTTTTCTGCTATAGTACTAAACTGGGGGTGCTTCCACCCTGAATATCTAATCTTGTTTATTTCATATACCCATGTATTGGGCACCTTTGTGCCCTTCCTATTTTAGGCCTTTGCCTCTCCCTGTCTATTCTGGGGCCTCTGCACCCCGCCTCTATTTTGGCGTGCCTTTGCACCTCCCTATTCCTGGCACCTTTGTGCCTCCCTATTCTCATGGTGCCTTTGCACCCCCTATTCTTGGGGTGCCAATCTGGTTTACCCAAACTCAGGTGTGAGCATTTTATGATTTTGTATTTCTTTATGCCTTGTTTACCCATTGGTGCAAACCCGGGGATTCCTAAGCTTAACTCCCACAGAATCTAAGCCACCTGCAGTTAAGTGACTTTCACAAAGTCATATAACAATAGCAGAGGGACAATTCAAATAAAACTTGGTTCCAGATTTCATCAGCTTATCCACTATGTTATGTCACTGTTCCTGTGGGCGGTGTTCAATTAGTGTACTGAATGGTTAAATGACAAGTGGCATGAAAGATACAACTTCAGCAGCTGAACAGGGAATTAAACCCAGAATTCTTATTTACCACTGGAAAACTTTATCCATAAGACCTTACTGCCTTTGGAATGATTCACTTTGATGTTCTTGTGATTTAATTTTTTTTTTTTAGTTTTCTGACTGAGAGTGTATTTTCATTGTTCTGCATTGCATTCTTACTTGTGAATGAGAAGAGATTTTTTTTAACCAGGGTTCCATTTATTTCATCTCATTTAGATCAAGATACTCTTAAAAGCTGCAAATGCCCAGGGAATTATAAATCAGAATGCTAACCTGTGAAGTTCATGTTACAAATGGTAACGGTTCCATCAGAACATTAAAGATGTGATTTAATACCTTGTTAAAAACATATTTACAAATAGAAATTTTTTACAATACTTAGGTTTTGGTCTAGAAGAAAATGGTATATATGGACATGTATACATTTGGCTGTTTATGTAAATATAGTTATGTTGTCTATATTAGTTCGTTAGGACAATTTTCCATCTTGAATAAACTTTGGTCTTATCTACAGAATAAATCATTGTAAACTGAACCTAATTAATTTTAGTTTTAAAACTATGCATTAGTGGATATTGGTTCTACGCAAACACATACACACACACACACACACACACACACACCCTTCATCCTCTACCCCACAGTCACCCCCACTGGTGCTGTTATCACACATCAAACCCTTGCTTAATTGGCTCAGGAGTATCAAAAACTCAGAAGAGACAGTACTTGAAGTTCTCATTAGTTAAGAACAGAGTTGGCCTGGGGAGCCTGGGTGGCTTGGTCGGTTAAGCGTCCGACTTCGGCTCAGGTCATGATCTCATGGTCTGTGAGTTTGAGCTCCGCGTCGGGCTCTGTGCTGACAGCTCAGAGCCTGGAGCCTGTTTCAGATTCTGTGTCTCCCTCTCTCTCTGCCCCTCCCCTGTTCATGCTCTGTCTCTCTCTGTCTCAAAAATAAATAAACGTTAAATTTTTTTTTTTTTTTAAAAAGAACAGAGTTGGCCCAAAAGTATCAGTTTAGACACCAGATAGAAATTTGGCTTAAATAGAAGCAATAAAGCAAAGCAGTTAAAAAATCTCTTGGGGCGCCTGGGTAGCTCAGTCAGTTAAGCCTCTGACTTCCACTTGGGTCATTGTCTTACAGTTCATGAGTTCAGGCCCCACGATGGGCTCTGTGCTGACAGCTCAGAGCCTGGAGAATGCTTTGGATTCTGTGTTTCCCTCTTTCTCTGTTCCTCCCTCACTCTCACTCTGTCTCTGTCTCTCTCTCTCTCTCTCAAAAATAAACATTAGAAAAATTTTTTGGAAAAAACATATCTCCTTTCAACCAGGAAAGTGCCCATATGGTAAAACCAAGCTCAGAACTCTCTACAGATACCCCCTGCTCTCCAGAAATCAAACAACAGACAAGTTGGTTTTTCAGTATCCACAACAGGGTAACAGCTGTCCCAAGCTCTGTTCAACAGTTTAAACACACAATCAGAGAATTCTTGGCTATGAATTTCTTTCTTTATTTCTATTTTTTTAATGTTTATTTATTTTTGAGACACAGAGAGACAGAGCATGAATGGGGGAGGGGCAGAGAGAAAGGGAGACACAGAATCGGAAGCAGTCTCCAGGCTCTGAGCCATCAGCCCAGAGCCCGACACGGGGCTGGAACTCACGACCACGAGATTGTGACCTGAGCTGAAGTCGGAGGCTTTTCCGACTGAGCCACCCAGGCGCCCCTCTTTATTTCTATTTTTAACAAATATATAAATTCACCAGCAAATAG
Source organism: Panthera leo (assembly GCF_018350215.1). Taxonomy (NCBI): domain Eukaryota; kingdom Metazoa; phylum Chordata; class Mammalia; order Carnivora; family Felidae; genus Panthera; species Panthera leo. Next base: position 168,652,994 of record NC_056682.1, read on the forward strand.
CCCATGTAAAACTAAAAGGTGAATGTTAATAGATACATTTTAAAAGATATCATTAGTTATGTTTTGTAAAGAAAAGTGGTAGATTTCTAATTTGCTACAAATTTTTAGGATATACCCAAACTCAATCTTACTAAATTGCAATAATCACAATAGCAACAATATAAATACAGAAAAGAAAATACTTTGAGGAACATTCTATTTGAAATCATGTAGGCAACGTAATTTGTAGTGAAAGTATATCCCAAGAGTAAAGAAGGAAAACGGAATTATAAATCAGTAAAATTAAAATATAGTCAGACTTTAGTAATACTAAAAATGTTATACATGTGCAATTGCTTTTGAATTAAGTTTATATAAACTTTATATATAATATATTATATGCATATAAGATATATTTTATGTTTACTTTTAGTTAAAAATAGTAAAAGCCAAGGCTACCTGAAATTTAAGACCAGAGACAAGATATAGATTAACCCCACAGCACAGTGAAAGCAGTTAAGCAATCTCACAAACAAATTTCAGTGTTGTTTTTCACAGTTTTAAAAAACCATCCATAAAAGTTTTTTGTTACTTCAGATGAATATTCTGCCATAAATATTCTCTTAACCATTCCTGTTGGTTCTGACCCCATTATGCTCTCCTTTTCTGTTCTAGCCACCAGTTAAGAAGCTATTTATATAGTTTTCTCAGGTGTTAATAGTTCCCTCAGTTGACATCAATGGGCAGAGATGAACATTTAGAATTCAGTTATCAGCTTGCTTGTCATTTAGATTGTCAGTTTCATTCATCTTCTCCTGAGCGAGTCAGTATGAAATAACATAGGCCTATCAAGGAAAAATGAGCCCGTGAGGCCTCTCATTGTTTTCAGTTCCATTCAATATAATTATTACTTCATTCTGTGCCAGACTTTTGGTATTCAGAATTTGCAAAAATTAGGTATGATTATTACCAAGAAAAATGTCAGCTTTTCAGAGCGTATCATCATTTGGGAAATCATGATAGATCTCACTGAGTATTTTTTAAATGGCGGTGAAGTCTAATTTAGAAGTGGAAAAACTGGCCAATTCTCATCCACTTTGGGCTCTTTATCGGTTGGGTTTGAAAGGACAATATAATATTAATATATATCTTAACATCATTGGAAAAGTCCCCACAGAGGACACTGAAGAGCCAACATGAGATAGCCAGAGAAACTGCAGCACTGAAAATCCCTAACAAAGGGCCTGAAATAAACTCTTACAATGAGTGTAACTGAAATGCATGTAAGGAAATCATGTAACAAGCAATCTTTTTAAATTAAATGGTCAATGGTACACTAGCTGAGGGGAAAACAAGCATATATAGTCTTTTAAAGCAAATAAGGACAGAAACATACAGTACTGTCAATACGAAGCCGAAATCCCTCATCACAATGCGCAGGTTTCCAAGTTTATTTACAGTGTGACCTGAAAATATGATGTGTCTTCCCTGGGAGCTGTGGTCAGCGTGAGGCCAGAAGTGTGTCCCGTTGCCCAGAGCCCATGAGATCTAGCCACACACAGAACAATCAAGCAATGGCCCTATTGAAAGTACATATATGGAGAAACAACGCTGCTCAGAAAAATCTCAAGCCGGGCGATGGCTTGGAATGCTGCTATCAAGCCACAAATAAAAGGTAGAAAAGGTCCAGAGAAAGATAAATGAAATTATAAAAGAAAATCAATAAATACTTGAAAGAAAAACATTTCTGAGCAGTTTTTATGTGCCAGTTATTGTGCTAAGTGTATTCACTTGTCATGTCCGTTAGTCCTAGAAATTTTTGTGAACAGCTCAGTACAATTTCTGGCACAAGGTAGGGCTCTCTGAGGTGGCAGTGGCCATTACTGATGAGGGACCATAAGGCAAGCCGAGGGCCAAGCACAGGTTGCTGCAACAACCCCCCTCCCCAGGTAGGATATATGTGATATTTCTTAGGCACTCCTGGCTGCCCAAGGACAAAGGAAAGGACAGAAAACAAATGGTTAATATCACTAGAAACAGGCAATCTTATCAATAGCCTAATCTCTGGGAACTCCCTACTATTTTAACGATAATGCTTTGCCAGAGGGAGAAACAACCATAGTTTGACAATAACTAGGTCTTCAGTAATCTATAAATCCTCTTTAACGTATGGAAATCCCTTCAAGAAACTTCCTCTTGACGTTACCTCTTCCAACTCCACAGTATATAAGCAGTCACTTTGCACTACCTCAGTGCAGCCCACAGGTCCTATCCCATTGCTGCCCACGGGTCCTATCCCATTGTTTTAATAAAATCACCTTTTTGTACCAAAGAGGTCTTCTCTTCATGAATTCTTTTTTTTTTAATTTTTTTTACATTTATTTATTTTTGAGAAACAGAGTGAGACAAAGCGTGAGTGGGGGAGGGGCAGAGAGAGAAGGAGACACAGAATCTGAAGCAGGCTCCAGGCTCTGAGCAAGCAGTCAGCACAGTGCCTGATGCGGGGCTCGAACCCGCGAACTGTGAGATCATGACCTGAGCCGAGGTCGGACGCTCAACCGACTGTGCCACCCAAGTGTCCCTTCATGAATTTTTTCTTGACTGTCTGCTCCAGACGTCACCCCCATCACCCCAAAACCTCATCAGTTACTCTTATTATTATTAATCATGCCTCTTGCGATTAACGTTTCATCAGGGGATAATGCTGTTCAGTGAAGAGGAAAGGTGTGTGTTTGGAGTGGAAGAGGGTGGAACGCACATTTGTTAAGTGTCTACAGTGTGCTAGATTTTTACATGTCTTAGTATATATCAACTTAAAATAACTCTGAGAACTAACATTATTATCCCCAATTTATAGAAGAGAATGCTGAAATTTTCTCTTTCTTCTTAAATTATTTTTTAATCCATACTCTCTTCCTTACTTTTGCTCTTTGCTTTCTTCCTTCTATCCCTTCTCCATTTATTAACTTATTATCTTTTTTCTCCCAAAGAGTGAGAGAACAGTTGGTTTAGTTTCATTACAGAAATAGATATAAATTTAAAAAAAATTAAAACACATACATTTGTATGTGTGTATGTATACATGTACATGCATATACACATACATACATGTATACACATACATATGTGTGCATATACATATGTGTAATCTTATTGAAGTGAAAATGATACTGAAACATGTTGAAATTAGGATTTAGGTTAATGGACCAGTTCATGACACACATTCAACCAGAGGAGAATTACAAATTGGTCTCTCAGATTCCTTACATCCATCACAAAGAAATATGGGTAATGTTATAAGGGTCATTGGGTACGTAGGATAGAAACAAAACAGATAATATAAAATACTTTTATTTTTTCCTGATACTTAACCAAAGAGAGGACAGAGCAAAACCAGTCTACTCCCTTCCCCTCTCAAAAATCATCTACCAAGGAAGAATAAAAAAAAAAAGTAAAATCCACCTTCAATGAAACAAGGAGATATTTGTAATCCTGAAACACAATATAAAAAGACAGAATAAGGTAATAGAAGAAGAGTAAATGGCTTAGCTGAGATAAGATCAAACCTAAGCAAAAAGAAAAAAAGGACAAATCAATTTTCCTGGACAAACTCCAGAAAGGCTTAGGAATTGCAGGCACAGGTTACATTTCAAGGCAGAGAGGAGGCAAGGGTCTAAAAGGACAATTGCTTGAAAATCTGTTTCACTGCAAGAAGATCCTCACATTGTGCTGATCTCCCTGCACTTACCAAGTCAGGTGACTATTCTTCCTTGCTCTTGAAGGAATAGAGTCTAGAAAGACTGAAACAGAGAGGCCCTTGCCTTGGAAACAGAGGGCACTGTTGTCTCCAGATGGAAAGGTAAAGTGCTTTAGCGAGTACAAGGGTCAAGGATGTGTCCCTTGCTTGAATTGGCTCAGAACTGCAGTGGCCAGGAATCTGTTAGGCAAGAGAGTGTAGGACCCTCTTCTGCAAAACTGAACCACTGTAGGAAAGAGTTCTATAGATACTGACTGGGGAAAAAAATCCAGTTCATGACATCACAGTGAAATCACTGATCTGCAGCCTACCTCCGTGCAGTCGAGGTTTTATGATTACTGAACATTTGAGCATGAAAGATAAGACATGATAAAAACTAAAACTCAAGATAGAGACAATGTAGGTTAAAATAAGAACATTAACAATATATATATATGCAATTTGCATATATAATATATATAACATCTGAGAGAAATAATAAAGGACATTGCATCTTTAAAAAAAGAGCAAAATCACATTAAAAGAAAGTATTCAAATAACCAAAAATCTGCTAAAAATTATATATTTATATATATGATTGTATATACATATATCTATATCTATATCTATCTATCTATCTATATATATATAATAGCAATTTTGATAGAATTGGACAAAACAGGTTGGGAAAAGCTAACAATTTTTTTTTAATATCTATGTATTGATATATAAAATGGAAAGGAAAAGATAAGATAGCTTGAGGAGCAATCCAAGAGTTTCAACAACGTGGTTTCAGAAAGAGAGAGCAGAAAACGCTTGGGGGGAAGAAATAAAAACCATTTCTCCCATCTTGATGGACATCATATTCCAGAATGCAACCCAGTGAATGAAAAACCTTCATACTGAAGCACATCATCATGAAATTTCAGAACACCAAGGATAAAGAAAACATACTGAAAATTTCCAGAGAATATAAACTGGTCACATACAAGAATGATATGCCAGAATTGCGTGAGACTTCTCAAAAGCAACTCCTGAAGCAAGAAAGCAAAAGAGAAATTCTTTTAATATTTCAAGGAAAATAATTTTCCATCAAATGTTTTATACAAACCTATATTGTGAATCAAATTTGTGGGTAGAATTAGGATATTTTCAAATGTTCAACGTCTCTAGAAAGGTACTGCCAATATCTATTTTTTCAGGAAGTTGCTAGAGAGTATTTCACAGCCAAAAATGAGGTAAACAAACCAAAATAGGGAAGATTCTTCAAAGCAGAGAGTTGGAAGGAAGCCCCTAGCCAAGAGTTCTATAGAGTAAAACATTTCAGAGTAAACAGAGTGGGATGGTTCCAGGAGGGATAATTTTTCAGAAATAAGTTATAAGTTAGGGGACAAGTATGACCAAAGGAGAAATTATAAGGACTGATATTTTACGGACATGATAAGATTTACAGGCGAACACCCCACATTACTTTAAGCAATCATACCTTAAACATTTAATTTACATATTAGTAACTTTTAGTTGTGTTTCCTCTTAAATAAGCTCATTAGCATAGAATGTGAGGTAGAAAACATCACTTCTCCCCATTGATTATTATTGTCAATCCTTTATGTGGGAAGCGAAATTTACAAAGTCGTGAATGGGGTGAGTGAAAAAGTTCTATTTAACTATTTGATATAAAAAGGAGTGTTTTGTTTGTTTTCCTAACTGAGCAGCATGTATTCAGCCACTTCTCTATTTAAGACTCTCATTTGTCACTTTCCATAAATGCTGGCAGAAGTCAAACTGTGCTTAAGGCTCTTTCAGGGAACAGCTTGTGACTTTTTTCCAAGTGTTTTTTCAACCATTTCCATGAGCCGGGTATCTGGTGATAGATTTGTTTTGAGCTCTCAGAAGCTGTCGTTATCTGGGTCATGGCTCCACTCTGGACATTGTACCTCTTGACCATATGCTTTGAGAGTGCCTCACACAAGTTCTGCACAGTAGGAAACACTCTTGAGTTGGATGATGCTGTTGCAGTAATTGTACAGATCAAGAAAAATCACACAGGGCCCCCAAACAACTAGTTTGTATTTAAGTTACCCCCCTTTTGCGGAACTGCACTAGATCTTACTTCCATAGAGGTATCGGAATGTGGTCTTAACCACAATCCAGAGAAATTCAGAAGAGAAATAACTTTTTTTTTTTTTACATTTCAGTAATTGGTTCTTAATGTCTACATCCTATGTTAGGCTCTACATTTTCATGTTCTTTGAAATAATAAGTTATATCATTGGAGGTTTTTGAGAAGACATGGATGTTATGCATATGGACATCAAAGGTACGAAGTGTAAAATGAAGGTATGGTGTTGCTGTGGCGAATACTTGAAGCTGCTTCCAATTGGATTATTATCCTGCCTCCAAGAAGGCTTCTGAGGTCATCTGAATTTATACCAACTGGTCCACATGCCGAGGATGAATGGCATTTAAACCATAATTAGGCACTTTGTAGGCTGGGCGAAAATATGACTTCAAAAATGCAAGATTTTTATGGTTCATTTTTGGGTTTCACAACAATAATAAAGAAAAAAAAAATGAGATTTTACTTCCACTTTAAGAAATGTTTCAAGGGGCGCCTGGGTGGCGCAGTCGGTTAAGCGTCCGACTTCAGCCAGGTCACGATCTCGCGGTCCGTGAGTTCGAGCCCCGCGTCAGGCTCTGGGCTGATGGCTCGGAGCCTGGAGCCTGTTTCCGATTCTGTGTCTCCCTCTCTCTCTGCCCCTCCCCTGTTCATGCTCTGTCTCTCTCTGTCCCAAAAATAAATAAAAAACGTTGGAAAAAAAAAATTTAAAAAAAAAAATGTTTCAAGAAATCTTCACAGAAAAGAAAAGAAAAGGAAAATTAGAAATCGCTACATCTGTGGTACTTGCTTGGCATGTGGTAAGTATTTCTCAATATTAGACATTTTTCTCTTATTCCTAGTTATTATTCTCTTATTCCCAGTTCAGGGAGAAGCAGTCGAAAGACAGTAGGTAAAAACCATCAAGCAGCCCGGCCAGTTCCAGCAGAATCTCATAGAACTTATCTGGCTTTGGTGAGATGCATGAACTGGTAATAAGTACACTCTGAAGCCCACTTTAGAGAATTTAGAAAATTCAACAGTTGTACAACGCACCTTGTTCATGTGACACGCTGAAACCAAAGTTAACTTTAGACAGTGTGAACTGAATGTCTACATTTATCTGTAATATGAATGAAAATCTACAGTATTTCTCCTGAAGGCAGACAAAAATCTGTATGGTTGTTAAATATATTCAAATATCTTTTGGATTCATTTTTAAAACCTTACATCTCTTATAATGAATTTTTCCATCTCATGGAAAAAATTCATCCTCCCCATCTAATTTTCATAAGCCTAAACATAGGCTGCATTTAGCAAGTGTCCCTGAAGAAAAATAAGGTGTCTTTATCACCTTAAGGGTCAGCCTTCACATCAGAACACATACTCCTCAAAAAAAAAAAAATAATAATAATAATAATAATAATAAAATAATAAATAAAGGAAGGAAGGAAGGAAGGAAGAAAGGAAGGAAGGAAGGACGCACTCCCATATGGAGGAAAATTTGTTATCTTGAGTTTATTTTGTGGAAACTTGGGGTTTCCAATCGTATTTCATATAGCAGATTGGTAAGGCAACATTGTCGGCCACTCGACATTCATTTTGGTCTACTTTTTGCTTATCTCCACTAAGAGTTAAAATGGCGTTTGAGTCCTAGGATTATCTTTAAAATATTTGTCTGTGACAAAGGCTTTACTGAGGACAGACTCTGCATTATTCACGAAAGGTCTAGTTTTGACATATGGTCCGCCACATGAGTTCAACTGCTGGCTGGCTCCCATTCTGCAGGCTCGAGTGCCAGCTGGAATCAATATCATTTTGTAAGAGGGACATAGGCATCATTCTTTTGTAGAAACAGACATTTGTCTTTTGCTTCCAGAGTCATCCGTGCTCTGTACCACACATTTAGATACTTAATCAAACAATATCTTATATCCCTTTTTATGGTTATATATTGGTGAATTCCCTAAGGAATTCACTGAGGTCAGGAACTGTGCTTTACACAATTTTGCATCTGTTACTGCTTTACGACAGTGCTAGCTACGTTGGTAGGTGCTTATTAACCGCTGAATTGAAAACTTTATGTAGATACTGACCACTAAAGCTATTTTACATTGTTTCTCCAATGTACTAGGAATGCCCATTCTAGAATACGAATATTTATAGGTTTTACAACTGGGAGCACCTGGGTGGCTCAGTTGCGCATCTGACCTCAAGTCAGGTCATGAGCTCACAATTCGTGAGTTCGAGCCCCCCATAGATCTAAGGCTGTCAGCGCAAGCTGGCTTCAGATCCCCTTCCCTTCCTCCCCCACCCGCGCCCTCTCTCTGCCCCTCCCCCGCTCATGCTCTCTCTCTCAAAACTAAATACACATTTAAAGGTTGTACAACGATACCCTCCTCGAGGCGTTTTTGGGGGAAGCTTAAGGGCGACGTAATAGCAGCTCAGTCACGACACTAGCTAAAGTTCAATATCCCAGGAAAGGTGGATGTAAATATCAGTGCTCCTATAGGATGCAGAGGTGGGTGATAAAAATAGTCAACTCCAGGCCATCGCATTTTTTTAATCTGAGAAGAGATTCACTGTAAACTGAGGTCCTCCATGAGGAAACTGAACTTGATGTCTAAGAGAACAGGATGTAAATAACTCACTGCCCTAATGAGGCAGAGAACATCATGGCAGAATTGATTGCCTAATATGTAATCCACACAGTTCTTAGATCAGAAAGAAAATTGTAAAAGGTAGCAAAAGAGATAAAAGCTATCCTGGAGTATGGATAAGTAATGTTTTCACAATTGTACTCAATTATGTTTAATTATATAGTAAACTATGGAGTTCTCATTTATTTTTTTAAATGGATTTTTCCAGGTTTTTTTTAATGTTTATTCATTTTTGAGAGAGAGAGAGCGTGAGCTGGGGAGGGACAGAGAGAGAGGGGGACAGAGGATCTGAGTGGGCTTGTGCTGACAGCAGAGAGCTCTATGAGGGGCTCAAACTCATGAACCGTGAGATCATGACCTGAGCCAAAGTCAGATGCTCAACCGATTGAGCCACCCAAGGCGCCCCGAGTTCTCATTTAATAGAATAAAATTTGTGAGTTTTTTGAGAATCTTCATAAAACTCCCACAAAAAAATTATGCTGTAGGTATTTTTAGGTCTATCACAGGGCTAAGGAGACACTTTCAATGATTGCTGTCAAGATTCTGTTGCCAGAGTGGGGAAAAAATGGGCTGTGCATTGAGGGTGCATTGAGGGCAATGTGCCCACCGTCCGGGATATTCCTCTCACTTCTCTCTTACATCTGGCCCTGTCTTTGTTCACTCCTCTGTTTTAGGAGAGGACACATCCTTATTGCTTCTTGAGAAAACAACAACAACCACAACAACAACAACAGTAGCAACAGCATTTTTATACATTTTTTTTTTCTTTTGGAGAGGTTTTAATATTTTCTCTTTATCCAACATGTTCTGAAATCTCACAGTAACACTACTTTGTATGTTTGGTTCCCCATCATGGTCAGCAATCAGTGGGCCTTTTCAACTTGAAATTTTCTATCTTCAATCCTGAGAAATTTCCATGAACTATTTCTTTGATAGTTGCCTCTCTTTCATTTTATCTCTTCCTTCTTTCTGGAACGTCTCTGACTTTGCTCTTGGAATTCCTTTCTCTCTTCTTTTCCTTTTCCTCGTTTTTTTTTTTTTTTTCTGTTTCTCTTCCCAGGTGATTTTCCTCAACTTTATTTTTTAAGCCCTCTGTTAAATTCTCACTTCTGAAATCATAATGACTGGTACAATTCTAGCATCTTTTTCCTGTTACTCAATTCTTTATTATAATCTTTTCCTTTCTATAATGGCATCTTTTATAGTCTGAAGGTGTTAAGTATGATTCTTTTTTCTCTCAGTTTTCTCTGCTTTCCCCTGGGAATTGTGTCTGTTTTCTCCTAATTCACTTTAGTCTTCATCTTTCACAATAGAGGCTTTCTTGGATGATCCTTGGATTTCTGTTCCTATTTAAGAGTACAGCAGGGAAAAGCTCACCAGAAATTTTGTGTGCATAGAGAGAGAAATCGGAGAGCTAAGCGCTGGGCTTTATTAAAAGTCATACTGCACTGCTATTATCTGTATGTTGGTCTTTCCCCCTTGGCCTATCTGTTTTCTCTAGAGGCAAATATACTCTCATCCTTACCGATGCCAGAATTCTCTAAACCAAGTAGGGAATGGGCCATCCAAGGGGATGGGCCCTTGTCATTCAGTATTCAGACTTTCATATAATCCTGCTGTCTTCACTATGGCAACTCAGCCCTGTTTTCAACTCTGCCTGAGAACTGGAACTCAGAGATTATCAGGTTTTACTTTTCAGACAGTAAAATTCCCATCTCCAACCCTCTGAGGATGAAGGCTTCCTGTGGACAGACATCTGGGTTCTAACAGCTCTTATGCAATTGATGTTCTGCAAGAATCCAAGCACAATGTATTTGCTTGTTTCTTTCTTTCTTTACATATTTATTTACTTACTGACTTACTTATTTTAGTTCTTACTGACTCTTTAAATGTTGTTCATTAGTACTTCCCTGCCTTGAGATAAAAATTGCCAGTTGACCTACACACTGAGACTACTTTGAGGCTCACAATGCCCTTTAAGTCACAAACACAGATGACTCAATTTGTCATTAGTATGCTCAGTCCTAAACAAGCCTTTACATTTAATCCAGCCCTACATTTAATTTAGCAGTAAATCTTTTCCCCTTCTCCTGACTTGGTATCTTCAGCAAATAAAACTTTTAGTCCAGGAATGAGTATGTATTCAGTTTTTCTCTTATCTAAAATCCTTACCCATTCTTCCCTCTCCAGCTTGCTTATGTAATTTTCTCTGCTTGCTCCCTTTTCCCTTTCCACAGATGGGGAGCGGGGGTGAGGGGGGTGGAAGACACATTGTCATCAGGGATGCCATTATTGCATGAATTGGAGTGTTTAGATAACAGATGTTTAAGACTTACCTTCTCCTGGGCACCTTTGTGTGATCTTTGGAAATTCCCATTTGGGAAACTTCCATTATAGCTCCTTGATGTGGGAAATACAGGTTTTCCTTTAGATGACATAGGCACCTGCCCTCAAACTCCCAGAAGTTCTACCCCACAGGGATATTATTCTTGAGATCTGCTAACCCATAAATAGGAAATCTCTTGGGTTAAAATTAAACGGCCTCCAGAGAGCTCTCTCACTTTGCCCCAACAAATTCAAGAAGTGTGCAGTAACATATATTCTGCCGCCTTGGGTCATTTTATCTTCCTCCAACATTAATTAGGCATCTTGATAACTGCAGCTTTGTAATATAGCTTGAAGTCAAGAATTGTGATGCCTCCAACCTTGCTTTGCTTTATCAGGATTGTTTTGGCTATTCAGGGTCTTTTGTGGTTCCATACAAATTTTAAGATTGCTTGTTTTAACTCTGAAAAATGCTGGTGGTATTTTCATAGGGGTTGCATTAAATGTGTAGATTTCTTTGGTCAGTATAGACTTTTTAACATTTGTTCTTCCAATCCATGAGCTTGGAATGTTTTCCCATTTCTTTGTGCCGTCTTCAATTTCTTTCATGAGTGTTCTACAGTGTTCAGCGTACAGATCTTTACCCCTTTGGTTAGGTCGATGCTTAGCTATCTTATGGGTTTGGTGCAATTATAATTGGGATCAATTCCTTGATTTCTCTTTCTGTTGCTTCATTATTGTTGTATAGAAATGTAACAGGTTTCTGTACATTGATTTTGTATCCTGTGACTTTACTGAATTCATGTGTCAGTTCTAGCAATTTTTTGGTGGAGTCATTTGGGTTTTCTACAGAGTATCTTGTCATCTGTGAATAGTGCAAGTTTGACTTACTCCTTGCCTGATTTGATTGCCTTTTATTTCTTTTTGCTGTCTGATTGCCGAGGCCATGACTTCTAGTACTATTTTAAATAAAAATGGTGAGAGTGGACATTGCTGTCTTGTTCCTGACTATAGGGGAAAGACTCTCAATTTTTTCCCATCGAGAATAATATTAGCTGTGGGTCTCTCATATATGGCCTTTATGATGTTGAGGTATATTCCTTCTATCCCTCCTTTGTTGAGAGTTTTTATCAAGAATGGATGCTTTACTTTGTCAAATGCTCTTTCTGCATCTACTGAGAGGATCAGTGAGATTCTGCATATTTTAACAAGCACCCCAAGATCCTTGTTAACCATGTTGATGTTTGAAAACACTAGGCTTTGTTCTGGAAGCATAGTTAGAAGAATATCATGCAAAAGAAAAGAAAAGAAAAGGAAAGAAAAGAAAAGAAAGAAACAGAACTTGGGAGCAGTGAGGATGGAAATATTGAGAGAAATTTGAAAAATATTTAGAGAGTTAGGATCAAGAGGAAAGCCATAGGATACAGCTATTGACCCTACTATACATAGTCAATTGCCAAGTAATTTAATGCTCATGATGAACGAATTCCCACCAAGCTTTGAACAATTTATGCCTTGATATATTACTCTCCTTCATCTTCAAAACATATATATATATATTCTAACTGAAGATTCCTGAAGAATAAATCTGTAAATGTAGAAATTTAAGCTTCCTGACAGGTGGAGAAAAAGATATTTTAAGCTGGCACAAATGATTATGATGAAAGTGAGGCATAATGCAGAAGTACCCAGATGACGGAGCAGGCAGATAATTTAATTCTAGGGGGAAATAAATTGCAACTGCCATACTTCAGTTTGAATGCTACTCTAACAGCATGGGTAATTTTTTATACTAAATATTTGAGTTCTTCTGGGAATTAATATAATTGCAAATGTTGAAAGAAAAGTTATGATCAACACAGGCCCCTAGCAGAGTCTTCATTAATCCCCAACATTCAGTTTTCAAATTGTAAACCACAGAGGGTCTAAATATATGGCCTTATGTTGGTTGTATACATATTTTTTGCTGTGGTTATAAAAGATGCCCTTGGAAAGACAACACTGAAAGTATTTGTGTTATATGTACCCAGAAAATGGTACATCTGGAGATGCTAACAAAAATCCGTTTCTTTTCTCTGTCTCTTGTCCAGTCCCCAGGAATATATATGCTGAAATGATGCTTACATATGGTAGAGTAAAATACTACTATATTCTTTTACAGCACTTTAGAGTTGATAAAGCTGTTCCATACATAGGATCTTAGTAAATTTTCACAGTAAATCCATGAGATGTTTATGATGCTATTTTAGGCATAAAAAAAAAAAAAAAAGGCGGCTCAGAAAATTTAAATAACTAGTGCAAGAAGATACATCTAGGAAGTAACAGGGCCTGGAATACTAGCTGATGCATTTTGACAAAATGTCCAATGATCTTTCTTCAAAAGATCTTGTATGTGGGATCATATTAAAGATAGGAACTTTGCCTTGGGATCCCTTTCACCTTTATTAACTTGCTCTCTCTCTCCCCTTCCTTCCCTTTCTCCTCTCCCTCCCTCCTTGCACATCTTCCCACTTCCCAGGCCAAAGGTGCAGGTTATCTTGGATCCTATCAAAGAGAAACTGTTTCAGGTTTCCATTTCTTTGGTAGCACTCTAGCCTCTGAACCTCCTTCTTGACTTTCAAAGTTTAACAGTGCTGTCGACCCATTCCTGGAAGGCCCAGTTCTCAGCTAGCTGAAGTAGCATAGGTCAGTGAGAAAGATTCATATGCCCCAGGGTACCACTGCCTGATGATAGATAGCTTAGATTTCTCCCAAGATTTCTAGACCTTAGGTTTAGATAAGGCTACAGAGAGATGCATCCTTGGCCATAAATGGACCATAAATGTCAGTAGTACCTTGTTTGATGGGTTCTCTTCCTCCCTTTTCCCTCTCCACCCCATTCTCTGTCTTGACCAGAAATTCCAAACAGAACATCAAAGATTAAACTCTGCATTGACCTATTTTATTTTGTTTCTTCCCTGTTCTTTCACCTCCCCCCTCCTCCCCCTTTTTCCCACTTCCTTCCTCCTCTTCCTTCTCTTTCTCCTTCTCCATCCTCCTCTCCCCTTCTCCTCCTCCCTTCTTCCTCCCCCTCCTCCTCTTCTCTTCTTCCTCCTTTCCCTCCCTCTCTCCTCCTCCTCCTTCTCTTCTCCTTCTCCTCCTTTTCCTCCTCTAGCAGGGCCATGTAATCTGAAGTTTGTCATCACCTTCACCCTCCATAGCAATTTACATTAAAGGAACTTTATTTATCTACATGATATTTATGGCTTCTGAAAGTTAGAGTTTGTGACTTCCAATCCAGCTCACAAGAACCCACTTCATCTTCTGTAATCATTCTCCTTCCCTTCTTTACCTCACATTGACATTTGGTGTTCCTGCTGCCAGAAACACTTTCCAACTTAATTTGTCCAACGTTTAATGTTTGATCCTTAGCTTGCTGTACTTCCTTAGATACAGATTTCATATTCAACTTCAACTTTGTAATATATGATTTCTTTCATCTTAAAAAGGGAAATATGACAATACATATTGATAATTATCAATTCTGGACAGTGGTAGGAGACATTTATTTCAATATTCTATGTATTTTCTCTATCTTAAAATATTTCTCAAAATAAAAACAAAAACTTTAGTAATTCTTACTTCACCAAATCTCTGAGTTTAGTCCTTGAATGCAGTCATTATTTGGGTGCCTCCTGAGCTAGCCCTTCTTCCTCAACCCATGCATTTCCAATTTTAAATGTAATTTTCTCTTCGGGGTAATGAGTTACAGCCTGGAATATTTCTTTCTGAAGCCAATGTATTTTAATACTTTTTTAGGGAACAATGCCTTGATCCAAAGAAATACAGTTTAGGGATAGAATATCACACATGCCCTCTAGTTCAGATCATGTGAAGAGAACCTGTATCAGGGGTAGGGTGGGGGGCACATCTTTATGAGATCAGGAATAAGAAGCCCAGGTGGTCCTTTGCTGCTCTACAGCTCTATAATTTGCTCTCCTTTCTCTGGACTGTAACATTTAAGGGCTGCCTTTCTGAACCTATTGTATGGCAAAATGCTTCACTCCTCACACACTTCCCACTTATCTCCTGATCAATCATCATGTCTCTCAGGGAGACTTGACCTGAGTTCCCAATCTAGGTTGGGCTGTTTCTGTTATTTGCCCCCTTTGTAATTGTGATTACTTTAAAAAATCCATCTTCCCACCAGGCAGCGTGATACCTGAGACAAGAACCAGATCCACCTTAGTCATTGATGCATTTTAGCGCCTAGCCCATTGCCAAGAATACAGTGTGTATTAAACAAATGTTTGTTGAATGAAGGGGAGAATGAAGCAATAACGGGGTGGGGAGTCAAAACAGTTACTGGTTTCCAGAGTGCCTATGAACCAGACAACATCCTTGAGTTTTAGCTTCCTACTCCTGACCAGTCTGCACATTTAATTTCTTCACCTTTTGCCTGTGCTGAGATTCTAAATGAAAGTGTCAGGGGAAATGTTCACAAAAGGATGATTGTGACTTTTATCATTATTAATAACTGAGGGCTTTTGTGACAGAAGTCTCAGTGTCTCTACTACAGCTGAAGCCCGAGAAGAAAACACATAATTCTCAGTAATGTCTGTCTAATAAATCAGGCTTCAACAAAGTTAATTAACTGGAAAGCACATGACTTGGAAAGCACCATTAAACGTCTCCTAGATTAAATGCTGATGAGAGGCTGGACCAATACCCATGTTGAATCTCTGACTTTGCTGTCAATCTTGTGGAAAGAAAAAAGTTGGCTACTTGTGGAACCACCTGGTTACACAGTGATAAGGAATATGTTAAAGCAGCTCCTCAGACAAATGGGTTGTGAACACATATCAAAGTTTTATATTAAGCTTGCCCTAAGGGATAAGGTTCTTAGGAAGGCCATCTCAGTGGTTTCTCTTTACTAGAGATATTTCATAGTAGAGTAAATATAAAAAAGGGGTAGTGTCTGATTAAAGATAATTAAGAAAGAGGTTAAAGATTGTCTTAGTCACTTTGGACAGCTATAACAAAATACTATAAGACTGGGGGTGGGGGGGTTGCTTATAAACAACAGAAGTTTCTCATTGTTCTGAAGGTAGGGAAATAAAAAGTCACGTCCCCAACAGATTCAGTGTCTGGTGAAAGCCTTCTTGATTCATAAATGGCCTGCTTCTCCCTAGGTGTTCTAATTACAGGGAGGGAAGGAGAGGGAGTTTCCATGTGTCTTCTCATAAGGGCAGTAAACCCATTCATGAGAGTTGCACTCTTATGGTCTAATTATTTCCCAAAGGCCCCACATCCTAATACCATCATGTTGTAGATTGGGATTTCAACGTATTAGGGGGACACATTCAGTCTCTAACATCCCTGGCATCCCCCAATTCATGTCCTTCTCACGTGCAAAATATATTCATTCCATCCCAATATCCTCAAAAGACTTAATTCTTTCCAGTATCAACTCTAAAGTCTAAAGTCTGAAATCTCATCATAATAGTATCTAAACAAAGGTGGGTGGGATTCAAGGGACAAATCGTCCTGAGGCAAAATTCCTCACCAGCTGTGAAACTGGGAAACCAAACAATTGTATTTCTCCAAATACAACAGTGAGACAGGCATAGGACAGACATTCCCATTCCAAAAGGATGAAATGAGGAAGCAGGGGTGGTGAGTCCCAAGCAAAACCTAGTAAGGTAAACATCAAATGATCTTAAGGTTCAAGAATAATCCTTTTTGGCTCCGCTCTCTGCCCTCTAGTCTCTATGAGTCAGTGGGCCCACCTTCCACCTCACTGGGGCAGCAGTCCTGCCCCCAGAGCTCTGCTGGGTGGGGATCAAACCCCCAGGGCTCTGGGAAGCCTCACACCCAGATCTTTGGGCAGAAATCATCTGAACTTGAAAGCAAGGCCACAGTCTCTCCTCCCCCACTCCCCACCTTTTGAAACTGAGGAGGCAGCTCCAGTGATCTCTGAATCACCTTTAGAGTCATTCTTTACTTGTCATAAAGAATAGCTCCAGGTTTCTGCTGACTTGTTTGATTAGGTTCATGGCTCATATGCATACTAATCTCTTTATCAAATGGTTGCATGGCCACAGCTTCCAAATACAAGGTCTCGGTGTTTGCACTATGGATAGGTTGAGAATTTTCCCAATATCTAATTTCTGGTTCCTTTTTTCTTATCAATCCTTTCTTCGATGTATTTCTCTCTTCTCACATTTACTATCAGCAGTCCAGAAGAACCAAGCCACTCCTCTAAGATTTGTTTAGAAATCTCCTCAGCTAAATATCTAATTTCTACTTTCCACAGAACACTAGGACACGGACACAATTCAGCCAAGATCTTTGCTGCTTTATAATGAAACTCTCCTTGCCTCCAATATCAAGTAGTATGTTCCTTATTTCTGGCTGAGGCCTCATTAGAATGGCCTTTGCCGTCTATATTTCTATAGGCATTCTGCTCGTTTTTACTAATTACTAAGGCATTCTCTAAGAGGACAGAAACGTTCTCTACAGCTCTCCTCTCTCCTTTCTGAGCTCTCACCAGAATGGCCTGTAGAAGTCCCTTCACAATAATCTTGGCTTCTAGCAAGCACCTTCCAACTCCCTGGCCTCTGCCCATTACCCAGTTCTAAAGCTGCTTCCCGATTTTTAGGTATTTGCAATTGCAGCACCCCATGTCTCAGTACCAATGTCTGTCTCAGTTAGTTTGGGTTGCTATAACAAAAATACATGTTCCCGTCCTCTCATCCTCCCTCCAGAGAACAACAGCCATCATTGCCAGGAAAGGTCAGGAGGCACTAGGAGTATTTATTTGCCCTGGCTCCCTGAGCCTACTAATGCCTTTCTTTCCTTTCAAGTATGCGAGTATTTAGTGAGCTGGAGTCTATAGAAAATGTACAGTAAATTGACACAGATAGATTTAAAACCTTGCCCCAAATCACAAGGCCATTTATAGGGAGATCTAGTTTTGGAACCTAGGTGTTGTTCATCCTTTTCCCACATATTACAATTTTACTATACAGGGAAACTGTGACAGATGATCTGGGGAATGGAGAATACAAACTAAGTACAAGAAGGAACTGGAACAAGAGCCAAGCCTCCGTTTTCTAAAAAGCACAGATGTGTTGAACAATTCACTGTCACAGTCATTTTACAGATTAAAGGTAAAACCATATCAAGTACTTAACATGTGCCAGGCACTGTGCTAAGTGCTTTACCCAAATTATTTTTTTCAGTTCTCTAACTCCACTGAGACATAGAAGCTTTAAATTCCCCCACTTTACAGATGATGAACAGAAACCAAAACGTGGCTACACAGTGGAATCATCTGAGGGAGAGAGGTCACAAATACCGACATCTGAGCCTTAACCCCACAATTTCTTATTTAACTGATATGAGGTGGGGCCATGCAGTGGTCATTTTTAAGGCATCCCAGACAATTCTCATATGCAGCACAAAATTTCAAATTCTTAAATTATTTAATAATAGTTGAAAATGAGCGATTCTCTAATATTAAGAGCCATTGGATTGAACTACTAGCCTGAGATCAGTCTTGTAGACCCATACAGATCAAAGAGTTGAACTCAGGTAGCCTGAGTAGGGCTCCCCCATCCAAACATACTATTCTGCCTCTACTTAATGGGTATCTTATGGCACTTCATAGTCACAAAGAACAGTGAACTAGATAGGTTTATCCCCATTTTACAGATGAACATCTGAGGAAGAGAGAAATTGACTAACTTATCAAGAGACGTTGCAAATCAGGGGCGGGGCTTGGATTCCCACACCAGACTTTTGGATGTCAAATCTCAGGAGCAATTACCCTTTGTTATTCATACTCGAACTCCTGGAGGGTTATCCCTAGATTAGAATCTTTTTACTGCACACGGTAGAGAGGTAGAAACAACATTAAAAATGTACTCATGCTCAGAGGCCAGTACTTTTATCTCTCTCTATTGCGATAAAAGAAGAAATAAGTTCCTGATGCAATGTATTTTCTCAGACACACAGAGAAAGTGGTAAATAATAGTGAAATAGAGTCAAAAGAATGCCCCCCCACACACACACCAATAAGACTTCAGGTATATGATGCTTAAATTAATTATTGAAAATTGGCCTGATAATCTGGGTATCATTTACAGCATTCCTTCTACAGGAAAATAACAAACTCATAAATGAACTTTTGGGTGACAACTTCAAGGTGGGGGATTGTCTACACTGTATAAACACCAGATGTGAATATTATAAATGTTCATTTGTGTGTGTAGAAAGAGGTATGTTTTCAAAATGTAAATATAAACTGAATTCATCTACTTAGAAATCTCAGATGAATATATCCATTTTTTATCTTTAGAGGCTGACAGAGTGGCTTTTATATCGGCACTATAGCATTAAAAATTGTTTCCTTGAAACACATTTCCCATTCTAAGCAGCTAGCACCTGTCATGAAGGCCACATATGGTAGCTCAGTTAGTGAAGCGATAAAGAATTATAGTAGGTAGTAACCACCTGATTCAATCAGCCATCAATCATTTAAAACACATCAAGCTTTGTTTTGACGGCCAGGGCCTTTGCACTAACCAGATAAACAACTGATGCTCCCTGTTCAGACTCACAAAACGCAGATCATCCTTGATCTTCTCTCTTAACTACAGACTGTCTCCCCTTCTAGCAAGCCGGCTTCAGTCACCTCAGTCTACTCCAATTTTCCAGAAGACATCCTTTTCTCTTGTGCCTCTAACACCCTCCTGCTCATCCCTTATCTCACGTGCACAGCCCCTTTCTTTGCATGAAGGCCAGCTGAAACAGCAGGTCTACCCAGAAGCCTTCCCAAAGGCTGTCATGTGGAATTTCACCTTAGTCCCCTACATTCCTGTAGCACACCAGATTGGGTTACGTCACCCTTCTTACCAGAGGCCAGCTCGCATTCCTCCCATAAATGCGTGATTGCCTGCTCTGTGCTAAGCACTAATGTCAGCCAGCACTAGGGGAATAAATGGAGTAAATTCTAGATGCTCTTGGTCTGGGAGGAGATACAAATACATAAATAAAACCATTATATAATACCAGAATTATATATAAACCAGAATTGTTGTTTAATATTTTATTTATTTTATTTTTTAATGGTTATTTATTTTGAGAGAGAGAGAGCATGTGTGTGAATGAGGGGAGAGGCAGAGAGAAAGGAGGAGGAGAGAGAATCCCAAGCAGGCCCAGCCCTGTCAACACAGAGCTCTACACGGGGCTCAATCTCATGAACTGTGAGATCATGACCTGAGCCAAATTCAAGAGTCAGACACTTAACCGACTAAGCCACCCAGGTGTGCCTATTTTGTTTATTTTAAAAAGGTTTTTTTAATGTTTATTTATTTTTGAGAGAGAGAGTGATGGAGTGTGAGCAGGGGAGGGGCAGAGAGAGAGGGAGACACAGAATGTGAAGCAGGCTCCAGGCTCTGAGCTGTCAGCACAGAGCCCTACGTGGGGCTCGAACCCACGGACCGCGAGATCATGACCTGAGCCGAAGTCAGACGCTCAACCGACTGAGCCACCCAGGTGCCCCTATTTTGTTTATTTTAAAATAAACAATACATTCATATTTTACAAAAGTTACAAAAAGGTAAAATGATGAAAATTCTTCCTTTTACATTTTCTCCCAGTTATTCAGCTGCCCTCTCCTGAAGCAATGAATATTAACAGTTCTTGTATATCCATCTGGGGATATTCCATGAGTATATAAACAAATACATATGCATTTATATATATATACAGTATCAGAAAAAAAATTTTACATAGGTGCTCTAAAAACAAAACAAGATTTTGCAGCTTTCCTTTTTTACTTACTTCTGATATTTTGTGTATCACTTGATCAGTACATAAAAAACTTTCTCATAGTTTTTTTTTTTTTTTTAATTTTTTTTAACGTGTATTTATTTTTGAAGGAAAGAGAGACAGAGAGTGTGCGGGAGAGGAGCAGAGAGAGAGGGAGACACTGAGTCCAAAGTAGGCTCCAGGCTCTGAGCGGTCAGCACAGAGCCCGATGCGGGGCTTGAACTCACGAACCGTGAGATCATGTCCTGAGCCCAAGTCGGTCGCTTAACCGAGTAAACCACCCAGGCACCCCTCTTATTAGTTTTTAAATTTGGATACATACTGTTCCATCATAGGGATATACCATAATTTATGTAACCAAATCCCAGTTGAGGAATGTTTTGATTGTTCTCATTCTTTTGTAACAACCAATGGTACAGTGAATAATCTAATACATAAATCATGTGTGTATATGTATGTATGTACGTGTGTGTTTGTGAAGCTATTTTAGTGCGAACAGCCCTGCAAAGTATAAGAATGCTTGTTTCTTTGCCCCCTGAACAACATATTTCCAAGCTTTTGCCTCTCGCCAATCTGATATGGGGGAAAAAAAAAAATCCTACTATCTTAATTTACTTTGCATTTCTTTTATTGTAAGCGAGATTAGGTCTCTAAGAATCATTTGTATTTCCTTTTCTGTGAATCTGATGGACACATTTGTTCCCAATTTTTCTATCAGTGTATTGTTTCTTACTGATTTATGGGAGCACTGTAAATCAAAGAAATTAACCTTATGTGAAGTGAGTTGCATATGTTTTACCCTCAGTTAATAATTTGTCTTTTGAATTTGCCTTGCAGAAATCTGTGGCTTTATAAGATTAAATTTATCAATTTCAGTATGGGTAAGAACTTTCAAGTTGTGATAAAAAATACAAAAGCCCTAACTGAACTTCTGAAAGTATATTTGGCTTTCCAGTTAGAGGAAAGAAGAGAAAGTATGGCTTGTTTCTCGTTTGTTTCACTTCTATATTCCAATTACATATATTACAGGGACATATGCTGAGACTAATTAGGCTCCTTTAAGAATCAACCAGTCACTACCTGTTGTTCCAATTATTAATGCTGCAAAACAAGTTATCCCAACACTCAATGCATAATAACATTTGTATGTTCGGGTATTCTTTGAGTCAAGAATTTGGACAGAACACAGCGGGAAAGAATTGTCTGTGCTCTAGGATGTGTCAGACCTGCTGCAGTCTCAAAGCTGGGGGCTGGAATCATATTATAAAGGCTCAGTCCAACCACAAAATGCTGGAGGTTAGGGGGAGATTAGGAGATGAGCTGCCCTCCTGAACACCTTCTACAGTACCCACATGTTGCTTGGGTTTCCTCATAATATGAGGGCTGGGTCCAAAGGATGTGTCACAGAAAGAAAGAGCCAGACTGAAGCTATATCATAAGATACAGAGCAACACATCTGCGGTACTCCATTGGTCAGAACAGTCTGTGCCTGCCCAGGTTCAAAGAGAGAGAAAAATAGACTCTACCTCTTGATGAGGAGTGGCAAGGTTCACTGGTGACAGGGATCGTCCTGCACATCTTCAATTCAAATAAGACGTCTGTCTCAGTCTAAGGCAGGACTCACCTGTGGGACCTACTCGATTGCAGGATTATGTCTGGCTTTCTTGTGGCAACAGCTAAAGAATTAGCCCTGCTTCAAGTTATAAGACAGGTTCCTGCTCCCCTTCTAGTGCGTGGGTCTGGTTACTGGGTTTCTATTTCCTCCATCGACCGTCTCAGGGTAATATCGGTAGAAACAAGAAACAGTCAATTCTTGCTTATCTAGGAATATTGGTACCCACCCTCAACCCGCCTTCTGCTGATGATTTTTGTATTCACAATTCTTTTTATCAAACAATGAGAAAGACAAGATGAAAAAGTCCTATCAGCCCATTTGATGATGCATTAGTCACTCTGGCATAGTCAATGCTAAGAAAAAAGAAAGAAAGGAAGGAAGGAAGAAAAAGATGCTATTTACCAAAGTAGAGTATGCAGATTATCTCTGGGTTCCAATTATCCGTATTTGTTTTCTTTTGCTCTGATTAGCATCACTGACTAATCCCATTTTTTAAAAGAATTTCCTATAAAGATTCAATTATCTCATATGGAACATATCCTGCTCTGTTAAACTAGTCAACAAATGCAGTATTTCCTTTGACAAAAATTTAGAGATATTTTAAATAGAAAACCAAAACAAAACCATTGACGTATCATTATGGCTGTTCACTCAACAGAGCTAAGTAGCACACTAAGTACAAAAACAGAAATCACATGTGTCCCAAATTGAGCTAAGATATAAGATCCATTTGATCTTTGTACCAGATCAAGATATGAAGTGAAGACAATTTTACAGGGTGGGACAAAGAACTACCAAGAACAATTGTCTTTATTCCATAAAGGGGCATCCGGATGGTACAAAATCAGTACCCAAGACATGCCAATAGTCTATGGATTTGTTTTAGAGACCGACAGAGGTAGTCGGCTGATGGGATAAGGTAACATGGATTTCAAAACAGAGAACTGTGACAATCATTTTAAATAATGTCTGTAATGCAGCAGGCACCAAAAGACTGAATCATAAAGGCAAGATTTCCTGTCTCAAAGGGTGACCAGCAACTTCTAACCAAGTAAACATGGGTCTCAGTAAAAAAAAAAAAAAAAAAAAAAAAACAAAAACTATATATATAGTTATATAGTTTTATATATATATAAATATATATATATAAATATATATATAAAACTATATATATATTTATATATATATAACTATATATAAAACTATATATATATAAAACTATATATATAGTTATATATATATATAACTATATATATAAAACTATATATATAGTTATATATATATATATATATAGTTATATATATATATAACTATATATATAAAACTATATATATATATATATATATATATATATATAGGGTTCGTTTGATTACTTAGAAGAGGTGGTCTATTTGTATTAGCAGAAGCAGCCAGCCTAAAAACAGCAAACACCTAGGAAAAAGTCAGAGCCTGCTAACTGAGGAAGTAGGTAGTTGAGGTCAAATAGTGAACTTGTGAAATCGTGGTTTGGACACACAGAGGAGATTAGGTATCAACCAAAACAAGCATTGGGCCATAAGCTTCCAGACAAGCATATGATTGAATTTCACATTCTCCTCCATTATTTAGACAAAAGGTTATTTTTACAATTTTTACCTTGCTCCTTTGCAGGTTGGCTTACTTGAAAAGATCCAAATCTGTCTAAGTTGAAGAAAGGATTCAAGAGAAGCCAAGAAAAGATAGAATCCAAAAAAATAAGGCAGGGGCAGATAGTATTTTTTTTTGTTTGTTTATTTTATTTATTCTGAGAGAGAGAAAGCAGGGAAGGGGCAGAGAAAGAGAGAGGGAGAGGGAGAGATAGAATCCCAAGCAGACTCCACACTATCAACACAGAGCCTGACGCGGGGCTCAAGATCACAAACCGTGAGATCATGACCTGAGTCGAAATCAGGAGTTGGCCGCTTAACCGACTGAGCCACCCAGGCATGCTGACAGATAGTATGTTTTAAAAGACATTTTAACATTAAGCATGGTCCTGACATCTAATGCACCTGTTGTTTCCCTTCCCACATACATCATTTTCATCAAGTCTTCTGAAAAGATCCAATTCTTGATTTTTCTCAATAGTTCAGTGCTGGCTGGAAGGGTAAGTGGGATATGACTCTGACAGGACTGTCACTTAGGATTTTGCAAACAGCCACCACATAACATTTCACTACACAGCCTCCTAGTAATGGACGAGGATAATTGGACACTATGCTCACAGCAATGAGAGCACCATGGCATCTGATTTTACATTTTGTGCCCTTTTCACAACAAAAGAGACCATTACAAAATCCCTCACGCTGCCCTGAGCGTGTTTTAAATCTGTTGGAAAACTTAACTCGATGATAGTGTTTTACACTGATTTTGTGTCCTGTATGATCCAAACCAATTCATGTTTCAATTTTACTTTAAGATTTACACTTAGCTCTGATCTTGAGTTTCATTGTATCTCCCTCTCTGTAAGCATTTCTTCCCAACTGCAAAAAAAAATGATACTATCCAAATGTTATCTCGTATAGATGAATACCTAGGAAAATAACACTACATATAAATATATATGCACACACATATATGTATACACATATGCACATCGATCTATACATAGACGTACACACATTTGTATCATATATTATTTGAGCAGAGTACTTTTCTGGGCCCTACATCCTTCCAACCTTTATACCGCA
Source organism: Panthera leo (assembly GCF_018350215.1). Taxonomy (NCBI): domain Eukaryota; kingdom Metazoa; phylum Chordata; class Mammalia; order Carnivora; family Felidae; genus Panthera; species Panthera leo. The sequence continues at coordinate 168,677,931 of NC_056682.1, forward strand.
TTTACGAAAAAGAGACATATGTAACATGACAATGATAATAGTGCACATCTATTGAGAATTTATTACACACCAAGCACAGTTTCAGATTTTTAAAATATAACGTATGTAAATATTTCATTTTTATGTGTAATATTTCACAAAATATAAAATACTGTTGATTGTACATGTAACATCTCATTTAAGCTTCAGAGCAGCCTGATAAGACTTAAGTCTCGCGGTAATTACTATAAGAAAAATCTCCATTTCTCAGATAAAGACATGAAGGCTCAGAGAGATAGTTACCTGTTCAAGGTCACACAGCAAATCACGGAGCTTTTAAACCTTAACCATTGACATGAACTGCCTGCAAGGAGAGAAAGAAACCAAAACCTGGGGGCCATGGAGAACCGTTCCCCAGGGACAGATGGCACCTAAGCAAGGGACTGGTGGCACGTGCTTACTATATTTCAGAATTGCTGTGGTTGCACGGCAGCTATACCATGTGGACAAAAGCAGAAGAGTGGAGCAACCTGCCTCACCCAGGAGGAGCGTTCATCCCTGACACCGTCTACACTTGCCCGGGCCTGGTAACAAAGAACATTCTAAGATTTAGACAAGTATACGGTTGTTTTTAAATTCTTCCAGACAATGCAGCCCTCACTGCCGACATGGGTAGACAGTCCCATCACCCCACCTGCCCTTGCTAAGTGCTGCCACTTCGCACCTCTGGCTCCCCTCCCCTCCCCACCTTCTGGAAGGTGGAGTTGACAGTGCTTATCTTGCCCTATCTACAAATGACGCATCTCGGTTGTACTTGGGAGTCTGTGAGACGGGTCATTCTCCCATTGACTCCCTTGTCCTCAAAGCCAGAGGACCTGGACTTGGGGAGCTGAGTCCCAACAAACATATTCTGCAAATCTCTTCCATGCTATGGCCTGACTTACAGACCTAAGGATAGGATTTGAGCCTGAGTCAGATGCTATTAAAAAGAAATAGCTTAGGTTGGTCTACTATGTTAGTGGCTCCGGTATTCGGGTTCTTTCTTCGCCCCCTCTGCTTGAATCTCGGCAGACCCTCTCTTATTCATTCAAATGTGCTGGAAGTGACACTATGCCAGTTTTATCCCTTTATTTTAAGGTTTGGCAGAGTCGTTATGGAAGGAATCCAACTATCCTAAAGGAAAGATAAGTGGAGAGGTGACAGGAAAAGACCCTAAGATTACATTGCTGGGAGGGAGTCCGGCCCTCTCAGCATTTCCTCTGGGGTCCTGGTCTTTAGCTGACCTTGACTAAATTCAACACAGGCAAAACCAATAGACCACCCCAGGCCAGGTTGCAGACTGGTAAGCAGGTGGAATGATTACTCCTTCAAGCCAGTAACTTTTGGGTAGTTTTTACAAAGTAAACAGACAACCCAAATACCTAGTGAATAGAAAATATTTAACACATGTGAGTACAAGTGACAGTGGCAGGAGATTGATCCTCAGGGCACCGAAACTCTAGGTAAGAGAAAGACTAATGAACTGACAAGCAAGATAAGTGTCATGACAGAGCTGTTAATGTGGTACAGCTGAAGTACTAAAGGACATCCGAGGCCAGATTAGTGAGATCAGGAAGACTTCCGAGAGAAATAATAACTGAGCAAAATTCTGCAAGGAAAGTGGGAGTTCACTAGGAAAAAAAAAGAAAAGAAAAACAACAACAACAAAAAACATTAAGAACCTTCCTCTATGTCTCCAGCACATCTAGATCAGTTCCCTGTTCATAAATGAAGAATTAATAATTAATATGTTTGCAAGCCTTCAGTATAAACATAAAATTTAAAGTAATTAAGACTGTGAAAAGGAAACGAGTTAAGCATGCCTCCTCTTGAATGTGAATGGCTCCAGCCCTCAAGTGTATAAGATCTTTTGCCAAACCAGTGCTTCCTTTTGCCTAAGCAGAGAAGAATTCCCTCCATTAAAACAAGTACAGTGTAGGCTAACAGAATGTAGATTATAGTAATTCTCTACATTCTGCATTACTGAATATGCTATGTTGGATCCTTTCTAGAAGAATTCATGGAGACATGACAGCCGCCTTTCAAGAACTTATTACCTAAAAAGATCTCAAAATCAGAATCAAAATCAGGAGTCACATTTACACCATCAACCTTTATATTTCGTGTTATTACTAGACCATTAGGTAACGTTGTGCCCCTATAAGGACAGCATCTGCCGTCACTAGGCATGGCTCTCTCTACTTTTGCTTTTATATTCCCCCAATCTATATTAATATAAATGTACATTTACTTACAAAGTGAGACAAAAAGAGTTAATTGAGTTCAAACTACTATCAAAAAAGCATTTATGGCTGGGACTATGAAAATTTGAATACTATCTGCTTTTTTTTAGTTTTATCATTTGTTCAAGAGCTAGATGTTTGGGACTCTTTAAAAAGGCATATAATAAAGGGTGAGATAAAATAAGAAAATTTTTCATTCTCTTTTCCTTGATCCATCCCTTCCTAAAGTTATGGGACAGAATACACAGACTGTATAAAATCCCCGGCTATTAGAAGGCGGCCCGTTGAGATCCAACTCAATGTTTGTTGAGTGAATATATAAACAAACAAGAGCAGTTATTGCACTAGGAGACCAAGAGAGAGAAGGCATTCATTTATATGGGAGAATAGAATGAGAATTAGAGAAGAGTGTGATGTGCTAGATGCTCAGGCCAGACCAGGCAGACAGGGAGATGATTAAAAGGAGGAAGATTGATGGGGCGCCTGTGTGGCTCAGTCGATTAAGTCTGTCTCTTGGTTTCAGCTCAGGTCATGATATCGCAGTTCGGGAGTTTGAGCCCCGCATCAGACTGTGCGCTGAAGCGTGGGGCATGCTTGGGATCATCTCTTTCCCCTCTCTTTCTGTCCTTACCCCTCTTGTGCTCTCTCCTCAAAATAAATAAACTTAATTTTTAAAAAAAAGAAGAAGAAGGAAGATTGATACGGTCTTTGAAATGAATGGCCAAGTGATGACGGTCTTCATAGCAGTGAACCAAAAAGAAAATGAGGACTTGAAAAGAAAGCATTTTTTGCAGTGGCCCCTTTAAAATTTATAAATGAGCAAATCAGAGAAGAATTCATGCATTCTGCAAACGCATTGTTCCCAAGAAGGAAAGAAGAGGAAGGTATCCCTAATATCTCCTTCAAAAACTCACTATTGGGGTTAAGAGTTTCGCTCTTTACTAGGGAGGATTGAGTGATGGTTTCCATGTAACTGAAAGTTATCATAGGGGAGACCTTTCCCAAATGGAAGGAAACACTAGATGTGGGAATGATTACTTTCCCTGCTAACATTCCTTAGTTAGTTTGTTTGTTCCTGTAATGCCACTGGGTCTTCGAGGTAACAGAAGAATAGCTACCCTCTTGAGGAAGAAAAAAAAACTACCTTCCCTCTGAATAAGCAGCATTCTCCCTAACTTTACAAGGCAACTCTCCCAATATCAACAGCTGGCCTTTAGACTATTCTTGTAAGACAGAAGGGAGAAAGCCCCAAAGGCTCAAAACTGAGTTAGAGCTCTGAGAATTCAATCCCAAGGCCTTGTTGTACTCAAGGTGCAAACTGACTCCCAAGTCTAATTACCTTCTGTCATAGATTGTGTTTTCCCAGAGCCATACCCAAGCTAAGGATTTTGGTGGAAATCCTTATCAGAAGAATAAGGGCCTTATCACGAACTTCACTCCAAAAGCAAAACTAAACATAAAACCGGCATGGATTAGGGGAGGCAGGGAAGAAAAGGTGAAAAAGCCAAAGAAGGGTACCGTTTCAGATGGAGTTCAAGACTCAACTTGATCCCCAGGGCCTGTTTGGGGACTTTAACCCTGTAAATATAAAAAATATATGTAAATGTAAATAGTCTCAGTTTAAATTTTAATTGGTTGAATATCATAGTCTTTTCAAAAAAATGTAAGTATTAAAAGTATGAACCACTTTTTAAAAAAATTTTTTTAATGTTTATTTACTTTTGAAGGAGAGAGAGACAGAGTGAGTGGGGGCATGGGGGGGGTGCAGAGAGAGAGGGAGACACAGAATCCAAAGCAGGCTCCAGGCTCTTAGCTGTCAGCACAGAGCCCAATGTGGGGCTCGAACCCACAAACCATGAGATCATGACCTGAGCCAAACATGGATGCTCAACCGACTGAGCCACCCAGGCGCCCCTACTTCTCCTTCTTTTTTTTTTTTTTTTTTTTTTTTTTTTTCAGCTTTCTCATCAGAATACGCAGAAGTTTCCAACTGGTTTCTCTAAATCTGACAAATGTCTTATCTGACTTTGCCAATCCTCTTGATCACTGAGTGAATATTCTAAAAATTCAGGTCTGTCGTGCCCTGGATTATAAACTTTTAACATTCACCTTTTTTCTAAACATTCGAGATCAAATTAAAGCAATCAAAAGTTTGAGTTTTAACAAGTAATCCAATCTTGCACAATGGTAAGTGACCAGAAGTAGATCCAGACATCTTCATACAACAAGACTTAAATATTTTAAATCAGTATCTCTTAATTTAAACAACTGCTATCAGCTCCTTGACCACTCCATTCTTGAGCAACCATACCTTATCCAAAAAAGACAATGTAATCTGCAGTTAGCATATACTGTTAATCTTGTCTATTCCATGATTTTGATTTCAAAGTCTAGGACGCCATCATAAAATAACACGATAGATCCTAATGTCAGCATTTTCCAACAACCTTTTATTACACAATGTGCACTTTGTCATCTAAAAGGAGGGGAATCAATTCTGTCCCAGCTACGGGAGTTAAATCAACAAAATCATCCAAGGAAAGTGGCATTATTGATATAGGAAGGTTTTCTTTTGTTGTTTGGAATATACTTTTTGAATATTTCAACTTGAAATACATTTTAGCTAAGGTCAGCTCTTGTAGGGCAGTGACCCCCTATAGTTTGTTTTTGTTTTTCTGTTTATTTTACTAAGAGACCAAAAAGTATCCTAAAAACCATTCTACTATTGATTTTTGTTTGGAAAAATTAATACTTTAATAAAATTACGCTCTGCGGTAAGACAGACATAACTCTATCTTATGTAGATAAAATTACAAGTGTAAGTATTTATGATTAATTTTAGGAGACTGGCAGACCCTGATCTATAACTTCCTAATATTGTGAAAAGATTTCAGATTTTCAGTCTTTATTTTATACATGATAAAATGAGAGTGACTTGAATCATAATAAGTTGTAAATTTCATTCTAAACTGCTTTTTACAAAGTTGTCAAATACTTCATGGGTCATATCTTTTTGCATACTAAAATTTATCATGTAAATTTGCCATGTAAAATGGCAGCAAATCAAAAATAATTGATTAAATATAAACTCACTTTCCATTACGTTTGGCATCAAAGAGCTACAGAATAGAGAGTTTATTATCATGGCATTATTATAGATTTTGAATGATCTATTGGTATTTTCTCTTCTTTATAGAATCATCTCAGCTGTCTACTTGATTTACTTCATTAAATCATCCTAAAAATCATCATTATCCAATAAACCAAGAAGGCATATAGGTTTATATTCCAAAAATGTTTTTTATAGTTTATATACTAATTAAATTGAATAGAACAAAGAATTATCTCGCAATAATTCATTTCCAATGCAGTGTTTGCGGTGTTTGAGGACATACACTTTCTGACAAAATGACTCCATTTTTTTTAAGCCAACCACAAGTTAATTCCTCAAAACCTTTAACAAATGCAATCATCTCTATATCACTTTGTAATTCAGGAAAGTTTCCAATAATACTCTTTGTTTTCAGCTTATAGGTAAAGAAATATATATGAAAGTAAATCTTTCATTGATTTACTAATTTACATGTTTATTGATGAATTTCTGTATGTTCAATTAACTCTCAGATCGATAGGTATCCTTTATGTTCGTGTTTCTAAAAGTCAAATACAGAATTGAAATTATTATACATAAATCTTAAAAAAGAGGTGAAATGATTACAAACTAAAAAATCTTGGAATGAAAAAATTAAACATGAATTATGTAGGTAGGTTAGAAAAATTGATTTTAAAAATCCAATAATTAGTCTGATAGTTTTACTTCAGCCATTTAAATATTAATCACAGTCACATGTGGTAGACACAGAGAAATGACGACCAGATTCCTCTTCAATGAAGGACTCAGTTTCCAGCTTTGAGGAATGTGGTCAGCAGACAGCCTCCAGCTCTTGGCTCCTTCAGGGTCTACCTCGGCTGCAGAGGCCCACCTTGTTGCAAATCATGTTCTCCTGGGGTGACCTACATCCAGTAACTTCACAAAAAAGGGTCCAAAGCTTGAACCACTTAGAAAGAGTAAAGAGCAATTCTGATGGAAATCCCACATTCCAGATTCACCCTATGAATTAGCTAAGGTTTCAGACCTGTGCCAAGGTTCAACTTCTTTTGTCCAATCCTGCTTCTTCCCCTGCTTTCACAGGCATTGATCCCTACAAAATCTCTCGTATCCCAAATACCACCCCAGCCTCTGTGTCCAGAAAACCCAGCTGTGACATCTCCATTAATGCATAAGAGAAAAAAGCAAAAGTTAGTCAAATCTAATGTACCAGAGATAGTATTGTAAAAATGTAGCAATGGTGCACTGGATTGGAAATGGAAATTAAGAGACTGGGCCACAAAATGGGCCTTTATTACTACCTTAGTTTTGTGGCCTTTCACAGATCACTGAATACCTGGAAGACGGGCTCCTCCAATTGTCAAGTTAGGAGACTGGCTACAGATCTCACTGTACTTTCCAGACCCATGACACTATAAGGTAAACCAGTGGTTCCCAAATGCTTTCTGTGGGCTCAGACCAGTCTATTATAAAATTTTCACCAATTTTTGGAAAAAAGAAACATGGAAAATAGTGAAGTTTTCAGAGTTAAATTTCTTAGTTTGCCTTTTTGCTTTGTATTGTGCTGATTTTGAAGTCAACTCCTTTCTCTTTTTAAAATTTTTTAGCTTTACGAAATACCATTTCTTTCAGACCTGATGAGGTCAGTCAGAAATAGATTTTTTTTAAATATATTTTACAGGCAAAATCAAACTTGGGATCAGTCACCCAGGCTACCCCTGAACTGTTATTTCAAAATTCTACTGAATGGCAAAACTTACCATGAACCATTAATCTCAGCTTTCATAGAAATGATATGCATTCAACTGATGCTGATACTGATTGTCATTGATTGATACAGATATATCAAAGTGAATTAGGGATAAGAGCAGACTCAGATTCATGTTCTATGACTCCTGTTTTGTATAAATTTGCATATAGTTCTGGTAGACTTTTGAATTCTAGAAAAGGTGGTACTTCAACATGTATTCCCATTATGGAACCTCTCCTTTCAAAAACTCCCACTTTTTCCCCCTGAAGTCTAGGTATATCCATTTTAAGAAAGAAAGGTGGGATTGGGGGGGGGGGGCAGAATCTTAGAATGAGTGGTCTCAAGAGTTCCATTTCTCAACTCTGAGTTGACCTCTCCAAAATTACTAAGAGCTTAGAGAAAGGATGTTTTTCCTAATTTTCCTTGGTTTATCTCAAAAAATGCCTTGTTAGCAGCAACAAGGCATTTACCCAATTCTACCCTCCTCCTCCTTAATAGGCAGTTTAATATAGCATAATGAAAAGATCAGCAGACTGGGAGTAAAGATTTTTGAACGTGCCAAGTGATATTGTGAATAATATTGAGATAATGTTTTAATAAGCAAGCACATTTTATAGTGTAAACCATTCAGCTGAGAGGTATCCTACCTCAGCGACTAGTAATATCACTATTCCCTTTCTGCCAGCTGATGGCCTCTTCTGCTCACTCTCTTTCTTATCCCGCAAAGCAAGTCTTCCCTCTCTACCCTTTTCTTGGCTTACTGCAGTTTCTCCAAATGTACCTCCTCTGTCTCCATTTCAGGGCTCTCTTCTCTCCTGGATTCAGTTGTTAGCATTTTGTTCGTCCTCCAGAACAGCATCACTGGGCAAGGTGCCGCTGCTCTCCACCGTCCCCCTGCCTCTCCACTTCATGCCCCTCAGCCACCATTTTCCCTTCATTCACATCCCAGCTGCCATTTTTCTTTCATTCACATCCCACAAACTTTTTTTCACATCCCACAATCCTTTCCTTTTTACTGAAAAGTAATTGATGTGCAATATCCTCTTGGTTTCAGGTGTACATCACAGTAATTCAGTATTTTTATATATTATGAAATCTTTCCCATGAGGTCTAGTTACCATCTGTCACCAAACAGTTATTACAATATATTGCCTATATTCCCTATGGTGTACATTATATCCCCATAACTTGTTCATTTTAAAACTGGAAGTTTTGTACCTTTTAATCCCCATTACCCATTTCACTCATTCTGAATCCTCCCCTGCCTGGTAACCAACAGTTTCTTTCCTGTATCTATGAGTCTCTTAAATGTGTTACTGAATGTACCTTTACTCTCTTTTTCTTGCTGTGTCTCCTCTCTTTGAAAAAGCTTAGCTTGAGACTTTCACTGATGGGCCACTAAGGACCGAATCTATTGTTTCCGGTGCTATATTCCAACTGCTGCAGAAAATGAGGAGATATTTGACACCACACTTTCTCTGAAATGGTGGTAGTTTGTGTTGTTGTTGTTGTTGTGTTTTGTGTGGGTTTTTGTTTGTTTCTTGTTGTTGTGTTTTGTTTTGTTTTGTTTTGTTTTAAGAGGCAATGGCTGTGTGCTTCATTGAAAACATAAAGGTTTGGAGCTTCAGCCTGCTGAATGCTCATGTAGGTTTCTCTTTTCTCCAGAAAGATTCTGGCAAATTTCTTCATCTAAAGCAGATAGCAAACCAAACAAAATTTTGCATTTATTTCCACAAGATGTATATGTAATTATGGTAGTCCATTTATTTATGACCTAATTAATTATTATATTTTCTCTTCATTGGGGAGATCTCACCATAATGAGACCAATGATCTTACCTTTCACCCCAACCCCACCTATATCAGAAAACTTTACTCCTCAGAATTTTAGCAACCAGATGCTTGAGCACCAGAGGCTTATCTAGAGATTTTGGAGGTTTTAAAAAGTAATACCAAAGAATGCTATGACCCAGCCATTGGTCCAGATTTCTTCCCCAACTATAATTTTATCAGTGAGACGATCGTATCACTTATACCCACAAATCTTTGTGTTGTGGTATTTGTGTTGCACTACCTGGGGAGAAAATAGGATATGATATATCTTATTGACATTTTAGACAACTAATTTTTCAGTTTCTTAAGAATCACCTAAGACAATGCAGTGAAAGTGGCTTTTTTTTTTTTTAGAGTAGAAAAAGTAGCACATCATAAGCCAGGGAAACCACACAATTGTTGTAAGGACCAAATACGATGTAAATAAACATATTTTGCACATCTTAAACATTAAAAACAATAAAAGGTTCATAAAAAAGGAAGGTAGAATTGAATGTGCATCTAAACTTCAGTCTAAAGAAGTGTGCCATGCTAGAACAGTAGCAATTAGTCTCTCTCTATTTTTTTACTTCACAAAATGTAAACCCATAAGATTTCTGATGCCCTCAATGTTTATTAATCACTCATTTCATTAGTGTTTATTTTACACCTACATCCAAAAAGATTTAAAGAGCTATTCAACAAAATTTGAAAGCCAATTATGAAACCGAAAAGATTCAAGAGAGACATGTAGGAATCCTAGTACGAGGCCATTACTGCTGTGAATCATATTTGACTCTGGCTACCTTATAAGATAAAGAGATAGACACTGAGAACATACAAATATAAGAAAAATATTGTTCTTGCCTTCCAAGAGTTTAAACCAATGAGGAAATAAACATGTAAAGAAATAGTAAAATTATACCATAAAATCGAGGGCAGAGGTAAGAGCTTGTTTCTGGGAAAGGGCAAGGATATATCTTCCTGTAGACTCGAGAGAAAATGCTTGGTAAATCTAGACAGATTTTAAGGGTGAAAGAAGAGACTGAGGAGAATGCTTTGCATAAGACTTTTCTTCTTACTAAGGTAGTAAATGAAGTTATCTGCCACTTTGGAAGTGGGTTTATTGTTTCAAGGTCAGTAGAAAAAAGTTTGCAATTCCCGCTCTTGGGTAGAACACAATAAGAAATAGATTTTTTGTTATACCTATCACCGGCAGTAGTCTATCAATAAATAAAAAATAAAGACAGCTGACTTTTCTTTCAAAATATTGCAAGAACATTCTCTAATGATCTTCCTTCAGGTCAGAGAATATTTGGCAGGCCAAGCAATTTCTATTACTGATTCTGTGTAGACAGTTTTGTTTATTAAATATACATTAGAGGAAATGATTTTTCTCCCTTTAGAGTCTAGACTTATGGCACTATAGACTGATTCCTTTAAATATATGGAAACTAGCTATGTTTATTTTATGAGTTAGAAAGTCTCATAACTCTCAAGGCTCATATCCGATTTGTATCTCTAAAATGTTTTTTTATAAACTAAAATAAACATATAATCCCTTTTCTGCAAACCATAGGCTATTCATCCAAACCAAACAAGATATTTGAACATATTAATTTTAGCGTGGTTTAAAAATACATGGCTGAGCTATGCACTGGGGGCATGCTTTTGGTACCATACTACATTTTAACCCTTGAAGGTCACCTGTTTTTTTCATACCTGCTTTTGAGGAGTATTCTTACTAACAATCAAATTTCATTTTCCCCTATAGAACAAAAGTGGAGAATCTGGAGGTTATGTGCGGCCTGGAAGGGGGTGCTGCTGTTTATAGGCCAGGACTCAAATTTGATCTTAGATTTGATCTACATAACACAAAGTGAAATTGTAATGAATGGGAGAAGTACTCATACTCCATTCAGATCATTTTAATTGCATTATAATTGTTTGGGTAGATAATTTTTTTTAGCTTATAGACTATTCAGTTAAGGACAAAAAATTCGAATTAACTTAAATGTCTGTCAATTTTTAAAAATGGTTAAATTTACAGAACAGCATATCCATGCAACCACTAAAAATGTGGAAAGTTTCTATGTACCAAAATGGAAATGATCACAAAATATAAAAAAAAAAAGTCAGTTGCAGGAAAAAAAAAACAACACAGAGTAAAATCTTGTTTTTATCAACCAACGAAAGTTGAGTGTATGTGTATGTGCTTACACAAGATACAAAAATATTTTGAAGAGTAATAAATAAACAACACTGGTTACTTCTGAAAACATAATTAAGAGGGGTCAAGAAACATTCATTTCTTATCATATAGATATTATATTTATTATATAGATTTATTATTTATTATATAATTTTATAATATATTTTATTGGAAATAAGATATTTTCCAATATTTCTACATTGTTTGAATTAACTACATAAGAGTTAATTAGATTTGTAATTAAACAAAACAACATTTTAATAGTAAATTTATTGAAGATAAGAATAACCTTCTATTTTTATACATATATATATGTGTGGTAAATATATATATATTTATATATATATAATATATATATTATATACACCTATATAATACACCTATATAAAGGTGGTAAATATTTTGATATAATCATTGACTAAAGTATAATTTTCCTCTCTGTTATTATACGTTGTACAAATATACAATGTGCAATTCCTTCCACTTTTGCTTTTGTATTTGTTACAACTTCAAACTTTCTACTTAGAAGGATTTAGTAAATAGTAGGTGCACCTGGGTGGCTCAGTCAGTTAAGCCTTTGAATCTTGATTTCAGCTCAGGTCATGACCTCACAGTGGCTCCTGAGATTGAGTGTGGGAGCCTGTGTGGGATTCTCTCTCTCCCTCCTTCTCTGCCCTTCCTCTGCTCGTATGTGCTCTCCCTCCCTCTCTCTCTCTCTCTCAAAATAAACTTAAAAAAAGAGAAGGATTTAATTATCTACTATTGGAAAGTATCCAGGTCTTGTAACTCAAGAGCCTTACTCTTGCGTTATGCGAAGAGTAACTTATGCGAAGTAACAGCAGCATGTGATAGTTTGGTAGAAATGCAAAATATGCTTCACCTCAGATCTACTGAATCAGGACCTTCACTTTCACAAGATTCCCAGGGGACATTCCCATTAAAGATCAAGAAGCACTGCTCCAGAGCACTAATCCTTATATATGATTTTATAGCAAGTATCTTATTTTTATTCAGATCATAAGTTTATGGACCGCCGGGAAAGGTGAGGGCAGAGAAAATCAATAGAGATTAAAAGGGCTAAAGTCTTTGATTCATCTCCATATTGCCTTTCTAGGGTTCATGACTCCAATCCTTTCCTTTGAAATCACCTCAGAACAGATAGGAACACAGAAGATTAAAAATCTGAGTATATAACTCTATGGAGTGCCTGGGTGGCTCGGTTGGTTAAGTGTCCAACTTCAGCTCAGGTTTGTGAGACCTCAGGTTGTGAGATCTCTTGGTCTGTGAGAACAAGCCCCGCGTCGGGCTCTGGGCTGATGGCTCAAAGCCTGGATCCTGCTTCCCAGATCCTGTGTCTCCCTCTCTCTCTGCCCCTCCTCCGCTCATACCCTTGTCTCTCTTTCTGTCTCAAAAATAAATAAAATATTTTAAAATTTAAAAAAAAAAACTGATTATATTAACTCTATTCCTAGTCTGATAGAAAACGGCACAATCATCTATGGTTTTAGACACTTGAACTGAAAACAGCTTAAATTAAAACATATGCCACACATAAAATATATTGTTTGTGTAAACATTTATTTATTCCCATTCAAATGAAAGGTGGAAAAGTAAAAGTCAAGATGAAATGAAATGTGGTCAGAGTGAAATCTGTTATATGAGGCTGTGAAATGGGGGGAAAAAATGCAGATGCCAGAAGTGTTGTTTTTTGAGCGTATGAAACATTAGGGATCAAATAAAGAAAAACAAGGACTCTGGGCAATAGAGATTGGCCCTGTCACCTCATTCATTTACTCTTTTTCTATTAATTTATGTCCCACTATATTTAAAAATTGTAAAATAACGTTGCCTGTCAAATGGTAGACAGTAAAAGCTTTTGGAATAAATGAATGAATACATGCAAGCCTCTTTTGAGTATGGAAACTTCCACTCCCTGTAATACTAAAGAGTAGATATCCTGAAAACTCCTCTCCACACAGCAAAGAGAAATGCTGGGCAAAATAGATACACTTTTAAATTCAAACCTGTAGTAGCAAATATAAGGGAAATCCCCAGGATGCTAAAGCAACGAGGTCATTAAAAGCCAGAGTGGTCAGCGCAAGGATGGACACTAAGTAGTCGGGGAAATTGTTGCTACGATGACCTAGATAGAGTCTTGGGGTTTGATGTTCATAGGATAAGAGACAACCTGTGCAAAATGAAGACTTGGAACCGATATCTCTCACAAAGTCAGGACATTCCAAAGACTCCATCCTCAGCGAAAGGATCGGCTTAGAAGATATGTGCACCCGCACAAGGAAAAATTATGGGTCAATATCTGGACACCTGGGCACTGCATGGAAAAATTAGTCTCCCTTAAGAATTTATAATCATGGGATGAGAGTCACATGTTATTGGTGTTTATTTTCAACTTGGTAAACCTATGTTTTCTGGGAGACTAAAAATTAGAATAAAGTGTTTGGGGGCTAATGATACCCCTAGAGTTTATGGCCAAAGCAAATTGAACTCCTCTCTTCATAAATTATTTCTCAGTACAGACTACACAAAATTTCCATGAATAAAACCCTCTGATGACTTAAGAGTCAACAAGCAAAAAAGCAGAAGCATCAGATAATACAACTATTATATACAGATGATAGAAAAAGCATGTTTAAAATGATGAGAGATGTAAATTAAAAAAAAAAAACAAGGAAAATAAGTCACAATGAAAAAAGAATGGGTAAGAAAAAGAACCAAGTAAAACATCTAAAAATGAAAAATATAATTACTGAAATATAAAATGTCACCAAATGAATATTAGGTTAGCTACAGACAAGAAAAGCATTAGTGGGCTGGAAAAGATTATTTGGAGTGAACACTCAAAAAATAAAATGAGAGAAAACATGAACCAGGGGTTAGAAGTCACAAATCTAGTAAGTATTACAAAGTATAAGAAAAGGGAGAATGGGAAAAGACAATGTTCTTAGATATAATGCCTGAGAAGTTTCTAGAATTGGTGAAAGACATATTTCTCTGACTCTAGATTTTCAAAGAGGATATAAATTAAAATAAATCCACACCCACCCATATTGTAGTGTAACCATAGAATTTAAAATTACAGCAAAGGTTTTAAAAGCAAGAATTCATACTGTTACAAAGAAACAATTCTAAAACAGCAGACTGTTTTCGATGGAACAGTATCTGCGGACAGTTAATAGAGCTGCAGCCCATTTTTCTATACTGAGCTAAAATATCATTCAGGATGGAGGACACAATAGATTCAGATAATCAAGCCCTGAACTTCCACTAGCAGCTTCCTGTGTTACTTCCTGTCCACAAAGTAATAAAAGCTGTAAATTTGCAGAAGAAGAAACATGAACTTAGAAGAAAGAAGTAAATTGCAAAAGCACAGTAAGGAAGACAATATGTACACAATAATGATTATATCAAACAATAATAATGTTTAATTAGGGGACAATAAATACCAGGTTTAATTAAATTACCGAACAACTATAACACAGAAGGTAGAAGATGGTAACAGTGCTAAGCATTCTACGGTGTTTGTATCATTCTATAGAAGAGTAGAGATACTGATCATCTTTAAACTGCTTAAACTTCAAAGTGTTCCAAATATTTCATATTAAAATGGTACGATAAATCAGTTAAACAAGAGAAGAATGTATAATAGCCAAATTAGTAGATGGGGAAGATCAGAAAAAAACTTGAAAGCATCTAGAAAGCATAAGGAAAAAGGAGAAATAAGATGCAAACAAAAAGAAACTTTAGAAAATACTCAATATGGTGGTGCCTGGGTGGCTCGGTCGGTGGTCAAGTGTCTGACTTCCACTCAGGTCATGATCTCAAGGTTCCTGGGTTTGAGCCCTGCGTCCAGCTCTATGCTGACAGCTGGGAGCCTGGAGCCTGCTTTGGATTCTGTCTCCCTCTCTCTCTGCCCTTCCCCTGCTTGTGTGCACCCTCTCTCTCTTTCTCTCTCCCTTTCTCTTTCTCTCAAAAATAGAAAAATAAACATTAAAAAAGAAAATACTCAATACAACAGGAAAATAATCCTTAATTCTAGAGACAGAAATTGTTTGAAGATACAAATTAAAACAGAGAACTATGCCCAACCACCCAGCCCTGACCCCATATACATTTCCTAGACAGAGTTTGGGGTACAAGGTGGAACCTTACCTAACATTTAATCAAGTCTTTTCTTAGAGTTGCTTGATTGCAGCAATATTTGCTGACTCTCAGTAATTTAAAGAAAATCACATTTTATTAGAATAATATGGAATAGCTCACAGATTAAAAAAAAATGTGAGAGTTAAAATCTCTGCTATCAGGAAAGACAGAAACCAGAGTGAGAACAAATGACGATTTCCTTTACAGCCAAACAGCCAGAATGAAGATTCTCCATTCTTATTCTCTCAGGCTTCAAATTACCAGCCTGATGGCTGCAGGGGGTGAATAATTTGATTAATGCATGCACTAAAAAAACAAGCAATTGGACAAAGCAGGAGGGAGGGGCAGGGAGGGCTTCCCAGAGAAAAACCAAGGTGCCATGATAAAAGAAGAAACCCTAAACTGGAGAAAACACCAAAGGTAATTTGACTCTTTCTGCTGGATCTTTATCCAGGTATAGCAGCAATTTTTATACGATATTTGACTCAAGGGGAATATACATTTCTAGAATTGTTATTAATTTTTTCTCTTTCTCCATAAGCATTTAGACCAGTGATCACAAATCAAATGACTGTTAGCATCAGACAACTCAAGGAAACAGTATGCACTATTGGAATACGATGATAAAGAGGAACTCACTGGCAGTGTCAGGAATAAAATACAAAATGGTGAAAGTAAAGGAAAACTGGAAATACCTGGACTTACCCAAGGAAGCGGTGGTTACTAAGCTCAAGCTGATTTTTGGAAAAATCAAGAGTCAGGAATTTATGCAAAATAGCCAAATGTTTCTCTTGATGTCAAATTTTAATTGATATTGGCAACTGATAACTTTTTAAAATGCTGTGGGTATTTTACCAGACAGATCAATTAGACACAATTGCAGGACCAATTCTGTTATCGGCCATCTATGGATCGTGGCTTGTGTCTCAGTGACTTGTGGACTGCATTATCTGTGCATGTTAATGGCAGAAAACTGTGAAACTCTATACTTCCAATTTCTTCCTCCCATCTTCTGGGCTATTATTGGCTATACATTTTAGTACACACACACACATTATATATAATGTGTATTGCATATGTATAATGTATACATTATATATGTATATATGTATAACATATATGTAATATGCATTACAAGATAACACTATTATGTTTGTTTTAGATAATTATCTTCTACAGAGCTCAAATATAGAAAGCAATGTCTGTTATTTGTAACTTTCTTTTTATATGATTTCTTTTTTTCTTGATAGACTTTTTTTTGTCATTTTTTTTTAATGTTTATTTATTTTTGAGACAGAGAGAGACAGAGTATGAACGGGGGAGGGTCAGAGAGAGAGGGAGACACAGAATCTGAAACAGGCTCCAGGCTCTGAGCTGTCAGCACAGAGCCCGACGCGGGGCTGGAACTCATGGATGGTGAGATCATGACCTGAGCTGAAGTCGGATGCTTAACCGACTGAGCCACCCAGGTGCCCCAATAGACATTTTTTAAAGACAGTTTTAGGTTCTCAGCAAAATCAAGCAGGAAGTACACAGAGTTCCTGTATATCCTTGCACCCCGCCCACCCCTCCACCCCCCCCCCCCCACAGCCTTCCTTACCATCGATGTCTCCCAGGACAGTTGCACATTTGTTACAATTGACAAACCTACACTGACACATGATTTTCACCCAAAGTCCATAGTTGACATTAGGGTTCACTCTTGGTGGCATACAGTCTAAGGGGTTGGACAAATGCCTAAAGACAAATATCTACCATTATAGTTTCATACAGAATAGTTTCACTTTCCTAGAAACTCTCTGTGCTCCATCTACTAACTTTTCCTTTCCCCTCACCCCTGGCAACCACCGATCTCTCTACTAATAAATAGTGGAAATATAAATTGATGCAGCTGCTATGGAAAATAGCATGAAGTTTCCTCAAAAAATTAAAAACAAATCTACCATATGATCCAGCAATCCCACTTCTGGGTATTTATCCAAAGGAAACAAAATTACTAATTTGAAGAGATGTCTGGGCTCCCACGTTTATTGCAGTGTTATTTACAATAGCCAAGATATGGAAGTAACTGAATGCATCAATAGAAGGATAGCTAAAGAAGATGTAATACATATATATATGAATATTGTATATGTGTATATATATATAATGGAATATTACTCAGACATTAAAAAAAGCTCGCCATTTGTGAAAATGTGGATGGATCTAGAGGGTATTATGCTAAGTGAAATAAGTCAAAGAAAGACAAATGCCATATGATTTTACTTATTTGTGGAATCTAAAAATCAAAACTAAAAAAGAAAAACAGATTCAGATATAGGAAATAAGTTGTTGGTTGGGGAAAGGGGATGACAAAATAAGTGAAGGGGATTAAGAGGTACAAACTTCCAGTTTTAAAATAAATAAGTCATGGGATGACACAGGGATATAATATACAGTATAGGAAATATAGTCAATAATATTGTAATAAGTTTTTATGATGACAAGTGGAAATGAGACATTGTGGGAATCGTTTTGTAATACATAAAAATATCAAATCACTATGATATACACTAGAAACTAGAATACTGTATATTATACATCATCAAATAAAAAAGAACGAAGGATTTATGCCACTTTACTGGATCACTAGGAATCTCAAGCTTCATTACCTTTTATAAAAGTATAAATAGGTGTGTGAAAACCCCTCCACTGACTTGATGAAAGTTTCTTTGCTTTTTCATCCTTATTATTTCTATCTTGTACCATTTCTTACAGTTTCACTTTTCTCACAACACAAAGATTCGCTCACTACTCTGGGTAGATTTTTATCTAAGGCAATAACCATCTAAAATTTTATGTTAAGGAAGCAGGTAGCTGGGGCTCTGACCTGAGGTAGACTTTTGGAAAGAGAAAAGGTGGCCCACTGTGGGCATGAGGAAAGGGAGACCAATTAGAAAGCCCAAGGAAAGAAAGGAAAGCAAAGGCAGAGAACGATCAGGTGCAACGAAGGTGAGCAAAAGGCTCCATGTCTGAAATAGTAAGAGTGAACAGCTTGGGATAAATAAACAAGAAGACACTCCTTCAGGAGCGACAGAGAAAAGTAATGTTATGGGAAATTTACCGCCTGACCTTTGTTCAAGGAAAAATGGTATTAATGAAAGTTCAGTGAAACATCGGAACAATCCAACAATCAAGAATTATTTCAGCAGGGACATCTGGGAGGCTCAGTTGGTTAAGCCAACTGATTAAGAGTGAGTTTATTAAGAGCGAGGGCATGAGTGGGGAGGGGCAGAGAGAGGGAAAGAATCCCAAGCAGGCCCCGCACTGTCAGTGCAGAGCCCTACTCGGGGCTCGAACCCACAAATCATGAGATCATGACCTGAGCCAAAATCGAGTCTGATGCTTAACTGACTGAGCCACCCAGGTGCCCCTCAGCTCTTTTTTAAAACTCTTTGTTTCTTCTTGGAAAGTGGCCCTCCTCAGACCCATCTTATTCAGACATGACAGAGCAACATTTTGAAAACTCCATGCGATGGTTTAACTTTAATGAGCAAATGCAATTTCAAGAAAGGGAAAATAATTTTAACTCAAATGATTTGCTTTAAAAGAAGTACAAACGGAATTAAGCTTGAAATACACAAAAACTGTAACATTTACACTGAGAAAGAGAAACCCATCACGGAGCTGCTGCACAAAAGCATTAAGAGTGAGGAGCAACTCGATTTCCTACTGTGCAATTTAAATGTACTGAAAATAATTAAAATGAATGTAATTGAAACTGTTTCTGCACCATGGTTCAATTAGGTCATTTAAATGTTGCATGAGAAAATTCTGAAATTATTCTGAAGCAAATAGAGGCCTTGAATTGTGAACCGTAGATGCAGGTGAACTCAGGTGGTCCGGGGGAATAGGATATGAGGCCAGCAGCACCTGCTGCAGAATGCTAGTGGGAACAGACACAGTGCTGGAAGAGCCCTGTGTATGTAGCAAATGGCGGGTCAGTACCATCGGTTTCCATAGGAAAGGAAAAATAATACAATTGAAAGCCAAGCCTGTCTCGTTGGTGCCAGGAATTTGGGGCAACTTTTTCTCCTGGAAGCCAAGCCTAAAAGTATTCAAATGTCACTTAAGGAAGGATTCTTTGGAATTAAAGCAGACTTGAACAGTGGCTGATAGCATTCATGGTTATTAAATTGGAAAACTATAGTAGGATTCCAACGGAGCTTAAGTTGTACTCACCCTGAGATTGAGAAATGTCTAGGAAAGCCTGGTGAAATTGGGCCACCTGGGCTCTATTCGTATAAATAATTCACTATGCTTCTGGGGTAGAACTCACCTAGGAGAAAGGTGTCAAGATGTATAATAATGTTTTGCCTTTACTACAGTCAAATATCTGGCCACCAGACTATCTGCTGGCCCAGCTTCTGTAGGTGCCTGGCTGAACACTAGTAAACAGAGACTATAAAAAGGAGAGAGTAAAACTGAACAGAAGTAACCCCCTAAACTACCAAATGGACATTAACTGAATAGGGACAGAAAAGGATGGAAATGTCTGGCTGGTTCCATTGGTACAAGTCGTCAGATAATGGCAGCTTTGGCAATGACAGGGGTCTGCACGGGTGAGTCTGCAGCGGATTCGTAGCTGGATGAACACCCATAACCTTGCATATTTGTAGCTGCTTTGTCACAGTCATTGGAAGCACAAGGTACCTCATACAATTTACAAGAGCTTTCCTGGTATTTGCAGACATTTTAAGGCACAGCAAGATCAGAGTCAGGAATCACTTACAAAGCATACTCCCACAACTGCATTGGAAACGGAATTTGATTTTTTTGTAAAAAAAAAATCCAATCATCCCATAACTTTTTGAAGCACTATATCAGGTAATGGGAGTTACACATATTACCATAGGTCATTTTCAGCCACAACCACACCGGGATCTTTGCAGTCCTGGAAATATTAATTATCCTGTGAACAAGGCACCTAGAAACAGGTAAGCTTAGTTTTATTGGCTCTGCTCTATTCTTTTGTTCCACATTGACTGTGAGCATTTTGTCATTGTGCCTTTTATTAACTCAGTATCATTTTGATTATAACATATAATCACGGGGGGAGTTTCGGCAAATACCTTTATTTAGATACCTTTATTTAGAATATGGTTCCAACATTCAGTTTTTTATAAGTAGAATATTTAAAATATTAGTCTTTAGAAAATAAAATGATGGCTCTTACAAGGAAAACATTGCTTTGTGTAGGGGAGTTGTCCTTAAAAAATACCAACATCTTCGGTAGAGGCTTATCAATCTACTTCTTTAAAAGTACACACAGAGGGGCACCTGGGAGGCTGTCTGTTGAGCGTCTCACTTGGGTTCAGGTCATGATCTTGCGGTTCATGAGTTCCAGCCCCACATTGGGCTCACTGCTGTCAGCCTGTTAGTAAAACCCACTTCACATCCTCTGCCTGCTCTCTCTGCCCCTCTCCCACTTGTGCTCTCCGAAAAATAAATATTAAAAGAATAAAAAATAAAAATAAAAAGCACACAGAAAGATCATGGAGAGGGTTCAGAAGAATCAAAGGGATGTTTAAAGAATTGGAAAACAATCGCTATGTAAAAAGGTTGAGAAAATTGGGATTTCAAGACAACTCAAAGGGGAATTATTTTTTCAAAATAATTGGGCTGTTATTCAAATAAGGGCTGTTATGAACAGGATGATAGCTGGTTGTTTTTCATCTCCATTTAGAGCAAGATAAGAGAAAGGGGTTGGAGAGAGAGTGTAGGGGAGTTAGGCTAGCTGTTAGAAAGGATTTTGTTTTAATAGGGATGATAACCCTGGATCATATTATGGACACTGTCAGACACATTCTTGTGCGCGGTTGATATAAATAATAATTTTAAATTTTTTAAAAAATTTAAATTCACAGAGTTGTCCAGAGGTTTCTCAAGATCCTTATGTTCATGTTCAACCAGGGAAAACAAAAACCAGTATCTCTACCTCATCATCCCTTTGTCTTAATAATATGTCATTATTACCAAGTTGTCAGTAACTGGTTAATTTTCACATGAATTTGTCTTATTGAATTAACTTTGGCTTCATTCCCCAGTTTCCCAGTATGCCTGATCGATCGAGGAAGTAGGAGATAAATAAGGTTAGCGTTTTAAAACGTTTCGTGCAGCAGGAACATTGCTAGCAATAACCTCTTCTGTGATTGGTCATATAGATAAGCGGAGCTGCTCTGGTTCCCTGGGAGCGAGACAAGACAAAGGGGCAGAAGATGGGGCAGAATCCTGTTGATTTCACCCCCCCCCCCCCATACCTGCCCTTAATACCTGCCCTTCCAACAACCCCCAAGACACCCTGGAGGAACCCATATGGCTTTTTGAGCATAGTTTAAAAATCACTGACCCAGATGAGAATGACATATTAACCACTCTCGTGGTGTTTTATAGCTCATAAAATGATTTAAAGTATATTATCTGTGTCCTTCCTGCCTCAGCATTCAGGTTCTATTTCAGCAAATCATTTAAAAGCATCTGGTAATAACTTTTTAAAGGTGATCATAAGTCATTATATTAGTTATAATAAGGAAGGAAAAAAATAGTGTAATTTAGAATGGGTTTCTTTCTTGACAAAAATTATGGGGGACATTTTTGTTTCCATCATTTTAGAAAGCATGTGAGATGAAAATACTATCTATTAATTAAAAGTACAGTAGAAAGTTCTACTCTAATGGAGTTTGATATTGGACCAGGGCCAACCTCTCCAGTAGTACATAGTAGGGCCATGATACTTCTCAGGGCACCTGAAAATGTTGTATATGTTTTAAAATCAGGATTTATAAAAATGAGCTAGGTCAAAGAAATGGTTTACTATATAATATTAACAGGTTGTTTTGATTGCCTCCTATCTATCCCATCACTAAGGGAGGGATTCCCCACCTAGGGTTCTGGCAACGGCCAGAAATGTGACACTTTGACTATGGACAGATGAGATGGATAGCGGGTTATTGGTCACAGAGATTCTCAGCCCGGTACAAGAGCACGCAGGGCCCCATGGTGGCTGCACTCAGAACACAGTGAACAGCTGGGAGCTGTCGGGGAGGCTTTCTAATACTAAGAAGTTGAGGTGCCTCCTGGTTCCCATAGGAGAATGGGATTGGCTGGTTTGAATAATTCCACAGGCTGGCCAGGAACTGAAATCCATTACCCAGGGATAAGCAGGAACTATGCTTGGTCTCTGATAAAGAGGATTGTTTGGTCCGCAGATCTCATCCATGAGAGCAGAGTAGTGAGAAGAATTTATGGTGAAGCCATTTGAGGCCCTCTGCATTTCACAAACTGTCAAGGTAGCACATGATATTGAACGTTTTGGGTCTTATACCACATATATTTGCTTTATACCAATATAGTCATAAAATATAATTTTTATTTTTTTTAAATGAAGAGACCCACAAAAGCAAAAGTGCCTAGGGGCTCATGAAAGTCATCTGTGGTCCTCTTGGAGACTGATAAATATAGAACTAGCATGCCCCCTGTTTGTCGTAGAACCAAACAAACCCCTTAATTCACTTCAACAACATTCACAATCTTGCTCTGTTCTTAATATTTAAATTTAAAAATGTCCAAACATCAGAAGTTAGTGCAAGAGACATATAAGAGAAGTGCTTAGAGTCCGATTATGTGATTGATGTAATTTTCCTTCCTGAAAAGATAGTATATGTAACCTTGAGCATGTTCCTCAATATCTCTGAATTATAAGCTACTTATATTTAAAGAAATATTATGGAAATTAAGTCAACGAAGTAGGGAAAACACTTCTCACAGTGTCTAGCAGGTGTTAGTTGGATATAAATCATCATTGCAATCAAGGCTGCTAACTTTATTGTTTCTGAATATTCTTTATAGAGTTTGCTCGGCTTTAGTAGGCACTGAAAATGCATTAAGTGAATGGATGGGTAGGTAAATACATGAACTTACATATACACAAGGAGTCCTTGTCTTTACTACATTTTCCTTACCTAGAATGTTCTCTCCACTCTTCCTTGCTTAGCTAAGTTCTGCCCTACGATAGAAGAGCAACTTTCAGTAAATGATTTTATTTTTATTTTTTGAGAGATAGAGAAAGAGCATGAGCAAGGGAGGGGCAAAGAGAGAGAGAGAGAGAGAGAATCCTAAGCAGGCTCCATACTCAGCATGGAGCCTGATGCAAGGCTCCATCCCACAACTATGAGATCATGATTTGAGCCAAATATCAAGAGTCAGATGCTCAACCAACTGAGCCACTCAGGATCCCCTCAGTAAATGATTTTTTAACAATCTAGTTCCTTTTGATATCTTTCTTCCCTGAACTTCTGGAGAATTTATTCTCTAAGGTACTCATTTTAAACTGAATCTCCAATGCTTTGGTTATTAATTCTTTAGATTATTTCCTATCTCCCTAAACGATAGAATTATAAATGTTAAGGGATAAGGTTATACCTTTTTATTTTCTTAGGCCTAGCATCATTTCCTGCTCACAGTAGGAACTTAGTCAAAGATAAATACAATAAAACCTTGGTTTGCGAGCATAATTGGTTTCAAAAACATGCTTGTAATACAAAGCACTTCTACATCAAAGTGAATTTCCCCATAAGAAATAATGGAAACAAGCCAAAAATATTCATACAAAAAATGATTACAATACTGTAATATAACACAAAATGATAAAGAAGATACAAAATATAAAGAAAAATAAACAAATTAACTTGCACTTACCTTTGAAAACCTTGGTGGCTGATGTGAGGGAGACAAGAGAGAGGAGGGTTATTGTGTAAGATGACTTTCACTATCACTACCAGAATCACTGCTATCTATTGGCTCAATGGAATCTTTTTCTTTTCAAGCAACTTTAACAAGGAACCTATCCAATGGCATTTGCTTTTGCCTCCTTTTGAGGATTTCACAGAAATGTGACATAGCATTGATGATCACCCATAATCCTTCAGAGAGAGAGAGAGAAGAACCAACCATTGGCTCGGTAGTGATCATGTGACGTTCAGCATCACATACTACTCATATTGCAAGACACTGCTGGTTTATCAAGTTATAATTTATTAGAAATGTTTGCTCATCTTGCAGAACACTTGAAGAACAAGTTGCTTGCAATCCAAGGTTTTACAGTACCAGTCTTTCCCTCCCCATTCTTGCTCCTGCTGCTTAATTGATAGCATTCTCATCCCCCCAGAAAAACTTCAGAATTTCCAAAGATAAATACAGAATCCTGGGTATCCTGTAGTGAATGTGATCGCTATCTGTTCGAAGGCAATTTTTTAATCAGAGAACAAGAATTAGAAGTGGAGGAGGAAGGTTCACCTGCCCGGAAGACTGGATCAACTACGTCCTCTCTGATGATCCAGGCTTTCGTACCACCTCAGTGTTTCCTCAAACCCTTTCATTCTCCCACAATGCCCCTCGATCATTAATGCTGTTCTGTCTTTGGAACATCTCCCATTCATGCTCCAGGTCCAAGTTCTCACTACTGTCAAGTGAAGTCTCCATCAATTCTTGTCTGAGTTACTGAAATAGCTTCTAAATGGGTCTGTCTCCAGCTCACATCTCTGTCAATTTATCCTATTTCTTACAACCTGGATTATCTTCATAAAGCAGTTTATTTTTTACTCAAAAAGGAAATCTCATGATCTAAATTTTCAATTGATTATTCAATATCCAATTATTTACATTATAAAGTACACATCCAAATCCTTTTGCTTAGAATTGTAGATCTCCTGCAATACTTCAGGAACTATTTTTTGATTTTTATCATGTATCGTATCACATCCTTTGAATATGGCGCAAGCTGGATGACAACTCTCTAAAAAGCAAACAATATTCCCTATTTCTCTCACCACATTCAAGCTCTTTCTATTCAAACTGTCTGTCTGTGAACTAGCCTCACAGGTTATATCCCCATCATCCTAAATCTATTTCAAATGTCAAATCTGTTAAGGTTTCTTGTATCCCCTTCCAGGAAGTTTATATCTCCTATTCTCTATGCTTTCTAACTTCTAAACATTTTGTCCCCTCCTCATTCCAATATTTTCACAATTTATCTTAGAGTAATGTGTGTTTGTTTGTGAGAGAGAGAGAGAGATTTTCTGCTATATGGTAAACTTCTGTTTGACAAAAATTGATGTCTGATTATCCTCCCATCTCTAATAAGACTCAGAACGATGCTTTGCCCAAAGTTGGAAGACACTGACTGCTGTTGAATTCAATTTTTCCTAAACTGAAAGAGGAAAGCCTCTAGGGCCTTAGTGTCAGAAATAAAATATTCCAATTAGATATGTTCACCTAAAATGGAACAGAAAGCCAATAAGTGTTCTATGTATTACTCACTAATTATCTTAATGTCCGCCATCAAATTTGAGTGCAGACATTATCTACCCTCATCTAAGAAATTTTGTGGTTATTATAAGAAAAAGCAATAAGTAATAAACTGATTTTTCCTTACAAAAACATTTTCAAATATTTTCTAAGAAAATATATTTCACAAATAAAGAGTTCCGTGGATATAGGAGTTTTTAAAATACCAAGTTAAAGTTGAACCAATCTCTTTGCCACAGAATTTCAATATATTTTTAATGAATTGTGAATATCAGAACGAAACAGTGTATAGAATTCCCTAAGCATAATGTTGCACAGAAATCTTTTCTTTGAGAGCATATTGCATATTGCTGGACTATTTGGGAAACCAATCTTCATTAGTGTTAACCTGTTTTAACATGAGTTTAAATCTATTGTAGAGACTGCATCATTTTTGTAAGAGAACACTTAAGTACCAATATACTAAAGTATATAAAGATATCAAAATATCTCCTGGAAAACCTAAGGATCCAATCAAAACAGTATTTACCAATGTAAGCCAAGCTAAAAATTCTGTAAAATATCAAAGAGGCTGTATCTATATGGGTCAAAGTCCCATATTAAATGCTTGAATACAATAGCATGCTATGATTTTCAATACAAATCAGCAACTAAACAATTTTCATAAATCCATGGGTTTTGTGCATGACTTTTGACTTTATGGAACTGAGCATTTAGGGGCTGAGAAAATGTTGAACAAACTGAAACCATTTAATTTTTAAATATTTAATTTTTACCCAATAAAAATCCCTTGCTTTACAGAGACATCAAGTCTATTTATAAATATCTGTGTTGGTGGAGTTTTCATAATATTTTCATTTTTGTGAATCAGCTCTAGCCTAAAGTCAGTCACATGGTAAACGGGAGATTTTTGGGCAAGAATCAGAGATTTAAGAGACAGCTAATCATCGCTACTCCAAGTAATGAGAAAAAAATTAAAATTGTTTGATTTGGTCATAGTAATGACTTAAACACTAAATATTGTCTTTACTATTGTTTTTCTATAAATTTGATGGGTGCTGTCATGAATGTGTAATATATCATGCACCCTGGGGGAAATTACAGTAGTCTATAATACTGGAAAAAGTTCTGTGCCTTGGAGACACTAGCACGTTTACTATTATCTCAATTCTCAAATTAATCTCTAAAATTATTCATTTATTTTGTTTGTTGTTTAGGCATCATAAAGATAGCAAAATAATTAATTGAGACTAAAACCAGCTTACAGAATACAAATGATATGTAGTGAACACTTTCTAGTGTCTCTTCCTCGCCCATGAGCCATCATTAGCAGGATTCAGAGATGAGTCATGGTATTAAGTTGATTCAACCATAACATATGTGATCCAAGCTGAGAGCCAGTCCTACTTTTTTCAGTCAGTACAAGGACAAGACACTGAAAGATAGAAGTATCCATGTGTGGCTAAATACCATGTCAGCCCTGGAATCAGCCTCTGTATGTGACTGAAGTATAACATGTATTTTAGCAACTGAAGGAGGCCATGTTATTCTAGGGAAATCTACGCTGCAGGAAAAAGAGAACATTGAGATCAGGCAAAATAAATTCTCAACAAGAAAGGGGAGAAAAAGATAAAGAAAAGATGGAGAGAGAATACTTTTTAAGGTTCTGATGATGTCAAATTTCTCTTTTCACTTGTTACTTCAGGTCTACCTACTTTTCAGTTTTTGTGTGTTTGATCCACTCATGTATTTGATATTTTTTAAATCTCCCTTTTTGCTTAAGCTGGTTCAAGTGAGTTTATGTTATTTACCATAGCCAAGTTTTAAGTAACGCATTCCTAAAATTAACTTCAGCATAGTTGTTCATAGAGGAAGCTATTGCCAGTGCGATCCAGTCAAAGACCAACAGGAATACACCCATGGTTGGATAAGTTGGGTTTGACTGCACATCACAGCAAGGAAGAACACTCACCAGGGAACTGTGGACCAGCAGAGTGTGTTAGAACAGACTAATTACAGGATTTGAACTTATGGTTTGGAGAGAGGCTTTAGGGAAGTTTGGTATTGCTCTAGATTGGCCGCTGTCAGGAAGCGTAATTCTGGGATTGGGTATCTTAATAAATCTTAGCTAGAAGAAGAGAAGACTAGAGTGAAGCTACAAATATAACTGGTGGAGAAGCAGCAGCCACCTCAGCCAGTTCTGGTCATTCTTGTGGTGTGGATAGTATACAGTGTTTTACATGTTCAGACATGATGATTGAGTGGTCTTGTTTTCATTTTGATCCAGCATGATTGTAGAGTGGCTTCATCTGATAGTGATATTCTATGAATATTTTATGTTCAACTGGAGAACACCAAGACCCAGCTGATGATGTCAGGTGCTGTTTTTCTTTTTCTGTTTATAAGAAAAAGCAATCTGACCTAATCATCAATCCCTCCTCATTAAGGGATTAGTGACACTCTATCTACCCCAGGTCACCCTCGTTCATCTTGTGTTGTCCTCTAGACTATATTTGAAGCTGATCTTCTCCATAGCCTATGCTTACCTTGTTCCATCCCATCACAACAAAAGTGGAAGTTTTTCTGTATCAAAGAATGTAATTCTAGTAACAAAAAACATCAGTCTCCAAATTGGGCCAAAGTTCAAACATCAAATGCAGTATCTTCATCCACTGTATTTCTAAATCTCTAATGCTTGTTCCTCTTTGCACATCTTTTTGAGATGTGGAAATATCCAATGTTTGCTCTGACACAAGCCAGTCACACTCGCCAGCTCAATCCTACTAACCACTCATTTCCTCCTCTTTCTTTCTATTCAGTGCAGCATCTAGCAGAACTTCATTGTAGGGAAAAAAAGGGGCTTTGTATCCCCCATTTTTTGGTCAGGAAAAAAGTGCCTTCTAATTTGAAAGCTTCCAGGATTCAGGAACCACCAGGAAAAGCTTCTCTAACAGAACAGCCATAATTATGATTCCATCATGCCTTCTGTGCAACTCTACCAAATATCACCTTTGCTGTAGTATTTTAAGGCTGTCACATTTAATTGCCTAATACACTGTTATCCTATTATTTTATTTTACTTTTATGAAGGTGACTTAAGCACAGTCTGAAAGTCTAAGGGAGAACTAGAGAGCAAGGAGGAGTTGCCTGACAGTGAGGTAGGCATGGTGCTCAGAACTGAACCAGCACTCTGACAGAAAACAGGTTTCTGAAGGTTCTAGTATCGTTGTTATGGCAAGAGTTCTGAAGTAGGGCTAGCTAAATTAAAACATTGTTTCCTACTCATAAGCTATGTGACTGATGAAGTTACTTAACTTCTCTGTGTCACAGTTGCTTTATCTATAAAATGGAAGGAAGAAGAGTTTTTGTCTCATAGGGGTACCATGAAGGCCCAAAGACAAAATGTCCATAGGGAATTCACCAGAGCTCCTGGGGCATAATGAGTCCTTGCTAATATGCACACAAATACACACATATAAAGAACACACACATGCACACACACACACACACACACACACATATTTTTCTCACATAAAACAAGCTGCTTAATAGAGAATATTAAGCTGCTTAATAGAGAATTTCATAACTTTTAACGAAAATATTTATAAAAACAATAAAAATGAACTCATCCTATAGGGCAAATGTCCAGTAATAGCCACAAATTTCCCTCAATTTACAAACACAGGTATTTTCTCATCTCTTCTTTCCCCAAATTCCTAATCTCTGCTAGAATCTAGGAATACAAACATAAAAGCACACATTTTTGGTATTAGGCCGTCATTTTACACAAAAACAGGCATTTGTAGGCTTGGTATTTGTACGTAAGTTTCCACTGCTCCTTTAACATTTGAAGTTGAAGATTCTAAAGAAAAGTAATATCATGGCCTGCCTGGGGTCATTCGCGAAGTAAACGTATTTTTGACAAATTCCACATTATCTGCTCTACTATGGAAACAGGTCTTTTGTGATTAAGACTGAATATGTGCATCTTTAGGTCCTAGAAACAGTGAAAAAGTAGACTTGTCTACAAATAGGGGCTTTAATCACTCAATCAGTACTTTTTCTTCCAGAAAGTTGCTTCCACAGCATAGGGGAAAAAGTTGCCAAAATAAATCATCCAGATAAAATATTGAAATACATTAAATTCTAAAAAAGAGCAATACCAGATACTGTACTTTCCAAAACATATTACTAGTTCTATATTTATATTGTTTTTTTAAGATTTCTCTTTTGTTATTCAAAATACAATGAGTGTTGGTTTAGCAGAAATAACAAACACTAGGCAGATATGTGCAAAATGAGATAAAGACACAAAAAGGAAGAATGCACTTAATTATGACTATGATGTGATTTGAAATAAACAATTTATGAAAGGAATGCTATGATTTTTTTTGCTCTTTTTCCTTTTAAAAAGAAAGTTATGGTCTATATGTATATGTGTAAATAGTCCAATGGGGGAAAAATACAAGTCTTATAGATACTATTACCTAATATATCAGTTATTAAAATAAAAGGTATCTTTTTATCAATTACGTCTGGTGATATACATTGACAATTCCCTTTACTTACATTTAAGTAAAAAATTGAATTGTAATATCTGAATATTACCCTAATAAATTTTTCAAGAAGCTTCAGTATAACTAGCTACATCTTTTCTGATGACGTTGA
Source organism: Panthera leo (assembly GCF_018350215.1). Taxonomy (NCBI): domain Eukaryota; kingdom Metazoa; phylum Chordata; class Mammalia; order Carnivora; family Felidae; genus Panthera; species Panthera leo. The sequence goes on from NC_056682.1 coordinate 168,708,248, forward strand.
ATCTCTTATAGGTAGTCTTTATTAAGTATTTGCCATGTTTCAGGTACTGTAGTGCTTTACATACATAATATAATTTTTTTTCCAAGGAAAAACCCTGTGAAATGTGTACCATAGCCACCATTTCATAGCTGAAGTACTAAATCTCAGTGAGCCAATAGATTTGCCCAAGATCACATGAGCAGTAGTATGTGGTAGGTCTGTTGAAATCCAAAACCTCTTCTCTTAATCACTAAGCTATCATAACTCTTATAGGCAGTCTTATGTTGAGTATTCAGTATATGCTAAGCCCTCCATTATCTCATTTACTCTGTACAACTACTCTCAGGAGTACATATCTCCTCAAGATGCAAAAATAGAGCTCAAGGTCACATTTTAGTAAGTTAAGCATGTCAATTGCAACACCAGAATCTAGATTTAGGCTTGTCTAAATCCAAAGCCATCCTTATAATCTGCAAGTCCTACTGTCCAATTGTCATAACTGACTAGAAAAAAAAATATTGTTTTATTCTATGTAATTCTCATTCAGACCAGCATTGCCCTAATAACTGGTAATATATTTTGGAAGCGGTAGGTAATTATTACTATCATTATTACATATTTTTCCATTTCACCTGAGAAGGAATTTTGCAAGCACTTAGAGAGTTTTTGAAAAAATGTCAAGGGTGTTGAACTATATTTTCTGAAACAGACTTGAATATTTGAACTTCGGCTTAATAAATGCAGTTAGAAAATGTAATAGGAAAATTCAAAGTGGAGGAAATAAGATTATGTATTTCTGACCCCAGTGCAGATGATTTATCACATTGCTAGATCAAGTGAGAAAGTGACACAGGAAAATACCATCATCTTGAACAGCCTGCATTTTTAATGGACTTAACTGTTAAGAGTGGGAATGCAATCAAAATTCTTTAAAAGAGAAACTGGAAAAATATTAACTTGATGGAATCCTTGTATGTTGATTGCTGCTTACCCTTTGTTTCTCAACTTATATAATCACGGGCACTGCCATCAACCTGCCAATTAGTTTAAACTTGCAAGACAAAAATACCTCTAGCCACAAATTGTATCTCACAAGCACAGTTAAAGATAAATTTTGTAACAATAGGAAAACCCCTGAATTAGGGGAAATGTCACCCCTGCATACCTTTTTCAGGGATATGGCTTGCTCATCCCCAAAAGAGTTATGAAGGCAAATACCGACAACAGTGTGTACCAGCAAGGGAAGGCAAAGTATTGGGGAAGCCTGATCCTGGATCAACAAAAATGTACCACAGAGCATATGAGTGACGTGAACAAGTAGGAGCATTCAGAAGGAGAGCAACTCTTAAGATCTAATTACTAGGAGGAGATCAGAAGAATATATGAAAACCGTTTAAGTTCTCAACTGAAGCCTTAAGTCTCCAGTGAAGAAAAAACCTAATGGAATGCTAATATGTTTAGCATTGCTCTCACTGTCTTTGCTTTCCATTTATGTAGTTACAGGTGCTCCCACTAAGCTGTTATTTTAACTTCATGAAACAAAATGCCTTTGCCTAAGATTTTATTTAATAAGCATACTTCATTTGTGAGCTTTTGTCTTTAAACATCACAGATGTCACACCTAGGAATAGACCGAATCCTCTTTTCTCCACTCCCAATTTCAAATCACCAAAATGGGACTCTAGCTGCCACAGATTACAAGTTCAAGGAGCTCACCTCTGAACTAATCAAAAGGAGCCAGGGGTCTAGATCCATTGTACAAATTATTAGAAGCCATTTCCATGGCCATTCGAATGAAGACTCAGTTCTCTCTGTCTCTCTGTCTCTGTCTCTCTCTCTCTCTCTCACACACACACACACACATGCACACACACACACACACACACACACACATCTAAGAAAAAATATAATGAATGTCCTTCACTCATGCTCAGAACAAGGTTTCAATCCAACTATTTCCCAAAAGTACAGTTTGAGAAGTACAAAGTGTCACTTAAGGAGAACTCAGATTTTACCTTTCTTTCATTTGAGCTGTCACTACAGCCAGAAGCTCAGGGTAACCTGCAGTACCCTTCCTGCAGGCATGACCTAGCCAAACACCTTTCTTTTTGCTGGTGCTGTGTGCCCCTGTGTGCTCCCCTGATGCTTCCCTGTTGGAAGCTTAGGATGCTCTTCTGAATACCTATAGTGAACCCGAATGGGAGGGGAACGTAACACTTCAGGAAGTACACCTTTGTTGATAAATCCTTGTCTCTTTCATCCTCCCGGTAGACAGTCCAGAGACACAAGGATATGACTTCTCATGAAGTGATCCAACAATATCATACAGACAGACTCATATACTGGCAGTCAGCTCCACAGAACATTCTCACATTGACTCTCTCTAGACCTACTTAGCTCTCTTTTGTAGTTCACTTCTGCTCCCTGGGATTACACTCCCTGATCACGTATAAACCATACACCTTTGCCTCGAGCTCCATTTAATCTGGGGAAATCAGACTAAGTCAGAAAGGAATAAGGTTCTTGATTCATCAATTCATTCACCAAGCAAACAATACAAGCTGAGAAAAATGAAAGCTCTCATATCCTTCATATATTGCTTCAAGAACATTTACTGTGTGACTATTACATGTCAAGTACTGTACTTGGGGCAGTTCATACAGTGGTACATAAGAAGACTACCTCAGCCCTGAAGAAGCTCACAGTCCCTTTGGAGATGTAAAAATCAAGTCAATAAATAAATAATTAGAAGTTGTGTTCACTGCTAAGAAGGAAACCAGACAGCACTCTGAGAAAGGAAATAGCTAAGGGAGGCTCTCTTAGGGCTGCATTGGGAATGTTTAACAGATAGAATTCGTTGTTACAGGCAACAGAAGCTAACTCTAGCTGGTCATCAGAAATTATTGAAAGTATATGAGGTAGCTTACAACATTGAGCAGAGCCTGGGACAAAGCCAGGACAAACATCCCAAGCCCCACAACAAAACATCCCAGAGCCTGGGACAAAGCCAGGACAAAACCCAAGCCCCACAGCAAAACTGGGCTGATGGTTTCACTCTTATGTGGATCCTGAGAAACTAACAGAAACCCATGGGGGAGGGGAAGAAAAAAAAAAGAGGTTAGAGTGGAAGAGAGCCAAAGCATAAGAGACTCTTGAAAACGGAGAACAAACTGAGGGTTGATGGGGTGTGGGAGGGAGGGGAGGGTGGGTGATGGGTATTGAGGAGGGAACCTTTTGGGATGAGCACTGGGTGTTGTATGGAAACCAATTTGACAATAAACTTCATATATTGAAAAAATAAAAATAAAAATAAAAAAACTGGGCTGATGAAGTAACAGCTGGTGATGTTTCTGCTCATCCACCATGACCAGGGTAACCCATATCTCCTGCCCACCAATGTCACTTTGGTGTGAAGAACTTGACTTCCTAACCACTGGAATACTGCCACCACTTCCACTATTGTCACCAAAATCCAGACGTCTCCATTGTCTTCAGTGACAGCAAAAAGTAAAGCATTTTTCAGAACTTTTGAGGGGTTATCAAGAGTATGTCTGGTTGGTGAGTCCTCATCATGTATTTGCTTCCTAATTCAAGGAAGCCAGGGATTTTGAGTTACGATGTTTGCGTTGGGGACATGAAATTCATGGTGTGGGGATTCCCACAAATGCAGAAAGGCAGACATAATAGGAAAGACGCATTCGCGGACTATACAAAGGCCTTGGGGGAAGTTATGGCCTCAAGTTGCTATATAAAGAACTAAAAGAAGGTTTATATGCAGAACTAGACCAAGATATAACAGGACTATGTCGAAGAGAGCCATATCTGGATCACAGAGGACAAAAGTGGCACAAGATGGAGTTGGTGATGTGATATGATGTGAAAGATGGACAGGGCCACATCACTGACATCAGCACATGTTGTCCTTTACCATCTCTGTCTAGCTACCCTCTATTTTTACTGTTTTCAGTGGTGAAATAATTTGGAGTCCACATAAACCACAACTATGAACTTGGAAACTCATTTTCTCTGCATTGTAAATTCAGGGACCCAATAAATATTCATGTGGAATGAATGGATGGTACAAAAGATGAATTTTCACATAAAGGTTTTGGTCTTAAAATTGGAACATTTTAATGAGACCTGAACATTTTCATTTGGATGCTAATATTCTGAAAATTGTTAGTATATGACTAATAACCATGTTCTCCAACTATTTATGATATTTTGAAAGACAGAACTACAAAATATTTTGCTGCATTCACTTTCTAGGTAAATCGTAACCATATACATATTTTCCTAAATCACAATATAAATTCACAAATAATTATTTATGGAGCTGATAAATTTATCAGAATTTCTGCATACATTCATTTTTCTATCACTAAGAATTAGATTTTAAACAATCCTATCAGAAACCCAAACTTGGGCAATATTGAAGGACAAACAGTATGTCATCTGAAAGCTTTGAAGGTATTAATACATACTTTGTAAAAGTGTAATATCATAAAGCTATGTCACACAGTAAGTATTAACACCTCCATTTTCTATTCTTTCTGAAATGACACATGGTATAGAAGCATGTAAATCTTTTACACTGAGGAGAAATCCGTGGGTTCTTTCGTCACAACAAAGAGTAAACTCAGTTTGAGCTATCTACCTGCTATGCATTTTCTGAGTTTGTCGCCAGAGATTACTTATTATAATAACTAATGGCAACTATTAAGTGAGCAGTATCATACACCATCGTGGTCACATGAGATATCACATTTACCTCTCACATCAGTAAAATGGTTCTTATTCCCATTTGACACATAAAAGAATGATGGTTCACTGAGATTTATGGACTTTCCAAATATTGCCAAGCTAAAATCACAAAGCAGTGTCACACAGCTGTATGAAGTACGTGAGGTCAGGGATTGTACCCAGGTCCTTGAGCAATGAGTCTGGGGCTCCTTTTACTTTTCCACACTATCACCAGTTTATGAACATTCTTCAATAAACATCTCTACTAATTTGAAGATGTATATATAAATAACTCTACCAGTGACCACTTATATTATAACTATTCACAGCAACAAGGCAACTCAGATTCATATTTTCATCCAATCTATATAGAGGCATCTTTTCTCCATTTTTCTTCACATCTGTTGGGAAAATAGCTACACAGAGGGAAAAGATTCTCCCTCATGTACTCTCCCAGATGGAAAAAGCAGTCAAGACATCTCTAAGGCAGAGTTACTTCATAACTCTCCTTGGGAAACTTCCAGAAGACAGAGCACACATCCAAAAAGGCATCCCAGATACAGAGATAGCACACATTGTCACACATTGTCAGACATCACATGCTGTCACTTGATATGTTTTATTGCTTCATTGATTCTAATATATTTTATGGTGTTTCCTTTTCAAAGTGATGAGAAAGGCACAACCCCAAGAGCATAGTCCTCACCATGTACAGATTTTTCCCATAGAGGCAAGGACAATATTAAGACGAAAGCTTAGTATTTACTGAGCAATAGATTTGCGAGCAGGTTCACCTGAAGCATCACCTTTATTCCTCACGCTGGATTATGTGCCAAAGGTCCTTCTTCCACGGGAAGGTACGGGGGAGAAAAATCCACAGAGACTATACCTAGACAGAATAGTGCTATTTGTTGAATGGATGTAGTAAGTCCAGCTAAAAACTTGTTGGTTAACAATGGACTTGTTTCCATAGGTCTCTGCATTTCTCTGGAAACTAATCCTCAACTATCTATGTCATGATTTTGTTCTGGAAGCCCCAGAAGGTATGTCATGTGCATTCACAAACAAATTTTTCTGCAGCTCTAAAATGGCAGTGAGGATTTTATTGTTGTTTTTGTTGCTTTTACTGTGCTGAAACCACAAAGGTATTCTGTGGCAAAAAACAACACTGAATACAATCTGGTTTCATCAGGTAGTGATATGAGGCTTAAGAAATTTTGAGAACACAGTATAATAATTGAGAAGTGAATAGGCAGATTCATTTCTGAATTAGGAGGTTCTGCATTTTCTTATCTTGTACTTCTGGCTTCCTTATACTTATATTTGTATTAGCTTTCCTTGACTGATGTATAAAGCTATTATCCACACATTACTTTCGGATGTCACCAGGAGAAGCTATTCTAAGCTGATTCTTAATTTTGCAGATCTGCAAATCTTATTTAGTTAGTTTGCCCAGTGGACAGACTCAGGTCAACAAAATTAACAAATACTGATTTCTAAATCAGATGCCAACTTATTAATTTATAGGAAGAATATTTATTGCCTAGGGACATAAATATTCATATTGGTACTGTACCATGACTGGAAATTTTCAGTCATTTTGATGTATGATTATGCATTTATCAATATCTCTATTTTCTCCATAATATAAGTGTTCAGGAAAGTTGGCTCTCCCTACTTTATTAGGAAGGGGTATGATACAAAATATGCAGACCAAAGGCATTTAAGTCATATGCGATAGAAAAGTGCCAAACTGTATTTGATGCTTCGTCTACAGATAACAACTTTTTAGATGTTTCCATCTCAGCAAGATGATGGACACGGACTAGAAAAAATTGCATAGAGAGACATAAATCATTTTCCTCATCTGTGGTCTTTGAGCAATTATATTACAGAATCAATTTAGCTGCTCAGGCAATTGAACTACATCTGTCATTCAAAAGTCCTCAAATGAGAAGGTGATGTAACTTCTTCCTGACTAGCATTCAAAATGGATTATTAATATTATTTTTACTAAACTCAGGTCACACTTTGAATTAAGGGGGAAAAGGTGAAAGAAAAATAAGAAAGGAAGAGACAGGGTGGGGTTTTTTTGTGAGTTTTAGGTCTCAACCTACCTTTGTATCCCTAAGCCTTCTCTACTTCCAATAAAATATTTCATCATTTATTCTATCATGCAATTATGACTGTTGTCACCTCAAAGATTTGATGCCCGTATTAACGCCTTTGAGGGGGAAATATTATGAAAGTATAGCATATCATGTCTCACACTCACCTCACAATATTATGGCTTACGGTCTCCACCAAAGCATTAATAATCGAAAGCAAAGACGAGAAGCATTCAAAACAGAAAGCTCTACTATAATCTTTTTAAATCAGTTTTATATATAATTTCTACAGTTTAGTTCCTCATTATCTTTTACTTGGGATTATTTTTATGGTACTTTTTATTCTGCAGTCATTTGTTGGCTGAATACTAAGGTAGACCTTAAAAGAAAATGACAGGTGTAAGACAGAATAGTTAGACCAGGCTTTCTCACCTGCACATGGATATCAGAGACCTGAATGTAACAGAGACTTGGATATAACTAATGAAAAAATAAACTCAATATTCAAATAAATAGTTTCTATGACAAAATCAAATGACTTATATCATTATCCCATAATATTTATATAAATAGTTCTTTTCACCATTTAATATTGTTTTTAATGGCAAATCTTGTCCTCTTTCTCCCACCAGTACTCTTCTGAAAATGGTTTCCAACATAGTTGTAATTATTTCTCTTTCTAGTTTAAGAAATATACCTGCTATTTTTGATTTAGCTGAATATCTCTAAGATCTGAAGCAGCATGCTGAGTACGCAGAGAATTATATTATGTCTTAAAGTAAGATTGATATGCCATTAAGTGAACAAATTCTTTCATAAATTGCCCCTGAAAATGAAAGGATCAGCTCTTTTATGTAGGAGACTGGAGACTTCACACTAGTAATTTTGTTTGGTCTTCTTAAGTCTACATTCTAGTGTTCAAGAATGGACAGCGAGCTTAAGGCATCGAAAGAAAGCTGGAACTAGCTATCTGCTCTCTCACAGCTCTTCCTGATTCTTTTATTATATTCTCTACAAATGAATTATATCTCAAAAGAGATTAAGAAAACCACTGTCTATAGAAAAAAAAATGACCACCAAAACAATCATGAATGCTTTTTTTTTTTTTTAAAAGAAGATCGCTAGTTCAGTTTAACCATTGCTTTCCTTTTTAACTCTCTCCCAAGTCATGGTTGTTGAAAAATCATTGATATCAATGTGTATGCAAGCATGTGTCTGTATCTATTTATATGTGTTATATTCTGAAACTCTGTGGCCCTGTTTTCCTTGTTCTTGCTGCTACACATTTCAGTGACTCTCTCCAAGAACACACTGGCCCAAGTGTTTAAACGCTGCCTAGTCCCAGAGAGGAGTTGCATCATCACAGGGGTCTTCTAATGTGTGCTAAATCAAATATTTAATTTGTCCAAATGCTGCAAAAGCCAGTGCAATAGTATGGCCAACAATCACTTCCTGAATCTCACAACCCTCAACCTTAGGCTCAAAGAGTTGGGTTTTTATGGACTGACTCCTTTCGTTCTCCTGCTATGTAAGGCCTTGTAACTAATTCTCAGACCTGACATTCCCTGAAGAAGACAGACCCTGCAGTCTGGGCAGTTTTCCTGGGTGGGGTTAATCTCTAGGGAAATAGTGTTAAGGAATCTGTCTACACACATAAATATTTGAGTTTGGGGCATTGGGCTTTAGGAATAAGCTACCCTCAACAATTTTTCTGTCTAGCTCCACATCTCATTTCTACCACCTGAGTTAAAATGAATTAAATTTTAACTAGTTCCTGTCATAAATACTTATTTTCTATATAGGTTATAAAATTTGTTTAACTTTCTTAAGAGTTTCCCTTTTCTGTAACTAATTTGGGATGGTCTGCTCATTGAGAATGACTCTTACATGGGGCACTTGGTGGCACCTAACTTGGTTTTGGCTCAGGTCATGATCTCATGGGTCATGAGTTCAAGCCCCATGTCAGGCTCTGAACTGAGCATGGAGCTTGCTTAAGCCTCTCTCTCTCTCTCTCTCTCTCTCTCTCTCTCTCTCTCTCTCTCTCCCTCCCTCCCCCTCTGCCCCTCTCTCCCACTTGCACTCTCTAAAAAAAAAAAAAAAAAAAAAAAAATGACTTCTACATTTAGATCAGCATAAAACTAGTATGGGAGTTCAATTTTATCTCATATTGAGAGACCTTCTTGATGATCAACATATTACAGATTCTTTGCCTCTACTGCTTTAATAAATGGCATTATAGGACTAGGACAGGGAAAGTACAAGATAATCCTGGACAAACTTGTGGTGCCAAGAAGTAACAACAAAAAAAAATTTTAATGACAGAGACATATCCATAGGACACAGGAGTTAACTCAAACAGACTTCCAAATACCAAACCTAGGACAATCTGAGGAACAAAATAAAATAATGATAGCAATAGATTATAACCTATAGAATAAACCAAGTATCCATGAGTTTATAATTAAATAATCAATATGAATAAATAAGTAGAAAATGTAATATATAGATATAAATAAATAAAACTGATATAAATAAATAATTTAAAATATAAAAATATTTAATAAACAATGAATATATTTATGTAATAAATCATTTAAAAAATAAAAATAATTGATATAAATAAATAATTGAATGTATAAATAATAAGTAAATACATTTGGTATATATTTAAATGTAAATGGTATAAATAAATATAAATATAAATACTATAAATATAAATAAATAAATAATTTGCCTAAATAAATAATTGAATAAAAATAAGTGAGGGAAAGGGAAAACTCTTTCTTACCATAAAATTCCAATCAACATATTTAGAAGAAATGATGAAAACAGAAAATTCACTATTTAGCAAAAACCTTACTAATAATTGTTTTAGGCAAGTCTCATCAATAGATGCTAAAATTAATGAGCAAAAGTATGATGAGACAGAGTATTTATACAGCCTCAAAGTATATCCCCTCAGGATAAGTATTCATTACAAAGAGAAAAAGAGTGACAGGAACTCTCCAATGGCAGCCACCACCTTACCCAAGTGATCAAAACTCACATTACCACCAATGAGAAAATTCACACTATGTGTCCCTGAAATGATGCTGTACAGAGGGCACAAAGGCACTTCTGTGCATTTTTGCCAAACCTAAACTTAATCAGGAGGAAACATCAGACAATCTCACATTGAAGATCATTCAATTCAAGATTGCGTCAAGATTGTGAAAGACAAAGCTGAGAAACTGTTCCAGATTAAAAGAGACTAATGTGACACGGGAACTAAATGCAATGTGTGACTCTAGATCAATGTCTGGATCAGATATAGGACATTAGTAAGACAATTGGCCAGATTTGAATATGATATGCAAATTAGTTAATAGCATTGCATCAATATTAATTTCCTGGGTTTGAGAATTATATTGTGGTCATATAAAATGAGAACATGTGGAAAATCAATGTGAAGAGTATATGAGAATTCTCTGGTTTTTGCAAATCTAAAACTACTCAAAAATAAAAAATTGGAAAAATGTTAAAAAAGATAAAACAAATTTCCAACCCCCAAAATGTTTTCACCTTTCTGACTTTTTTTCAGGAGGCAATTCATGAAAACTATATCATAGGTAACTGTGGCACATGCAAGAATCTTTAACTACCATTAACTACCTTTAACTCTCACCTAGACTATTATAATGGACTCCTAACCATGGCCAGTCCATTATCTATATGATAGTGAGAATGAGCTATTCAAAACCTAAATATGATTATGTCACCTGCTTCCCATGATCTTGAGTTTCCCTAAGGGTCCAAATGCCATCTGTCCTCCAGTAAGAGTCTTTGTACTATTTCCTCTTCCCATGGTTTGCCTCCTTCTCTTCTTTACCTTGTTAATTCTATTAATTTTTTAGACACCAGTCAAAGCCTTCCCTGACTTGGTTAACTACCTCTATCATAGACACCATAACATACAGTCTGCCCTTTTTAGCATCTATCAGGATTAATTTTACATGTTTGTGTGGTTATTTGATTAACGTTTGCCATTCTCACTGCACTGTAAACTTTATGAGAGCTTAATCAATATTTATCTCCAGCATTTAGCCCAAAGTATAGCACTCAATAAATATTTGTTGAATGAAAGAAATAAATAAGCCATATATGAAAGTATCTCTACATGATTCTTCCAAAAATTTGAAATATGTTTTTTCTCAATGGATAGTTAAAAGTAAAAAAATATAACTTTTTTTTTTACTTTTAACTTCACAAAAGTATAATTTAAAGATATTACCTTATTTGGCTTTTCTTGCTATAAATTCATTTTCTGTGTTTAACATAAACTTGTAGAGTTTCATGACATAAGATTTTTCCTGAAATAAGTAAACCAGAATATTGGAAGCTTGTCCTTAACATCTTCACTCCCTTCCAAGAAAATGTCAGTGAATTATGTCAAAATAGATAGTCTTAAATAGAAAAATATAAGTAGAAATAGAATGTCAGAAATGAAAATATAAATGTATCAATAGAATTATCAATTTGATGTACTAGAATTCCCATTTGGCTTAGAGCTTCCAGGCAACAGAGGCAAAGGGGGAAATCTATTCACACAAAGAAGGAATCATATCATTTATTTAGACAGATCTATATTTACTTATTCTTGGAACTATGGAGTTCTCTTTTATATGAAAAAAAAATGGTAAAGTAATGACTCTGGGTCCACTTGGGAGTCTTCCTTCAGTCTGGTGTCCAGCAAAGCTGTATTTGAATCCTACTTTTTGTTAACTTTTAAAGTTTGTAAAGTTGTGAAAATCACTTCTGTGTGAACCTTAGTTTTCTCAGTTAAAATAGAATGAGTGGAAAGAACGTCTATAGAGGGTTCTATAAGGATTAAAAGACATTATGTGTGCACACTCAGGACATGTAGTCCATGTGTGTCTATGCAAACTCCTGTCTATGCAAACTTTCATTTCAAAAAAAATCTGCCAAAGAAATACACACCATGGCAGAGAAAAGGGGTTTTTGAAAGCTATTATGAAAAAAAAAAATGGCATTTATAGTTAAGATTATTTTTTGTTTCAAGCTTCACATTCAGGATTTAAATTCAGAAGGGCCAAGGGGTCACATGTTTAGTTTACTCAGTACTCATGGCTCTCCTCTCTTATCAGATAAGACATTTATTGGGATTCTGACAGTTCTGCTTTCTGAATAGGAAAAGCTGAAGGAAGACATAGGTAAGGAGGAGTAGATAATAGAAAGTTGTGATATCTGGGCCAGGAGAGAAGAAGCCCTGGGTCTCCACTCATAATTTAACCTTTTCTGCTGACAAGTGCAAAAGATATTCAACCTAAGTAGACCACATCAGCCTCAAAGTTTCTACTCAAAAGAAGATAAAGATAATGGACAAGAGTGAATAGGAGGCCTTATGTGAGTGCTAGAGACTGAATTGTGTCCCCCCCAAAATTCATATGTTGAAGTCCTAACCCTCAATGTAACTATATTTAGAAATAGGGCCTTTGGAAGGTAATTAAGTTTAAATGAGGTCAATAAAGATGGCCCCTGATCCAATGGTATTAGCATCCTTATAAGAAGAGACACCAACAAAGGAATAAATAAACAGACTCAAATAGAGAGAACAAACTGGTTACCAGGGGAAAGGTGGGTAGAAGAATGGGTAAATAGATTTTAAAAGAGGAAAAAGATACACGAAGGAGCTCGCTCTTGCTCCCTCACTGTCATGTGAAGACACAGCCAGAAAGTGGCCATCTGCAAGCCGGGAAGAGCTCTCACAAGAAACCAATGCTGCCAGACTTTTGTCTTGGGTTCTGGCCTCCAGAACCATGAGCCACCAGTCTGGAATATTTTCTTATGCCTGCCCTCTCTGACTAATGCAGTGAGGAAAGCATTTGACTTAATCTTCATCCCAAAAGTTCACTGAGAGCAATTTGAGAAAAAAATATATATATATGAGAGTTAAAATAAATAATAAAATAAATTATCCTAATAAAATAAGGAATTCAATGGAGGCTCCTGGGTGGCTCAGTAGGTTAAGTGTCAGACTCTCGATTTCAGCTCAGGTCATGATCTCATGGTAGGTGAGTTCAAGCCCCGTGTCTGGCTCCATTCTGACAGTGCAGCCTACATTGGAATTCTCTCCTTTCCCTCTCTCTGCCCCTCCCCCACCTACACTTTCTGTTTCTCTCTCTCAAATAAATAAAAATAAAACTTTAAAAAAAAAAAGAATTCAATGAACGCACAGCGCAGAACTCACCAAAGGCTTAACCACTGCACTAGTTGCTATGGAATATTCCAACCACTCTATATCTTGGTTTGGAGACATGTGCTCTTGTTTTGGCTAGATGTAAGATGGTGAAAGTAAATTCCTCCTTGTCTAATTAAAGGTATAGTTAATTTATTCCCCTTTTGCAACACAAATGACAAAGTTCTGATTAATCAGCTCTCGAACAAAAGCGAACCCTCTTCTACACTTAATTAAAATTCAAATTTCTCTGGAGGGTTGATGACAGTGGGGAGTTGGCATATGCCACTGCTAAATACGTGTTGCTTGCAGGACAATGTTAGAGGCAGACCTTGGGGACTTGTGCATCAGTATAAACAAGAATATGCTCAAACATTCAATTAGGTGCCTCCACATTTTTATTCTCAGCAGGGAATGGGTATAGAGAGAGAGGCCAAGAATTTTTAAATTATTGCATCCTAAGGTTCCAATCATAGTCATTATCCAGAGAATAGTTATTCAGGTAATCCCCAGTAAAAGAAAAACCAGGTGAGTTAATGTATACATAAAGATAGCATGGCCACCACCCAAAGTCCAATGTAAATGGTAGGGACAGGTAGCATCCTGATTTAATAAAAGTATAAGAGGCAAAACACCGCAAAATTACCTTGACATGGCTTTGTCTAACTGAATTGAGCTATTCCATCAGGAGCAGCACTTCATTCTCTAGTCCTCGGTGCACGTATGAGCCTTTTGCTTTCCATTTCTGAAGAGGAAAGATAATCTCAGGTAAGGGACCACTGAAGATTTAATCTCTAAGGCAGAGATCAAAAGCTCTAACTGATACAGGAACCACGCAGGTAACATAAAGGGGAAAACAAGCTTGGTGCAAAAAAATTGGGAAAAATGGAGACTATGATACACTGGAGAGCATCGATCCTCTGGTTGGTAATGGGTTGGGGTGTCGAAAACTCTCCAGTGTCAGGCTATAGTCACCGTGCAGGTGAGAATGAACATATGCCCAATGTATCCCGATTTTTTAAAAGAAAATGGAAATCTATATTTTTAATAGAAAATATTCTGACTTTTACATGTTTACCATAATGACTGTAAAACGATGTTTAGGTTTAAAAAAGCACTTCTACCAACATTATTCAGCCAGTGTGCCACCTCTCCTACGGCTAGATCAGGCAGCTTTTGCAAAGGAAGATTTAAAAAAATTAGGAGGTGAGGGAACCCCTAATTTGTGATCTCTGCTCAAAAGACTAAAATTCAACAATTTTTTAAAATCTTCCTTTGCAAAAGCTGCCTGATATAGTAGAAAGAATACTCAACTGAGATAGTGGCATTGCCCCTGGTTACCTGCTAGGTCCTAGATGTATGATCGTGAACTTTAGGGCCTCCGTTTATACACTTGGTAGACTGAACAACTTGTGTCTAAGGTTCCTTTCAAGTTCAACATTTATAGCACGTCAGCAAGATGAGGAAGAGAAGTTAAAGGTCACATCATCTAGCTCTGCATCCAGTGATTGAAGTATGTTTACAGGGCAGGCTTTATGGTCACATATTTGAAATTTGAAGGAATGTTAATCCTAGTTGCTACATTTGTCAACATGGTGTAATATATCTGAATTTATGATAATATCAAGAAATAAGATATCTAATAATTTGAGCTAAGGAGTTTACTTGCCTATATCTACTTAAACTAAATACAATAAAGAGTTAACTTCATAAAATATGAAGACTGTTGGAACCACAATTTGTCATTTCCTTAGAATTAGTTTTTGTCCTGGGAAATTATTTAAAAATCATGTATTACTTCAATAAATATTGCTGAGTTCCAAGCATTAATATATAAAATTTCTCGTCTCTCAGACTCACTAGAATCCGCTAAAACAGCAATAATCTGAATTCTCATTTATAGGAAATTCCCTTTTTAATATTTTTGTGATGACAGCTTGCTTCCTATGAGTTAGAGCAATTACCAAGGTCACTGGATATCTCAGTGAAGCCAACTCCCACAGACGTTGTGATACAAGGATTTCTTTTTATAGTCAAAGGCATAATGATCTTTCCACTAAACAACAACAATGCTTTATACTTACAAAGCATTTTTTTGGTTTGCAAAGTGCTTTGATGCATTAAGCTGAACCCCCACTACTGTGTCTGGGGATATTTATGGCAATAATTATTATGTTCATAAGGCAGATAAAGAAATTTAGGTTCAGAGAGCCCTTGGTCATCTAGATAGTGCTTGCTAACACTATCTAAAGAAACTTTGTGCAATAATCGAAATGTTTTATGATCTGAACTCTCCAGTATGGTAGCCACTAAGAATATGTGGGTGTTGGGCACTTGAAATCTGGCTAGTGAGAATGAAGGACTAATTTTTAATTTTATTTGATTTTAATTAATTTATAGTTAAGTTGTCATATGTAGCTAATGGCTGCTCTATTGGACAGTGAAGATCTATATATTACATATTCATTTTTAATTAATCTATATTTTTTCTTTTCACTTTGCAGTAAGTCTTCTAATTTGATCCATACTCGTCTTGAAATACCTTTCATATAGGTCTTTTACTTACCATTCTAATTTCTAATAAGCAATTCAGATCACTGAACACATGAACACTGCAACAGCCTGCAAGGTGATCTCCATTACTCATGTCTGTTCCCAACTCACTGTAAACATCTTCAAGAAATAAACCATACTCAGAAGACATGAAGAGATATTTCTCCAATGAAGACATAGAGATGGCCAACAGACACGTGAAAAGATGCTCAATATCTCAAATCATCAGGGAAATGCAAATTAAAACCACAATGAGATATCAACTCACATCTGTCAGAATAGCTAGAATCAAAAAGGCAAGAAACAACAAGTGTTGGCAAGGATGGGGAGAAAAAGGGACTCTCATGCACTGTTGGTGGGAATGCAAACTGGTGCAGCCACTGTGGAAAATAGTATGGCGATTCCTGAAAAAATTTAAGATAGAATTACCGTATGATCAAGTAATTCAGCTACTAAGTATTTACTCAAACAATACAAAAACACTAATTAATCTATAAATAATTATATATTATTTATAATTATAATTATATATAAAATTATATATTATATATTAAACACATATTTCATAATCATAAATTTCTATAAAAATTAAGATATATGTGTATATATATATAGAATGGAATATTATTCAGCTACAAAAAAGAATGAAATCTTTCCATTTGCAACCTAGAGTGTATTATGCTAAGTGAAACAAGTTAATCAGAAAAAGACAAATACCATATTATTTCACTCATATGTGGAATATAAGAAACAAAACAAATGAACAGAGAAAAAAAGATACAAAAAAAAAAAAAAACCCAGACTCAAATATAGGGGAAAAACTGGTTACCAGAGAGATGATGGGTGGAGGAAAGGATGAAGTAGGTAAACGGAATTAAGAGTACACTTACCATGATGAGCACTGAGCAATGTATAGAATTATTGGGTCACTATATTATATGAAACTAATACAACACTGTATGTTACTTATACTGGAATTAAACATTAAAAAACAAAAGAAGCCATACTTCTTTTTTTTTTAATTTTTTTAAACGTTTATTTATTGTTGAGAAACAGAAAGAGACACA
This sequence comes from Panthera leo, assembly GCF_018350215.1. NCBI lineage: Eukaryota > Metazoa > Chordata > Mammalia > Carnivora > Felidae > Panthera > Panthera leo. The sequence goes on from NC_056682.1 coordinate 168,724,933, forward strand.
GTGTGAGTGGGGGAGGGGCAGAGAGCAAGGGAGACACAGAAACTGAAACAGGCTCCAGGCCCTGAGCCCTCAGCACAGAGCCCGATGCTCGGCTGGAACTCACAAATCTCGAGATCATGACCTGAGCTGAAGTTGGATGTTTAACCTACTGAGCCACCCAGGTGCCCCAAGAAGCCATACTTCTCACAGCTATCTTTGCCCACAACGATGCTGCATAACAAATAATATATCAGCAGATTTAAAATGTAAGCGTTTCTTTAGCTCACAAGTATGCAGACCAACTGAGGATTTGGCTGGCCTAAACTGGATTGAGATGGGTGGTTTTACTGGTCTCAGATGGGCTCATTCATGGGCTTACGGCCAGCTAGGAGATGCTGATCTTGGCTTGGCTCAGCTGGTGATGGCTCCATTCCACTTGTATTTCATCTCCATTTTAGAACCAGTGAGTTTGCAATAGCATGTTGTTCCAGTGGGGATAGCAAGGGTGCAATAGAGCAAGCAGAAACACAAAAGATCCCCTGATGCCTAGGCTTAGAACTGGCACACGATCACTTCCACCTTATTCTATTAGCCTAAAGAAATCATGTACTGGGGCACCTGGGTGGCTCAGTTGGTTAAGCGTTCGACTTCGGCTCGAGTCATGATCTCACGGGTCATGGGTTCGAGCCTGGTGACGGACTCTGTGCTGACAGCTCAGAGCCTGGAGCCTGCTTCAGATTCTGTGTCTCCCTCTCTCTTCTCCTCCCCGGCTCACTCTCTGTCTCTGTCTCTCCCAAAAATAAGTAAAACATTTAAAAAAAAAAAAAAGGGGGAAAAAAAGAAATCATATACCCAAACACACAATCAGGAAGCAGAGAAATAAACACTGCCCACAGTGTGAAGGCACTGCGATAGTCTCGAATAAAGGGGACATATTCAAAGAGGGGTGAAAATGTCATTGCCACAATACTTGTTTGTGTGTATATATTCCTTGCACTCCCTATTCCTCATTGCAGAAAAACAGTATCAGAATAAAAACATTTCAAAATGAAAAGAGCATCACCTGAAGATACCAAGTCAGTGTTCCCAAAGTCATAGTGGTATCGTGGATGCTCATTTGTTTCATGGTTATAGTATAGTAAGGGCTTATGGAACAGACACGAAGAGTTCAGAATTCTTTAAGCCATCCTCGCCACACTACAGTAACATCTTTGTCATTCTGCCACCTGAAAAATTGGTCTCTTTTATAAAGCTAGTTCCAAGGCAAAATAAATTCATTTCTTAGGAACTTGAAATAACCTATTCTTTGAATGTAAAGAGTGCTCAAATTAATCTCATCCCCTTAGTGATGTTTTCCTCTTTCTCAAAAATATTATTAAACAGCAATATCATATATCATTTAGAGATCAGTTTCTTTGGGAAGCTTTTTAAACTCTTAAAAACTTAAATTAGAATAATAAAATATGTGAACAGGTCTATATTTACCCTAGTAACAAAGTTAAAGTCTTTTTCTGTTCCTTTGTCTCTTGGGGTTATGCATCTTTCAAGCTAGAATTTTCAAGCTCAAATTCTTCCTTGAATATTTTTCTCTTTTAATTAGTGTTCTTAGGAGTCTTACTGAACCATTTGCTTATATATTTTCCATCACATTTTGTCACATCTACTTGAGTGTGAAGGCAAACTTTATGACAGATCTATCAACAAGTAACTTTTAGCATAAATCTGAGGCATATTTTAAAATTAGTTGCTTACTTAACCATAAATGAAACATGTTTGTATATGTTAAAAATAATTAACATCCTTAAAAAGAATCTTAAGTTGTGTCTTTATGACAGTTAGTGAAAATTTAGAGGGTTTATTTTTGTCACTACACAGAAATAAGAAAAAAGGATAGGTGAGAAAATTCTAGCACAGAGTTATCCAATAAAAGGCATTGGAAATGGGGTGTTCTATGAAGACTATTTTCTCATTAATTGTGTTTCGTAGAAAACTTGTTTGATTCATGTTGAAAATGTTGGAAGATTGTATTTTCCTGAGTTCTATACAATAAGTGTAAAATAGTTATTCTTTGGTTTATTAATTAGGGTCCCCCTTTGTACATTCATTATTGCTGTAGAATAGAACAAAATGATAAGTAAAATTATCCTGAAGGAATATTGATAAAAGGACATCTTTGGAAATGCTTACTTTTAAAATAAATTATTAAAAAAGATTATTTTTGTCTTCATCATTCTCTCAAAAGTAAAGCAAAAATAATTGAATTTATTAACAATCTGGGTTCTTTCCACTGAAACTTGGCCGCAGCACAGTTGAATAGACACCAGTTATTTTAACCTGAATGAACTAAAATGAATGACAATAATCGTTTCTTTTATAACTTATTTCAGAAGAGTCCCATAGAACATAATTGGCTTAGGGTTTAAAAGACATATGAAGTATATCAGGGTTTCGGACCTGAGAGTTTTCACTGTGTTCCACACGTGATTCAGACAGAATTGGGCATGTCTGGAAAAAGTATGAGCAGGGTCTATCACAGTTCCATTTGATGAGTCTTTGGGGGGAAAATAATTAAGACTGGATGAAGTGGGAGTACTTGAATGGATTGAATCATGGATTAGAGTTGAACTCCCATGGGGAAATTGTGTGTGTGGGGGGCGGGGGGGGTGTGTGTGTGCGCACATACATACATGTATATCACAGCTTAAGGTAGCACTTGGTGCCCATTTGACTTAAAAATAGTTGTTTTTTTTTTTTTAATCTTCTCTGTTTGGTTTTATAAATAACATTTCTTTTCATTTGTATGATTTAATTAATGTGGAAAACACTGAGATGTGATAGAAATTAAAAGGCATTAATTCTTACTGAGTAGTACTGGCCCTATCACCGATTGTTCTTTAACCTCCTTGAAGCTCTGTCTCCTTATCCATGATCTGCTTTTGAGAGGAATGCATGTAACATATATTAATTACCTCAGACAATTGCTAAATAAATATTGATTTTTTTTGCCATCTTTTTCAAGAGATGTTTATTCTGCATTATTGTTTTTTTTTTATTTTTTTAATGTTTATTTATTTTTGAAAGAACGAGAAACAGAGTGTGAGCTGGGGTGGGGCAGAGAGACAGGGAGACACAGAATCCGAAGCAGGCTCCGTCCAGGCTCTGAGTTGTCAGCACAGAGCCCGACATGGGGCTCGAACTCACAAACCATGAGATCATGACCTGAGCCAAAGTTGGATGCTCAACTGACTGAGCCACCCAGGCACCCCTGCATTATTGTTTTTTATATAAGAAATTATTCAAATCCTGGCCTCGGAAATAAGATATGGAATTGGATTTTCTAAACATTCAGCCATTGATATCAATGCATTTTATGGAAGAGTTGGTGAAATAGGAAGTGATTCATGATAAAATTGAGCACAACAGTATTGTAAGAGCTTACATAGTGAGAAGTTGAGAGTATCAATAGTATGAAATCATTTAAAGTAAGACTAGACAAAACACTAGAAATATTTCTGCTGTGTCATATAAGGAAGATATAGGCTTTTGGAAAATGATACCCCCTATATAAAGCCAATATGTTTCTTACAAATGATAGTGTGAAATTGACTTTGATGAGGTGACTCCTTTGAGAAGCCCTAAATTAGCTTGTTCAAAACCATCACAACAATCAATTCTGTTTAAGACTTGCATTCAACATAGGAAGCAGAGAAAATATATCACATATGATATTTTTAATTAAAGTTTTTCCAAGGTAAAAGTAAATGTGTTCTAATTATAGAAAATACAAAAAAGAACTAAAAATTTTAAGAAGAAAAAAATATGTTCCAACAGGCAAACACAATCACTGTTAAGACAGTAGCTTTTATGAATTTGGTAGATTTTTCTAACTAATCTTTTATTATATATGTATTAAAATAAAATATAGTTGATCTCTATGTACGTATTTCCCTTCTTTTCCTTCCTTTGTTCTTTCTTTTTCGTCTTCCTTTCTTTTCTCTTCTTTTCCTCCACTTCTTTTTCCTTTTTTTCCAATTTCCAATTTCTTTTTCTTTCACTGATTGGCAATTGAGAATTTTAACAATTAAAAATATTGTTGTGTACCTTAAAATCAGATAACATACCTATCTCAGATCTACATGAAATCACACTTAATAGCCAATTCCAGGGGCACCTGGGTGGCTCAATCGGTTGAGCGTCCGACTTTGGCTCAGGTCATGATCTTGCTATGAGTTCAAGCCCCACATCGGGCTCTGTGCTGACAGCTCAGAGCCTGGAGTCTATTTCAGATTCTGTGTCTCCCTCTTTTTCTGCCCCTCCCCCACTCATGCTCTGTCTCTCTCTCTCTCTCTCTCTCTCTCTCTCTCTCTCTCTCTTTCTCTCTCTCTGTCAAAAATAAATAAACATTAATTTTTTTTTTTAAATAGCCAATTCCAGGTACCAAATTGTAATTAGAAAGAAAGTCTAACCTTTCTTTCAATAGCATTAAAAACAATAAAATACTTAAGAACAAATTTAACAAAAGAAATGAAAGATTTGTACAATAACAACTATAAGACTTTGATGAAAATATGGAATACTTTTACTGTATTAAGGGTAATATACAAGAGTACTGTTTAATATCTTCTAACAATCCATGGCCACCATCTAATACCACCTGTAGTAAAGGGAAACTTTAAAAAAGGAAAAGAAAACCAGAATTTGTGGTATGCTTATCATGTGACAAAATTTCAGGATCACTATGGAGCTACTTAAAATCTTCACTGGCCTATACATATTTTGACATATATTTTACTAGAGAGATAATAAAAGTAACCTTTATTAAGCACTCCTGTGTCGGGACCAGGACTCTCTCTCTCTCTCTCTCTCTCTCTATATATATATATATACCCACATAAATATATGCTAAATTATTCTTGACATAAACCCATTCATGTACTCATATTACAGATGAGAAAACTGAGGCAGAGGGGATTTATTTACTGTCTGGGATCAAGAAACTAGCAAGGGAAAGAGCGTAATTTGAACTGAGGTTACTGAACTCTTTTACCGTACCACCTCCAAAATAACATTCTATGAGAACATTTCCAATCACACTTTTTCTTTACTTGTCTTTGCTTTTACTTTAAAATCTGGAATATTGAGGGGCGCCTGGGTGGCTCAGTCGGTTAAGCATCCGACTTTGGCTCAGGTCATGATCTTGCGGTCTGTGAGTTCGAGCCCCGCGTCAGGCTCTGTGCTGACAGCTCAGAGCCTGGAGCCTGTTTCTGATTCTGTGTCTCCCTCTCTCTCTGACCCTCCCCCGTTCATGCTGTCTCTCCCTGTCTCAAAAATAAATAAACGCTAAAAAAAAAAATTTTTTTTTTTAAATCTGGAATATTGAAAAGCAGAAAATTAAGAAATATCTTACCTGGCTAATGTTGGACATCACTTATTGCTATTTGTACAGGTTTTTCTTTAAGACTCAAGTATCTTACCTAGAACCTGTCTCCCTGTGGGTGACGTCCTATCTCTCTTCTGTCATTCCACACTGAATTTTTCATGATTGGACTGTGTTTTCTGTTTCTACATCTTTGTTCAGGTTGCTTTCATCATGGGTATGATTTTCTATAAACCCTTGTATACTTTTTAGTTCTCATTATAGCTGAATATTTTATGGCATTTTTATAGTTCTTACTCTTTAAAAAAAACAAAAACAAAAACAAAAAACAGGTGTGCCTGGGTGGCTCTTTCAGTTAAGCGTCCGACTTCAGCTCAGGTCATGATCTCACAGTTCATGGGTTCAAGGCCCACGTCGGGCTCTGTGCTGACCACTCAGGGCCTGGAGCCTGCTTCGGATTCTGTGTCTCACTCTTCTCTGCCCCTCCCCCCTCACACTTTCTCTCTCACAAAAATAAATAAACATTAAAAAAAAAAAAAAAAAAAACCAGGGGCATCTGGGTGGCTTAGTCAGCTAAACATCTGACTCTGGATTTTGGCTCCGGTGATGATCTCACAGTTAATGGGTTTGAGCCTTAAGTCTGGCTCTGCACTGACAGTGTGGAGTCTGCTTGGGATTCTCTCTCTCTCTCTTCTCTCTGCCCCTTCCTCATTCTTTCTCTCTTTATCTCAAAATAAAAAAAATAAAAATAAAACTTTATAAAAAAAAAAAACACTGCCTTTCTTTTCATGATGCTCTTCTTGTTTTTCATTCCTACTTTCTGATTATTCTTCTTTAATTTCCTTGATTACGTGCTCTTTATCTGCCCACTCCTTCAGTGTAAGAGTTTGCAACAATTGTACTCTTCTTCACATTCCAAATATTATCTCCAAATTAATTTGCCCTAACTAAAGGTTGTAGCAATAATCTGTAGGCTAATGTCTGCAAAATATGTATAGAAAGCTCTACCTTTACCCTGAGTTCATTAAGTAAACTACTTACTACCTCTTGGAACATCCTGAAGGAATTTTATACTCAATTGTGCCTAAAATAACTCCTTATTGGCTCTCAAGAAAACTTCCCATATTCTTTATCCCGGAGTCTAACATGACCATCTATTCAATGACTCAAGTTGGAATGTGGTTGTTATTCTCAAGATTTCCTTTGCTCTCATGTCCACAGCCAACGAACCAAAACAGTCTACACGGTAGAATGTTACTATTACTTTCTAACTGGTCTCATGGAATATCTGTCACCATTAAAATCCATTCTCTAAACTGTCTTCAAAGCAAATCTTTCTGAAACAAAAATAGTCAAACTATTCCTCTGTTGAAAACAGTCATTGACTTCCTGTTACCTGTAAGGTTTAGAACAAATTTTAGAACTTTTACGAGCCAGTGTTTGACTACCTCTCTAGTCTCATGACCTCCAAATTAATGCCCAAGACACCAATTTTCTTGTGATTACACTTACTTGCTTTTACACAGTCTGCCCGTTCTGCTCAGGATATATCTATATGTGAAATACTTACTAATACAAAAGTAGATATTACCCTTTTTCCTGAGAGTTTTGCATTTAGCTTTAGTACATTTATGTTTGATGTTATGATGTTAACACACTATCTGGACCAGTGATTGTGGTTATTAGTTCATGTTTTGTTCCTTTCACTTCATAAAGCAGCAGTACACAGCACAAAGTACACCACATAGTGATGTTCGACAAATATTTTTTTAAACCCCACTGAAATTTAATCAATTTCTGCAAATAGGAAGCAGAAGAAGATATTTCTTTTTTTTTAATTTTTTTTAATGTTTATTCATTCTTGACAGAGAGACAGACATGAGGGGCAGAGAGAGAGACAGGAGACACAGAATCCAAAGCAGGCTCCAGGCTCTGAGCTGTCAGCACAGAGCCCAACGCGGGGTTCGAACCACGAACTGTGAGATCACGACCTGAGCTGAAGTCGGATGCTTAACCAACTGAGCCACCCAGGCGCCCTGAAGATGTTTCTTTATGGCGCTATACTATCCGCTTATCAGTCAAATCAATGAAAGTTATAATTCAAGCTAATTAAAGGCCACGATGAATCGAAGCAATCAGTTCTTACCAAGTATGTTTAACTATTCAATTGGTTTGTCATGGTAAAAACATAACTTCATTTTTAGTTGGGAAAAAAAAATCCGTGATTTCAGAGGACAAAACTCATATCATCTTGATTGCTTGACATTTTCTGGTTACCCTGCTGCCATTTAAATAGACCTTGAATGGCATGGTTTATTCACTGTCCTTTTATTGCAGCAAAGAAACATGGAACAACTGGAATACCTTATCATCTAATGTTTCAAGGCAATTATTTAAGACCTGTAGCTGTCATTGTAATACTGAACTTTTTCTGTTTACCTGGAAGAAGCACGCTGACATTCATCACCATGCTGCAAGGTAATGTTAGCTTGCAAGTGTCATGTTTAAACTTTTAAATGTGTAATGTTTAATTTACCTTAGTTTGCTTTAGAAATATTTTATATTTAATCCCTTATCTTCAACTTAGACAACTAATTGCTCTTGAAAAATTACACTAGTCAATTTCATATTTCACTATATGGCAAATGCTGATAAGTAACTCTCATTTACCAATGATACTCAGCTCTACATTAATAATTTTCAAGACATAATACTCTAGGTAACAGTTGTCTTTGGTGATGCTCAGTTTAGGTATAGAAGGTAAGCTCTACAATGAACTAAATGAAAAGTTCAAAAATGGACAATTCTATTAGGATTAAAATAAAAAAATAATATATCTAAGTATATCACATAAAAATCACCATTACTCTCAAGAGCACCTGGGTGGCTCAGTCAGTTAAGCTTCTGACTTCGGCTCAGGTTATAATGCCCCCGATTTCGAATCCGAGAGACCACCAAGGAGCCGATACCGATGCAAACACACGAGGGTTTATTTGTAGGCTCGAGCTTGGGCCCAAGTATACCCGACACAGCAGAGCAGGGACTTGGACCCCTAGGTTAAGAGGCATAGCAGTTTTATAGGGGCCAGTGGCCAATGAGATTGTAACACACACAGAAAGTTGCATAGTCATGTCAGTCCACACGCGGGTGGCCAATTGAATTACAATTTACCCTATAGTAACTGTTTGAACTAGGCTATCACTCTGGTCAGAACTGGCGTGCAAGTTTGGCGGGCAAAAGGTGGGGTTTAAGAATTGGTGCGCAAGTTTGGCAGGCAAAAGGCGGGGTTTACATTCTTTGGCGGTTAAGGGTTCCGCATTCTTATATGAGCTGGTTTCCAGTAAGGGTGTGCTCAGCGGCTTGACTAGGGTGGGGGAGTCTTAAGCAATAAGTAGGTCATGTGGGGGTTATACATGAGATGGTGGGTATAGCACAAAATGGAGTTAGTCTTGCTCTGCTTGTCCAGGGGTAGGGGATTTTTGTTAAATTCCTTGGGTCCCACAAGGTCATGATCTTGTGGTTCGTAGTTGTGCTTACAGCTCAGATCCCAGAGCCTGCTTCGGATTCTGTGTTTTCTTCTCTGTCTGCCCCTCCCCTGCTCACTCTCTCTCTCTCTTTCTCTCTCAAAAATAAATAAACATTAAAAATTTTTAAAACAAATACATAAATAAAAATAAAAATTGCCATTAGTATTTACATGGAATAAATATTTCACATGTAAATAAAATGATGGTTACCATGCAGTGCCTGGTTGGCTCAGTTGGTAAGGCATGCGACTCTTGATCCCAGGGTCATGAGTTCAAGCCCATGAAGGGCATGGAGTCAACTGTTTAAAAAAAAAAAAATGATGGTTGCCTTTACTTAAATGACCAAATTGAACCAGTCTTGTTTTTTAATAGTTACTTATTGATTATATTGTTATTCTTTGTGAACTAATACTGTAATTTCAATGGTTATTTTTTTAAATGTAGTTATAATTCTCTGCACAGATTTTTAACCAGTGTAAAAAAATGAAACATAAGTGAGGTTGAAGAATCAGACTTATAAATAGAGAGAACAAAATGGTGGTTACCAGAGGGAAGAGAGGTGGGGAGATAGGCAAAATGAGTGAATGGGATTGGGAGATACAGGCTTCCAGTTATGGAATGAATAAGTCATAAGAATGAAAGATGCATCATGGAGAATATAGTCAATGGTATTATAATAGTGTTGTATGGTGATAGATGATAGCTACATTGTGGTAGGCAGAGCATAATGTGTAGAGATGTTCAATCACTATGTTACATATCCTGAAACCAATGCAACACTGTGTGTCAACTATCCTCAAATTTCAACATTTTTTTTAAATAAAAGAAATGCGGCTGATCCCAAAGAAAACAATATACAAAGAGATTATTTAGAAGCCTTATCTAATAGTGTGTTAAGTGCAATTTAAAACTACCTACAGTCAGTCCACTTTGTTCTTGTTAAGACTTCACTCATCTCACCCATGAGCATTATCGTAGTCTTCTCTAATTTCCTAGTACTAGACAACCAAAGCCAGCTCAGAATTCGATATTACTGTAGTAGAGATCTAATAAGCAAATCTTAGCACATCTTTCATTTTTAAACATCTTTGATGGCTTTCTATTGCATAAAGAACAAAACTAAAATCCATTATCCTGAACATAAAGACCTTCAAATACATCTACAGTTTACCTTTCAAAACTAATCCCTGTCCCCTGTCTCTCCCTAATAGGAATGCTTAGTCTCCCAAATATTGAATTGTGTTGGTTGTTTTCAATTATAGTATAATATATGTATATACATATATATAACATATATATAACATTATATGTTATACATAATATCACAATGAGAAATAACCCAGTAAATGCTATCCTTACTCCCTGCCCAGGTTCTGAATAAACTGGTAATAAGACTTATCTTTTAGTAAGAAAATTAGGAAATCAAACTACCATTTTTCTTGCTTGAAGAGGCCAGGTTGAGAAATATGACTTTAAATCCATTTCCCAAATGGGTTTGCCAATACTGAATCTTAAATCTGAAAGACTTACTCATTCAAAAAAAATTTCTTTTTTAATGTTTATCTTTATTTTTGAGACAGAGAGAGACAGAGCATGAGTGTGGGAGAGGCAGAGAGAGAGAGGGAGACACAGAATCGGAAGCAGGCTCCAGGCTCTGAGCTGTTAGCACAGAGCCCAACGCAGGGCTCAAACTCGTCAACCGCGAGATCATGACCTGAGCCGAAGTTGGATGCTTAACCGACTGAGCCACTCAGGTGCCCCAAGACTTACTCATTTATTCATGATGATCTAAACTGGGACAGTCCTATATGGTACACATGTGGTATTCCATACTCTTTTTAGGCAAATTTGCTCCAAGAGAAAGAATGATAGCATTGAGCAAGAATATCTAGTTATTCTTCTCAAATTTAGAAATCAGATATAATAAATGCTGAGATGCGTACCGTAGAGTTATGCAGATTCGTGTATAACACGTATCATGATTGGTTTTTCTCCTGATTCCAGACTCCCAACCATCAAGTGAGAATAGAAAAAACTCCTGAACTTCCAAAGAGGAAAGGAAGTGGAAGAAAAGATGAGGCATGGCAGTAAAATGATAGCCAATCCCATTTCAGGAAGCTTGGGAGGGGGAAAGCTCATCTTCTGTCATTGGCATTCATTTTCCTGATCAAATCTGCTTCTATCAAATTGCTGAAATTGGCACCAACCAACCAGAAGATTTTTGGAATTGCTGCCTCTATTCTAGAAGTTTCTGCCAACCTTAGGATCCAGAATGATCCTCACTGATATTTAACTTCTAGGTTCATATAGGGAAAATGTGGGACAAAGGCTGGTGGGTATGTGTAGCTGGGAAATAAAGGTCAGGTGAATCGTTGCCTTGGGGTCAATTACATGGGTTCTTGCTGGCTCAGGGAATTCCCTATTGCTTGAGTGAGTAGTTTTGGTTCCCATCATGGGATGCTTTCCCACAGGGTCTTTTGCCTGAGTTGAAAGATAAGCTGAAAAGAAGAACTTAATCAATTTGAAAGAACAGATTAAGATCAAAATAGGGATAGTTGAAGTCCTTCTTCAAAGCCAGATCTTCAGAACTCCAGCCCACACTGGCCATTCATTAACCTGTCAACAAAGTAACTTACATTTAACATGACTGAGAAATTTTATAGCCTACATAGGAGATGTAGTAAGTAAAGGAGGAGAGGCACATAGAGAAAATCCCTCCTCATTGAATCAAGAGCAGAAAAAACATATATTGCCTTTGAATTATATACTTACCTAGATAATAATAGAGTAATATTTTGTTTTGTTATATTAGATTATATTAAATACTTAGGACATACCTTAATTTGTAAACACTGAATAGTTGTAATGCTAACAATATATATTAAAATTAATATTTGCTTGTATTTTTTATTCAATATGTATCAAAAATGTATTATGTGTATATTTTGGGCCCTAGACCCAATTCCAATGTATGCAGGAGGAACTTTCCCTCCACACTACCAACCAAGCAATGTTCTAGAACCAGCAAGGTGTCCTACAATCCGACTCAGTTCTGACACTATCTACCTGGAGATTCCAGTCACCCTATAAGATTCTTTCCCCCTCCAATTGCAGATGCCAGTGGCAAGCCCAAGTTATCACCTGTGCTTCTGATCGATGGTCTATAGATTGGAGTTTCCAGTGACCCCACCTTGGATTCAATTACTTTGCTAAAGTGCCTCATAGAAATCAGAGAAACGTTTTACTTACTGGATTAACAGTGTTATAAAAAGATATGGTAAAAAATATGGATGAACATCCAGATGAAAGAGATGCATAGGACAAGGTATGTGGGAAGGAGGTTCACAGCTTCCTTGCCCTCTCTGAGCTTGCCATTCTTCCCAAATCTCCATATATTGCCAATACAGAGCTCTCTGAACTTGCTTCTTTGGGTTTTTATGGAGGCTTCATTATATAGGCATGATTGATTAAATCATTGGCCATGGGTAATTGAGTCAACCTGGAGGTTGGGGGATCAGGCTGAAAGTTCCAACCCTCTATTCAAGGTTGGTTCCTCTGGTGACCAGCCCCCATCCTTAGCTTTTTTTCCAAAAATCACCTCATTAACATAAATCCTATTGTGATGGGGAAGAGCTTGTTATAACAAGACACCCATTTCACTTTCATGATCCTGAAGTTCCCCTCCCTCCCCGACTGAAAGCAAGAGGCTAAATATTGTAACAAAAGATGTTTCTGTTGCTGTTATTGATCAGGAAATTCTAAGATTTGGGAAGCTATGAGCCAGAAACTATGGATAAAGAGCAAACACATATTTCTTGAAAGTGTTATCAGCAAAGCTAGCATTATGGCAACATGCCTGGGGGCTATAAATCACAGTAACAGTGTGTAAGTTTATATTTTAAAAAAATTTCACTTTTTTTCTTTTCTTTTTTCTTTTTTTTTTAGACGGAGAATACACAATAAGCAGGGGACAGTGAGAGAGAGAATCCCAACCAGGCTCCATGCTGTCAGCACAGAGCCTGAAGTGAGGCAGAGTCCAACATGGGGCTTGATCTCACAAACTATAAGATCATGACCTGAGTCAAAACCAAGTCTGATGCTTAACCAACTAGCTACATAGATGCCCCAAAATCCCACTATCTTAATTGTAATCGCACCTCAGAAGGAGATTATGATTTATCCGTTATATTGTCAGACTTTATAGGATATGCAAAACATTAGTAAAATTTGATATAATTTCAAAAATAGGTGTAGTTGCCTGGGAATGAAATTTCAAGACTATGAGTTGTTCACTTCATCCTCAGATTATTTTTTTGGAAAAAAACATCATTTGATTGGTCATTTCAATTAAACACTAGTCAAAGGCTCTTTTCATAAATGAAAATACTTGAGACAATTTCACTCTAACATTGTGTAGTGCTTTGTCATCTGATTATCTGTTGATCATTTCCCTTATGTAATACATGCTTCTTTATTGCATATGGTTTGAATTCTCCATGCCTGTCTATTAGTGCATGTCCTTGCAGAATTAGATAGAGTCTGTTTAAAGAGTTGCTCATGGTAGATAGAGCATAGAGATGGGGAAAGCGCCATAGGGAAGTACAGATCTTTCCTTCACTTTGCACTGCAGGAGAGATTGTGTCAACCAAGGGGCCTAAGCTTGGCATAGCATGACTGGATCTGACCTTCCCATGGCCCTCACATGCTGTACTGAGAGAGAATGCATAACCCAGACTTCAAGAACTATCATATGTTTAATCTAAAGTTTTTGAGAGTGCCAAAGAACTAAACCAGATATCAGCAGATTGACTAAGGTTTCCCCAGAAAAAGGAATATGCTGGTAGTCTCTCAGCATATCAACCTACAGTAACACACACTGTAAACTGTATATCATTTCTAGTACTCTGAATATTCAGTGAGGTCAAGTTGAAAGTTAGAGCTTGGGCTCTGCGTTTACATGTAGAATTACAAATGCATCTTACCTAGGCTTCCAATTAGAAACGAAAAAGGAGAGCTGGATCCCTTTCATAAGAGTAGAGTGGTAGCGACAAGCACAGTCATTGGCAAAGGACAGCTGTGCCTGGAGAGTGGAGATACCACCACAGCCATCATCAGCAAAGCCAGCATTGTGGCAGCATGTCTGGGGGCTGAGACAGAATAATGTGGGAGACTTATTTCTGAGCACTCATGTGACAGCTATCTGTGGAGCTCTTAGAAATAGCTAGAGGACATGTTGAGAGATGCTAATTTCTGTCATTCACGCACATAAGGATGATGCCTTAGAAATTTGGATATTTGGAATTATTTATTATGATGTGTGGTAGTCATAAGGTGGTCAGGCCAGAGAACATTTGGGTTACATAAACCTCATTTGTTATGCAACACAAGCTATATGAACTTCTTTTTCATTTTTATAACCCAACACAGAGAGATGAAAATTCTATTCTAGCTATTTTCTCCCTACGGGGGTCTCTCTGTTTTGGAAGAGGTTTTTGAAACTGCTATTTAATAGGAATATCTCTTCTCTAAAAGAAGTTACTTTGTACCCTAAATAAATTAGTTTAATATGTGTATAGACAATTCTTGTTTTATGAATGGAATCTCGGCTGATGGGCGAGCCAGTCAATTCAATAAAACTAATCAATTCAAGGAACAAAATAAAAGAAGAAATTGTCAGTCAATTCCATCAGAAAACAAATTGATGTTTCTTCTTGAAAAGTCTGTGGAGAATAAGATACCTGGATTTTAGCAACCCGGGTACCGCTGATTTTGCAAACAAAACGTAAGGTATCTTGGTTTCATGTTTTATTATTTCACTGGCTAGTGTAGTCACTCAAAGGTCACAAATCACAAAGATCACAAAGATCACAAAGATCTTTGTGGGGTGGGGGGTGGGGAGGTAAGGGGGAGTAATCAGAATGAAAATGTAATAAATCGATAATATATTGATTAGAAAATCTTTGTGGTGGAAGAGACGGTTATATGAAATGACGGTACATGCTATAACTGAGATTCAGTTGCCAAGATATTTTGGACATGATTGTCATGTATTCTTAGTATTCTTTCAGTTAAAGTGAGATTTTCTCCAACACACAAATAAAAAGGTAGCTGTGAGAGGTTGTCAGTCCAAACTCAAATATGTGCAATCTTTTTTTTTTTTTTTTCAATCTGCTCAGAGACGTGGCCTGAGTCAAGTTCATCATTAAAAAAGAATCAAAGTAACATAGGATTTGAAGCCATGTTTTCCTTTACCCTAGAGAAAATATGTTCAACATATTTTCAGTAGAAAACAAATTATTCAACATATTGTTCAAACAGAGCAACAGAAGGAGGTTTTTAATGATGTCAAGCATCTCAAAAATGTTGATTAATATACTCAGTTGAAAAGAAATCAAGTAAATAAGTTATAATGGGGAGGGAGGGAAGGAAGGAAGGAAGGAAGGAAAGATGGAAGAAACGGAGGGAGGGAGAGGGAAGAAGGAAAGAAAGAAGAGAAAATAGTTTTCCTTTTTTCACTTCCTTACCTCCTCTCCCTCTCCCCCACCCCAAAATAGCTCTATTGTTCTTCCTTGTAGATTCCTAATTTTTGTTGAAAGCAACTTGTCTCCCAAATATGAAACATAAGTCATTCCAAATTTCTTTGTCTTCTGGATCACACACACTCTGCATTGACCCCCCTTTCCCCACACCTAACTACTCACCACATGTAGTGAGTTCTACCTACTAAGCATCTGTGATCCACCTTCTCCTCTCCAACAGATCCAGTTCAAGTCCCTGTCACCTCATTCCTGAACTGCAGTGACAGCCTTTAATGAGCCTGTTAGTTTTCACCTTTCTAGTTCAGGCTTCACTACCAAAAAAAAAAAAAAAAAAAAAAAAGTAAGATTTAGGCAAAATACAGAGTATCTTTGTCACTACAGGAAATAAATCCTTTATCAGCCCAAATCATTCTCCTTTCTGTAGTGTCTAATTTCCATATATTCATCCCTGTTAGAGTCAAACAACAATAAAGGATAAAATCTGGGTTGGGCCTTTTTGTAATTATATGACCTTGGGTAAGTGACTTTGCATCTCTTTATCTCATTTTCTCCTCCTGCAAAATGGGGACAGTTGTTGTGAGGCTCAGAAGTTATGAATACCTGACAAAGAGTAAATGCTCAATAATCTTTAGTTATGATGTGCGTGTGCAGAATGACCTAGGTGTTATTAGGCAGTAAGTTATCATTTTTGTTGTACTAGTCTGTCTTCACCGCTAGAGTAAGAGATCTTTGAAGAAAAAGACTTCACGCTGTACTAAATCTCTGTGTCTCCAAAGCCTAATACTGTGCCTTCATTTAGTAGTTTTTCAATACCTATGTGTTGAATAAATGTATAAAATGATGAATATTCACTGCTGTAATAGAGATATTAGTGTGTGGGAAATAAAAAGAACTCAGCTGCTCCCTCATGACAAGAAAATCCTT
The DNA here is from genome assembly GCF_018350215.1 of Panthera leo. NCBI lineage: Eukaryota > Metazoa > Chordata > Mammalia > Carnivora > Felidae > Panthera > Panthera leo. The sequence goes on from NC_056682.1 coordinate 168,741,279, forward strand.
TATGAACGGCCTTTGGCTGATCTCCAGTTGCAATAACAGCACATTTGTAAGTCAATATTCTTGGATACCACAAAATAACTTTTGTGAAGGTCAGAGGGTTGGGATTAATGTAGGCAGAATATTTATAAGTCTGTGATCAAATATACAAAGGTAAGGAAGTTTCCATTTTTGTACCGCCTGTATCTTCTCTCTTCGGATCACCCCTCCATATATGTATATCAGGATGTCTCCAAGACAAATTATACTATCATCCATTTCTAATGATAGTGATTATTAAAATAGACACATTAACCAGGACTTCTATCTTTCATGGTGATCTGGATACTATGGTCTTCTGGTTACCTGATTCTACTGCCAGTCTAGATGAGCTACTGCTGAATATATTCTAGTTTCAAGCTCTTACAGACTATTATTCTTGGTGGCTTTTTATACACGCTTGCATTACAGAATTGCTTTTTAGATTACAGAGCTATTGGTTATTACATAAGGTGAACGAAAATAATAGGAACATTAATTGGGCACCGATTATGTGCCAGTCACTGTGCTAGGCAATGTACATATGCTGTCTTGTTTACTTTTTACAACACAGATAATTATTTTATCCCCCATCTACATAAGAGGACACTGAGACCTACAGAGATTAAGTAGCTTGTTATTATACAGAAGGTATAATTAGTAAGGTAAACTAACTAATCCATAAAGCTGATCATTTTGTCTCTTAAAATGAAGCCATTTTGCTTTTTTTAACCGTAAAAACTAACCACGTACCCAAGAAAATGTTAAGTAATTAAGCATAACTACCATATATGGCCTTTGGGTGAGAGCGGAGCCAGATAAGAAGCGAGGTGATTGGTGAAGGTAATCTAATCACTAAACACAGACAACAAAAATATTTCCCTGTTTTAGTGAAGAGCCAAGTACAGAATCCAACGGAATTGTGTTGAGTGCTGTTACATTTTTTTTTTCATGAAAAAACTTGGAGAACACATGAAAATGAAAAAAAAAAAGTATAATTTTACCAAAAGATATTTGAGTCCTGGGGTTTTGTTTGTTTGTTTGTCTTGTTAGTCTTGTTGTTCGCTAAAGCCTTCTCCTCTCCAGCCCCCCAGTGGCCCCTGCTCCACCCGGCCACACTTAGGCAGTGAAGTGAGCACTAAAAGAACTGATTCGTTCTATGCTAAATGTGAGGAAGAAATCTTGGCTTGTCAGCCCAATGACTGTCAAGTTCAGAGTTGACTCCTTAGCAGAATAACTAGAAAGCCATGTTATTTTATATTGTCTAGATGCCTCTAAAATGGAATGGTATAGAGCTAATTTAATAAGAGACTGAAAACAATGCACATATTTTATGTGGAATGACAACAGTTGATCAGCATATTATACTCCACAGTAATGACTAAAGATCCCTTTAGCTTTTGGATTATTACCTCGTATGTGAGACATGTATCAGACACTAAAGACTGATGATTAGACAGAAATGAAACTGATCATTGAGCTGAGGATTATGAAAATTGTCTCTCATTTCTTACAGAGCATGCTGGGTAGAGTTTAGAATCTAACAACCTATGATCACTTACATATAATTGCACCTTTCATGTTTCTGGGGAAGAAGAATACAAATCTGGAGCTAATATCCTTTGTGGAAATATTTTGGGAACATGCTGCTGTTTTCCTCTAAGAAAAAAGTAGTAGAAGTAAATCTTGCTCTTCTAGGAGACAGAATACTTGATAGGACTCCAGTGAAATTGCTAATGCAGGAATATGTTTCTCCACTCATTTTAATCCCAACACCAGAAGTGCATTCATCATTGTATGGTCCTCAGAACTAAATTGATTTGATTTCCCAAGACCAAGTCAGGACCTAAATTTCTGTATGTGTTTAGTAATATTTGACCATTCCATCCCTATACATTAAATTGTGCAAACACCAAACAAGGTTTTCGTAGAATGCTACCATCTTTCTTAGGGTATGTAAAGCCCATCCAAGACGTGGAATTGGGGAACTGGAGTGGAGAGTACAGGAATCTCTTCTTCACTCCTTCCCTGCTTTGGCACCATATTTCTTACAATCTCAGTATCCCTCCAGAAGAAAAGCTCTTGCCAAGAGGCCCTCTTTTATAGTTCCAAATTTTACAGAGCCCCTTATCACTACTTCTTCCTCTGATACCTTCATGCTTGGTGGCAGGCAGGGGGCGGCGTAGTGATGGCCTCTCACTGTTGCTGGTCTCCAGGTGCCTCAGTATCCGTTACCAATTCCATTAACCATGCCCACATCTCTGGGAGGTGTCCCTTTGTTAAAATGTCCTTGCCTGGTCAATCTAAGTGGAATTCTGTTTTCTGCTAGATCTCTGACTGCTACAGTGATGTTGTATATAATAGGAGTTAAGCAAATACATATTAATTAAATGTTTCCATGCTTACTTTTAAAGCTTAGAAGAAAGAAGGAAGGCAGAAACGCAGGTAGGCAGGAAGGAAGGAAAAGAGAGAGGGAAGAAGGAAAGGAGACAAACTCATAAAACTTAACCTAGTGATTTCCCACAAAAGACATTTCAATTAACAATGAGGTGCTCAATTCAACATTTTCAAAAATAGTGAAGTTAGTCTTATATTAAACTCCACACATTAATTTAAAAAAAAAAAACACCCAGAAAGTTTAGTTTTAGCTTTGTTTGTTTTTTTTTTTTTTTATTTTGTTTTGATTTGTCAAAAATGTTGATAGCTCAGTATGGTACCACTCATTACCTTAGTTATCTCAGAAATTCTAATTAGTGATTCCATGCATCTGAATGATAACCATGTGGTAGCTAATGGTTTTCCCTTAATAAGTACAATAAAGCAAAAAAAGTAAAAATGAAAATTTATGGTCCATTAGAGGAAAATCAACAAAAAGGAACTCTTAGGGTTGAGAGTTTGATAATAACTGGTTTAATACTATAACATCAGTACAAGAGGCTCTGCTTAACTCTGAGACGTCTCCTTAAAGGCTGCCACACCCCTCAAGGACACTCTGCAGTGTAGGGCAGCCACATTCCCAGGGACAGTTAGGCCTCAGAAGCCCCAAGGAATAGCTTTCCATTTCGAATGTGCACATGGCTTCTTTACTTCCAAGAATTAGAGAGGTCCATGAGATGATGGAGTTGACCTGAAGTTCATGTTTATCAACCCTAAATTGGAAAATCAAGTTCATAGGCCAGCCCTAAGCCTGACTGCAGGGTGACCCGATGCATCTAATTCTCCATTCTGCTTCCCCCATACTAACAGTTCATCACCTAGAAGTGGATATGACTGAATCTTCTGGGAAATGCTGCATTTTATACTTTAATTGTGGAACCCACTCATCCCCTTAATAATTCTCCTTAAATTGAACTAGCCTTTAATGGATGAGTACCATGTATCAGTTAGTAGTTCCTAGACGGTTAGAGATAGATTTGACTCCCAGTCCCATATGGGGGCCAATAAATGCTGATAAAAGATACAGTCTCTGAAAAATCCTGTTATTTTGGTCATCTTTTTCCAAGGCTATTTTCCCTGATGGTCATATCTTAGGTGTCGTAGGCACAACTAGTGACTTCTACCTTGAGATCATGCCTGATGCCAGGAAGAACTTTAATGACAGGTCCTGGGTAAGAGGCTTCAATTTTATATGATTAGCATCTATTTTTTTCTTTTTAAAAAAATTTTTTTATTCTATTTTTATTTGGGGGGTGGGGGAGGTACAGAAGGAGAGAGAGAGAATCCCAAGAAGGCTCCACACTCAGCATGGAGCCTGATGCCGGCTCAATCCCATGACCCTAGGATTATGACCTGAGCAGAAATCAAGAGTCAAATGCTTAACCAAATGAGTCACTCAGGTGCCCCAACATCTTTTTCTTTTTCTTTTTCTTTTTCTTTTCCTTTTTCTTTTCCTTTTCCTTTTCCTTTTAATGTTTACTTATTTTTGGGAAAGAGAAAGAAAGGGTGTGAGTAGGGGAGGGGCAGAGAGACAGGGAAACACAGAATGGGAAGCAGGCTCTAGGCTCTGAGTTGTCAGCACAGAGTCTGATGTGGGGCTCGAACCCATGAGCCGTGAGATCACAACCTGAGCCAAAGCCAGACACTTAACTGACCAAGCCACCCAGGCACCCCATCTATTTCTTTTTCTATCTGTATATGTGTGTGTATATATATATAGTGGCATCAATATATACACTAACATACAACAAAAATTCACTTCAGTTTAGCAATTCTTAAATATTTTACTTACTCTTTATGTCCTTTCCTTGGGGAAAAGGACTTCCTTTTCTGTCGTTTTTTGTTTTTTTTTTTTATTTTTTAAATGTTTACCTTTTTTTATGTTTATTTATTTTTGACAGAGAGAGACACAGAGCATGAGCAGGGGAGGGGCAGAGAGAGAGGGAGACACAGAATCGGAAGCAGGCTCCAGGCTCTGAGTGGTCAGCACAGAGCCGGACATGGGGCTCAAACTCAGAGTGAGAGATCGTGACCTGAGCGGAAGTCGGCTGCTCAACCGACTGAGCCACCCAGGCGCCCCAATGTTTACTTATTTTTGAGAGAGACAAAGCATGAGCAGGGAAGGGGCAGAAAGAAAAGGAGACACAGAATCGGAAGCTGGCACCAGGCTCCGAGCTGTCAGCACAGAGCCCAACGTGGGGATTGAACTCACAAACCATGAGATCATGACCTGAGCCAATGTCGGAGGCTTAACTGACTGAGTCACAACCCAGGCACCTTCTGGTGTTCCATGTATCTGAGAAAAATAGTTACCTGATTTTAAAACGACTAGGCTATCTGAAAATACTAATTTACATGAAGACATCAAGTGAAAAACCTGGAACTTAGGGTGGAGAGTTGTAGGTCTCAGAGCTGGTCTGTCCACTGCCTCCCTAAGTGGGGTCTTAGCGGTTTTATCTGTCAGGACCTCAGTTGCTCATCTGTAGAGCAAGGAAACCTGGAGCCCTTGTCTGACACTCGCCCCACCTCCAATTCACCATCTGCACCAAGAGTCTGCTCCTCCTATCGACAGCACTTCTCAGATTTATAATTTTCACAACTTGCAATTAATTACTCCATAATACAGACTAATATACCTGCTCAGAGTCGAACACAGCATCCCCTTGTAGCTTACCGCCAGACCCTACAGCTGAGTTCAAAGATTCTTTGTGTTTTGAAAAGAGTACTTGATGTGGAATAATGAGGGCTGGGCCTGGCATTCCTCTCTGCTGCTTGTAAATTGCATGACTGTGGACAAATAACTGAAGCAGCATTTTAAACCTAATTCCTCATTCATGGAATGCGGATAACAACATCTACCTACCTACCTTATGGAATTGCTGTGTGCCTTTCAAAAGATAGCTCTGGTGAAACATACAGAATATATGAAACTCACTAAGTGCATTTGCACTTTTATATTTAGATTGACCTTTAGGAGAATTTATCTATAGAAAAATTCAGCTTTCATGCTTTTTAAAGGTCAATGTGCAAAACGCAAGCGATAGTTACTGCTTTCTTAACAAAACTGCACAAGTTATTAGTAATGATGATGATCCAAAATATTAAAAATATTTACTAAATTACCTGAAGAGTTAGAGTAATTAACCAGTTAACATGACTCCATGTTAAGAGAGGATGAAATCTTGGGGTGCCTGGGTGGCTATTAGTTAAGCGTCCAACTTGGGCTCAGGTCATGATCTCATGGTTTGTGAACTCAAGCCCCACAATGAGCTCTGTGTTGACAGCTCAGAGCCTAGAGCCTGCTTCAGATTCTGTGTCTCCCTCTCTTTCTGCCCCACCCGGCTCACGCTCTGTCTCTCTCTGTCATAAAAATAAATAAACACCAAAAAAGAATTAAAAAAAAAAAAAAAAGAGAGAGGATGAAATCTTTGCCAAAGATTAAAATGATAACTACAGGAAAAATACGACTTTAAAACAAGGCTAAAGCCATGAAACTGTATTAATGGTCCACAGCTGACAGTTGAATTCTGGCTATTGGTGGCTATAGATGTCAGTGTCATCCTAAAGTAACCACAACCTGAGAAATCAGAAATGCTCTAGCATCCATTCCTCCAACCCAGAAATAAGAGCTGCTGAAAACAATAATGGCAAAAGTAACAATAGCAGCCAGTGCATTGATGGCTCACCATACAGAACTGTGTTTCCATATCTTATCTCACTTAATCTCCTCAGCAACCCTATAAAGTTATGCTCTGCCAATATTTGCATTTTAAAGACAAGGAAACAGGTTTGGAGACATGGCATAACTTGTCCAAACCCAGGTCACTAAACTGGTACTAGAATAAGACCTTAGGAAATGAACTTCCAAAGTTACCACTAAGAGAAGAGAAAACAATACTTGAACGACTGAACGACTGAATACCGCCCTTCTGGATAGAAGCCTGTGGATGCATCCTGCTTCATTCTGCCTGCCTGTCTGAGAGGCCATTTATTGAAGCTACTCCATTGTTTAACACACAAGCATTAATTACCGAAGTAACAAATGCCCAATCAAATAAAACTGCTGTTAGTTGGTGTCCTGCTGCTGAGACACATATGGACAAGCAGTATGCATCAGGAAACTTTTTCTCGGGTCAAACAAGAGATCAGGTATCAAACTAGCCGCGAGACTTGACCTAAAGAGCAGAGCTTGGTCAGCCCAGCGCTAGCTCCACCCCCTGACGTCACAGACACCAAGTAAGCTTTCTGTACTGATCTCTATATTCCCGTTGAGATCTTAATTTATTATTATAATCACATAATTAAGTGAGTAACGATTGCTTTCTCATTCCATCTTGGGGCGCTACTTAAAATCATAGTGACATTACTTAGAATTGTTGTTTTTTTCATTCTTTCTTCTAGGGAAGTATTTTACCCGGCTTTCAGAGTTGCTGTTAATGCTTTCATTTTAGATACCTTTCACGGCACTTACTTCATATTTTAATGGTGTCTTTGGGTTAAGAGTCAACCCAGAAAATACGATCTGAATTCAATAAACTTTACACACTTAGCCAATAATTTTATTTTCACGCGCAAGGCATGGTCTAAAATTTTCAAGTCTGCATGCTCAACTTATTATCTGAAAACATGTAAAATATAACTGAATGTTTTCTTTGGTAGATGATTCAGGATTTTACAGGATTCTAAGATAGCTGCTATAAACAAAAAACAGAAGAGAGATTACTTTTTTTGTTGTTTCATTATTAGAGAATCGAAGTGATGAAATGACCTTGCCAAGGTCACAGAGCTAATTAAAGATTACCCAGGCCAGACATGCGTCTGATATGAACTCCTCAATAGTCTTGCTATTGGAAGTGTAGTATGAGGACTGGCCGCATCAGCATCACTGGGGAACTTGTTAGGAATGCAGATTCTCAGGGTGCACCCAGATATACTGAATCAAAATCTACAGTTTACAAGATCCTTGGGTGATGTGCATCACGTTCAAATTTGAGGAGCCCAGCTCCATAGCACCTTGTTAATTTTCTTAATTATCTACCTACAAAATACTGTGGCCCTTGGCAGATAGATTAGTCTAGAACTTAAAAGAAACTTAGGAAAACTGAGGTTTGGAAGTTGTTGTTGTTTTTTTTTTAACTTACATTAGGTGATTTTAAGTACACCCTTTTATTATTAGGCATTTTCTTTAGAAATAACTCATGACTGCATTTGTAATTACAGATACAAATGGTTATCTCTATGTGCATGTTTTTAATACATATATACTAAAAGAGGTATATATCTCCGATTTTTACTAGACTGCATATTTTTTTTTCATCTCTAGAAACTCTGCAGAGAGCAGATCTGCATTACCCATCAAACCTCAGCTTTTACAGCCTACTGTCATCTATCAGAAGCACACTATCGCCACCTGCTGGCACTGCCATAGAAAAGCTAGCAAGGTGTTTAACTTATTCCCTCTCTTCTACCAAGATCATTTCATTCTAATTTTACTGTTTGGCACTCATATTTTCCCCCAATCTCTGATTTCTTCCCAATTCTACGACCACACCGTGCGACACTTTTACTCTATTGTTTCCTTATGGAGTAGCCGAACTTCAGCTCACTACAGTCATACCAAAAAGATTTTAAAACCGGTTTCAGTATATAATAAGCAATTAATTACTGTTCTCTCTGCATAGATGTATAACTACCAGGATAAGTGTCCCAAATTGTGATTCAAAAAGTAAAATTAACTTACCAGGTGCAGCTTAGTGATCAATGCAGAAGGCCTCATACCTGTGCTTAACAAGTATTCGAGATTCATTAGATATATAAGAAACTTCTCTCTTCTCCACTATTCCTCCTTTGTGTATGTTTCTATGAAAAAGATGCTCTCTTCCCTTTATCTTTTATCTAAAAAAAGTTAATATTGCCTGCCATTTATGAATATCTTTCTGTCTTATAAAAGCAATTTTTTTAAACCTTAGTTTATTTCTCTCCTCAGCTTGTGATTAATTTAGACCCAGAAAAATCTCTGTTCTCTCCCTCACATTATTAAAAAAAAAAAAAAAAAAAAAAAAAAACTGGCCTCAAAAAAGGCAACTGTTTACACAGTTGTGGAAACACTTTAAAGCTGGCTCCAAATGATTAATTAAAATTAATATAGTCAATGGAAACAAACCTTGAGAATCTCGAAATTTCCTTCAAAAAGCCTCAGAAGTTCCAATGGTACTTTTATCAAAGATAATTTTGATTCCTGTCTTTTTGTTTATGTTTATGTATTTGTTTTGAGAGAGAGAAAAAAAGAAGGAGAGGGAGAGGGGGAGAACAAGCAGGGGTGGGGCAGAGAGAGGAAGAGAGAGAGAATCCCAAGCAGGCTCCATGCTGTCAACCCAAAACCCCGCTAACCACGACATCATGACCTGAGCAGAAATCAAGAGTCTGGATGCTCAACCAGCTGAACCACCCACGCGTCCCTCCCTGTTGTTTTTGTTGTTACTGATAATGATGATTGATTGTGGCATCTTTAAGAGAGATCCCTCTAAGGGAACATAATTGCCTACCTCAAATATTTCACTACCGAATGTTGTGTGATAGCCTACTCAAAAGGAATACAAAATATACTTTATGTCAGAGTTACATTGAAAAAAAAAAAATCCCTGCATTTTACTTTTAAACATCTTAAGCCTCTATGGAGAAAGAATGTTACTTCAACATTAGTAAAATTTTAGAGGATGGATTGAAAGAAGAAAAGTTCATTCCCTGAAGATGTATGTGCCTTCAAATGTTAAAGTGCCAATTCAGTGTGTTAAGAAAAAAAACTAAACCTAAAATCCTCAAAAGTAATGAGAGCAAAGGAAAGTTGAAGTTTGAGAGCTGCTCAGATAAGAATTTTCATGAAGTCACTTCAATTTTCCTATTCCTGTTGGGTTTGGTTACAGTAATAATAATTTTTAAAAGGTATGCATGCTGGGTTTGTTTTGAGAAAATTAGGTTAGATTGTTATGCAAAGAAGAGGAAGAAGGAGGAGAGGAAGAAGAGAAAGAGAGTGGGGAAGGAAGGAAGGAAGGAAGGAAGGAAGGAAGGAAGGGAGGGAGGGAGGGAAGGAGGGTGGAAGGGAAAAGAATTATACCAGGTAGAATTAAACCAGCAAGGAAGACTTACTCAAGATTACCGCAGTAGGAGAGAGACATTGAACAAAAGATGGCAGGGTTTTAAAGTGCTGAAGTGCACCTGAGAACTGAAGAGGGCGGTTGGTCAATGAGATTAGGCCATCTGTGTTTGCTAATTGGTGTTTCTCTAAATTAGGCTTCTACCCAGAAAGATAGGAGTGCTATCTTTCCCAGTGATTCCATTTCAAAGGGATGGCTCTCAGGTACTTGACAGAGACATTTCTGGGTTGTAAAACCGGCAAGAGGCTGAGAATCTCTACCTCTAAGGAGCAAAGAATTTACAATTGCCAAGTTTTCAAAAGTAAATGCTCTAAGAAAAGGGAGGTCAGGGCCAGTTGTCCGTTGTTAATCAAGCTGAGCGTGTTAAAGCTGCCTGGATCAGTATCCAATTGTTGTATCACAAGTGTGTTGATGAGCTTTAAAATGAAGCTTTGGTTTTCTGTATTCTCAAGATAGGAGTGTGAAGTAAATAACCCCAGATGTTCCTTGCTGATTCAAACACTGACTGCAAGTAATTCACAAAGAGAAATCCTTAACCTACAGCAACATGATTAAAATAAGTGAATAGTCTCACAAGAGGAGGGCTCTGAAGGACGACACTCATTTGAACATGTTAGTTATCGCAAGCTGGTTTAAAAAGTCTGTTCACGTAATATTATAGGTGACTCTATTCTTTGTTATTGGGTAATTCTCATTTTTTTTTTAAGTTGCAGAGACACCATTTTCCTTCTCTATTAAAAAAATCCACTTTGAAATTATGTTAGCTATTACCATAAAATTATTGCTCTAAAATCGCTGCCATAAAATCATCACAAACAATCATGACACTTCAATGTCATACAACAAAAATTGTTTATTTCTCATGTTTTTGCAGGCTCCACTGATCTATACTGGTCTTGGCTAGAGTGACACAAAATTTTTCCACTATCCTTTTTCTGCTATCCTTTTTCTGGGATTAGCAAACAATTAGCAAACAGGCCTGGGGACCTCCTTCTCAGGAGCCCCAGACCAGGCAGAAGCATGCAAGGTCTCTTGAGGACGAGGCATACCATTAACTTCTGCCTAACATTGGCCAAAGAAAGTCACATCGATGAGGCCAGTGGCAGAGTGAAAAAGCATCACAAAATTTGATGGCAGGGACACCGGAGTGGCTCAGTGGGTTAAACATCCAACTCTTGATTTGGGCTCAGGGCATGATCTCATGCTTTGTGAGCTCGAGCCCTGTGCCAGGCTCTGAGCTAAGCAGGGAGCCTGCTCAAGACTCTCTCTCTCCCTCTTTCTCTCTCTGCCTCTTCCCCACTTGTGTGCATGCTCTCTCACTCTCTCTCACTCCCTCCCCCCCCCCAAAAAAAAGTATCAAAGAACACAGATACGGGGAGGAGGAAAGAATTGGGGACATTAAGGCAATCTACCACAGGTTTATTCATTAAATATTCATTGAAAACTCGCTATGTTCATAGAATAATGTGGAAGGAGACTTGTCTTTTCTCACAAAGAATGTACAGTGTAAGAGGAATCTGAGCAAGTTTTAATGCTAAAGCAAATATTTACAGTGGGCGTTAAGAAACAGACACCATTTATTTCAGTAAAAAATGGAGAAGCATTCTGGGGAAAGGAAACTATATTATAAACAGGAGAATGCCTGTGAGAAAACACAGAGCATATTCAAAAAGTTTCAATCTGAATGAAATAATGAGTACATGAAAAGGAATCATTTGAAATGTTGTTGAGAGAAAACATTCAGTGTCCTTTTTATTACATCACCACCCTCAGTCCGCTTCTCAAATATTAGTGGTTCCTAGGAGTTAGCCTTCTTTCGTCCTTGCTTCTCCATACTCCATACTTGGTTAGCCTAATGTCAGCATCCCAATTTAAGCAAATGACTCACAAAGTTGAACCTCCAGTTATAGCCATTCTTCTTATATTCAGAGCCTCTATTTTCAACAGTTTCTAAATATCTTTAACAGAATATTCTAGAAATATTTCAAAGATGATGTATATAATGGGATCTTCCATACTCCAACATGTTTTTTTATATTCCTTTTCTCAGGAATCAGCACTGATGCTGGCAAGCCAGGTCCAAGGACCCCAAGGAGGTCCTGCAAGACCAGCCAAGAGGGTCCTTGGCTTCCCGTAGGATGGAAATCAAGCTGGAGATGGCAGGAAGTGACAGCAGAGTTTCCTGAAGATATATAGAGACAAGTGGAGCATCTGGGAGACTCAGAAAGGAAGAGCATGAGTCTCGTCTTTGTTCAGAGTCTGGGGAGGTTTTACTGAGGACGGCGATCTGGTGTATGTGTCCCCTCAGGCATCTAAGAACTGGTCAGAACAAAAATGAGGGCATAGGTGTTAGTTTTGGAGCCAGAGGGCCTTGGTGTAAAGATATTTGGCTCCAATGGTCTGGAATACACATATGATGGCTTCATCTGATCCTTCTCACCTCATCCTTCCTTAGATGTTATCTCTTCTAGCAAAATCATTAATTCCTTGTCCCTTACAAGGAGGACATATGCTGTTTGCATTACAAGACATGTGTAAAGTGGAGTGTGGGTGCAGATCTTAGCAAGAATAGAAGCAAGAAAGTAGCAAAAAGCAACTTCTTTATGAGTCCTATGTCAGCACTACAAGGTCCCCTAGCTGAAAACCCAGCAGTCTACCCAACCCCATCCCTCTTCCTAATTTGGTCATATCTAACCATTTAAGTCACATTTATTCTGTCTCATTAACCTTCCACAAATTTACCATCCTTCTTTCTATTTCTACATCATTACCTTAGCTAAGGCCCCCAGCATGTCTTACCCATGACATTACAATACTCTCCATACTTACCTCCGATTTCCAGTCTTCCCAATGCCAGAATGACCCATCAAAATTGGATTTTTGATCATATGGTTCCTCTGTTCAGAAAAAGTTTAAGGTATTCTCTTATTGTCAGGATTCTCTTATTTGGTCATTTATTCATTCTGTGAATACATCCTGAATCTCAGGCATCAGGACCTGTTCTAGACAATAGAGGCAGAACTAGGTCTCTGCTCTCATGGAGCTGACATTCTAGTAGGACAAAAATAATAAGACACATAAAGAAAAAAACACATGATATATTCAAACAGAATGATAAGCACTATAAAGAATGCAATGAAGGGTGGTGGGTAATGGACAAACAGTAGTCAGGTATGAAGTGCCTATTTTGGAATCAATTTAGGAACATGATACTGCTAAGAAAAGATGGTTACTGAGATCTAGTCTGGGAGCAGTCCAACCGTAATTAAAGATATATTGACATCCAATATACATTTTGAAATTTTGAGGTGAAACTGACAGATCTGAATTATGGGTTGAGATGAGGAAAGAAGGATCAATAATGGTTTCTGTGCATTTGGACAGAACAACTGGGTAAATGGTGGTGCCATTGACCAAGATAAGTTAAGCCCAGGAAAGAGAAGCTGAGAATGGAAGAGCAAAATCTCTAGTTTTGCCATATTAGTTTGAAATGCCGAAAATAACTACTCCATTGTACAGAAATTAAATTAATTAATTGATAAATTGATTATGAGAATTCAATACACTTTAAATAAATTAAATAGTGAAGAGGGGTTCCGGAAGATGGCGGCGTAGGAGGACGCGGGGCTCACAGCGCGTCCTGCCGATCACTTAGATTCCACCTACACCTGCCTAAAGAACCCAGAAAACCGCCAGAGGATTAGCAGAAGGGAGTCTCCGGAGTCAAGCGCAGACTAGAGGCCCACGGAAGAGGGTAGGAAGGGCGGCGAGGTGGTGCGCGCTCCACGGACTGGCGGGAGGGAGCCGGGGCGGAGGGGCGGCTCGCCGGCCAAGCAGAGCCCCCGAGTCTGGCTGGCAAAAGCGGAGGGGCCGGACGGACTGTGTTCCGACAGCAAGCGCGACTTAGCGTCTGGGAGGTCATAAGTTAACAGCTCTGCTCGGAAAGCGGGAAGGCTGGAGGACAAAGGGAGGGAGAGCTGCTGAGCCCCCGGACGGCAGAGCTCAGCTTGGCGGGGAACAAAGGCGCCAGCGCCATCTCCCCCGCCCATCTCCCAGCCAAAATCCCAAAGGGAACCAGTTCCTGCCAGGGAACTTGCTCGCTCCGCGCAAACACCCAACTCTGTGCTTCTGCGGAGCCAAACCTCCGGCAGCGGATCTGACTCCCTCCTGCTGCCACAGGGCTCCTCCTGAAGTGGATCACCTAAGGAGAAGCGAGCTAAGCCTGCCCCTCCAGCCCCCGTGCACCTTGCCTACCCACCCCAGCTAATACGCCAGATCCCCAGCACCACAAGCCTGGCAGTGTGCAAGTAGCCCAGACGGGACACGCCACCCCACAGTGAATCCCGCCCCTAGGAGAGGGGAAGAGAAGGCACACACCAGTCTGACTGTGGCCCCAGCAGTGGGCTGGGGGCAGACATCGGGTCGGACTGCGGCCCCGCCCACTAACTCCAGTTATACACCACAGCACAGGGGAAGTGCCCTGCAGGTCCTCACCACGCCAGGGACTCTCCAAAATGACCAAACGGAAGAATTCCCCTCAGAAGAATCTCCAGGAAATAACAACAGCTAATGAACTGATCAAAAAGGATTTAAATAATATAACAGAAAGTGAATTTAGAATAATAGTCATAAAATTAATCGCTGGGCTTGAAAACAGTATACAGGACAGCAGAGAATCTCTTGCCACAAAGATCGAGGGACTAAGGAACAGTCACGAGGAGTTGAAAAACGCTTTAAACGAATTGCAAAACAAAATGGAATCCACGATGGCTCGGCTTGAAGAGGCAGAGGAGAGAATAGGTGAACTAGAAGATAAAGTTATGGAGAAAGAGGAAGCTGAAAGAAAGAGAGATAAAAAAATCCAGGAGTATGAGGGGAAAATTAGAGAACTAAGTGATACACTAAAAAAAAATAATATACGCATAATTGGTATCCCAGAGGAGGAAGAGAGAGGGAAGGGTGCTGAAGGGGTACTTGAACAAATTATAGTTGAGAACTTCCCTGAACTGGGGAAGGAAAAAGGCATTGAAATCCAAGAGGCACAGAGAACTCCCTTCAGACGTAACTTGAATCGATCTTCTGCACGACATATCATAGTGAAACTGGCAAAATACAAGGATAAAGAGAAAATTCTGAAAGCAGCAAGGGATAAACGTGCCCTCACATATAAAGGGAGACCTATAAGACTCGTGACTGATCTCTCCTTTGAAACTTGGCAGGCCAGAAAGGCTTGGCACGATATCTACAGTGTGCTAAACAGAAAAAATATGCAGCCGAGAATCCTTTATCCAGCAAGTCTGTCATTTAGAATAGAAGGAGAGATAAAGGTCTTCCCAAACAAACAAAAACTGAAGGAATTTGTCACCACGAAACCAGCCCTACAAGAGATCCTAAGGGGGATCCTGTGAGACAAAGTACCAGAGACATCACTACAAGCATAAAACATACAGACATCACAATGACTCTAAACCCGTATCTTTCTATAATAACACTGAATGTAAATGGATTAAATGCACCAACTAAAAGACATAGGGTATCAGAATGGATAAAAAAACAAGACCCATCTATTTGCTGTCTACAAGAGACTCATTTTAGATCTGAGGACACCTTTAGATTGAGAGTGAGGGGATGGAGAACTATTTATCATGCTCCTGGAAGCCAAAAGAAAGCTGGAGTAGCCATACTTATATCAGACAAACTAGACTTTAAATTAAAGGCTGTAACAAGAGATGAAGAAGGGCATTATATAATAATCACAGGGTCTATCCACCAGGAAGAGCTAACTATTATAAATGTCTATGCGCCAAATACCCGAGCCCCCAGATATATAAAACAATTACTCATAAACATAAGCAACCTTATTGATAAGAATGTGGTCATTGCAGGGGACTTTAACACCCCACTTACAGAAATGGATAGATCATCTAGACACACAGTCAATAAAGAAACAAGGGCCCTGAATGATACATTGGATCAGATGGACTTGACAGATATATTTAGAACTCTGCATCCCAAAGCAACAGAATATACTTTCTTCTTGAGTGCACATGGAACATTCTCCAAGATAGATCATATACTGGGTCACAAAACAGCCCTTCATAAGTTTACAAGAATTGAAATTATACCATGCATACTTTCAGACCACAATGCTATGAAACTTGAAATCAACCACAGGAAAAGTCTGGAAAACCTCCAAAAGCATGGAGGTTAAAGAACACCCTACTAACGAATGAGTGGGTCAACCAGGCAATTAGAGAAGAAATTAAAACATATATGGAAACAAACGAAAATGAAAATACAACAATCCAAACGCTTTGGGATGCAGCGAAGGCAGTCCTGAGAGGAAAATACATTGCAATCCAGGCCTATCTCAAGAAACAAGAAAAATCCCAAATACAAAATCTAACAGCACACCTAAAGGAAATAGAAGCAGAACAGCAAAGGCAGCCTAAACCCAGCAGAAGAAGAGAAATCATAAAGATCAGAGCAGAAATAAACAATATAGAATCTAAAAAAACTGTAGAGCAGATCAACGAAACCAAGAGTTGGTTTTTTGAAAAAATAAACAAAATTGACAAACCTCTAGCCAGGCTTCTCAAAAAGAAAAGGGAGATGACCCAAATAGATAAAATCATGAATGAAAATGGAATGATTACAACCAATCCCTCAGAGATACAAACAATTATCAGGGAATACTATGAAAAATTATATGCCAGCAAATTGGACAACCTGGAAGAAATGGACAAATTTCTAAACACCCACACTCTTCCAAAACTCAATCAGGAGGAAATAGAAAGCTTGAACAGACCCATAACCAGCGAAGAAATTGAATCGGTTATCAAAAATCTCCCAACAAATAAGAGTCCAGGACCAGATGGCTTCCCAGGGGAGTTCTACCAGACATTTAAAGCAGAGATAATACCTATCCTTCTCAAGCTATTCCAAGAAATAGAAAGGGAAGGAAAACTTCCAGACTCATTCTATGAAGCCAGTATTACTTTGATTCCTAAACCAGACAGAGACCCAGTAAAAAAAGAGAACTACAGGCCAATATCCCTGATGAATATGGATGCAAAAATTCTTAATAAGATACTAGCAAATCGAATTCAACAGCATATAAAAAGAATTATTCACCAGGATCAAGTGGGATTCATTCCTGGGATGCAGGGCTGGTTCAACATTCGCAAATCGATCAACGTGATACATCACATTAACAAAAAAAAAGAGAAGAACCATATGATCCTGTCAATCGATGCAGAAAAGGCCTTTGACAAAATCCAGCACCCTTTCTTAATAAAAACCCTTGAGAAAGTCGGGATAGAAGGAACATACTTAAAGATCACAAAGGCCATTTATGAAAAGCCCACAGCTAACATCATCCTCAACGGGGAAAAACTGAGAGCTTTTTCCCTGAGATCAGGAACACGACAGGGATGCCCACTGTCACCGCTGCTGTTTAATATAGTGCTGGAAGTTCTAGCATCAGCAATCAGACAACAAAAGGAAATCAAAGGCATCAAAATTGGCAAAGATGAAGTCAAGCTTTCGCTTTTTGCAGATGACATGATATTATACATGGAAAATCTGATAGACTCCACCAAAAGTCTGCTAGAACTGATACATGAATTCAGCAAAGTTGCAGGATACAAAATCAATGTGCAGAAATCAGTTGCATTCTTATACACTAACAATGAAGCAACAGAAAGACAAATGAAGAAACTGATCCCATTCACAGTTGCACCAAGAAGCATAAAATACCTAGGAATAAATCTAACCAAAGATGTAAAAGATCTGTATGCTGAAAACTATAGAAAGCTTATGCAGGTAATTGAAGAAGATATAAAGAAATGGAAAGACATTCCCTGCTCATGGATTGGAAGAATAAATATTGTCAAAATGTCAATACTACCCAAAGCTATCTACACATTCAATGCAATCCCAATCAAAATTGCACCAGCATTCTTCTCGAAACTAGAACAAGCAATCCTAAAATTCATACGGAACCACAAAAGGCCCCGAATAGCCAAAGTAATTTTGAAGAAGAAGACCAAAGCAGGAGGCATCACAATCCCAGACTTTAACCTCTACTACAAAGCTGTCATCATCAAGACAGCATGGTATTGGCATAAAAACAGACACATAGACCAATGGAATAGAATAGAAACCCCAGAACTAGACCCACAAACGTATGGCCAACTCATCTTTGACAAAGCAGGAAAGAACATCCAATGGAAAAAAGACAGTCTCTTTAACAAATGGTGCTGGGAGAACTGGACAGCAACATGCAGAAGGTTGCAACTAGACCACTTTCTCACACCATTCACAAAAATAAACTCAAAATGGATAAAGGACCTGAATGTGAGACAGGAAACCATCAAAACCTTAGAGGAGAAAGCAGGAAAAGACCTCTCTGACCTCAGCCGTAGCAATCTCTTACTCGGCACATCCCCAAAGGCAAGGGAATTAAAAGCAAAAGTGAATTACTGGGACCTTATGAAGATAAAAAGCTTCTGCACAGCAAAGGAAACAACCAACAAAACTAAAAGGCAACCAACGGAATGGGAAAAGATATTTGCAAATGACACATCGGACAAAGGGCTAGTATCCAAAATCTATAAAGAGCTCATCAAACTCCACACCCGAAAAACAAATAACCCAGTGAAGAAATGGGCAGAAAACATGAATAGACACTTCTCTAAAGAAGACATCCGGATGGCCAACAGGCACATGAAAAGATGTTCAACGTCGCTCCTTATCAGGGAAATACAAATCAAAACCACACTCAGATACCACCTCACGCCAGTCAGAGTAGCCAAAATGAAGAAATCAGGAGACTATAGATGCTGGAGAGGATGTGGAGAAACAGGAACCCTCTTGCACTGTTGGTGGGAATGCAAATTGGTGCAGCCGCTCTGGAAAGCAGTGTGGAGGTTCCTCAGAAAATTAAAAATAGACCTACCCTATGACCCAGCAATAGCACTGCTCGGAATTTATCCAAGGGATACAGGAGTACTGATGCATAGGGGCACCTGTACCCCAATGTTTATAGCAGCACTCTCAACAATAGCCAAATTATGGAAAGAGCCTAAATGTCCATCAACTGATGAATGGATAAAGAAATTGTGGTTTATATACACAATGGAATACTACGTGGCAATGAGAAAAAATGAAATATGGCCTTTTGTAGCAACATGGATGGAACTGGAGAGTGTGATGCTAAGTGAAATAAGCCATACAGAGAAAGACAGATACCATATGGTTTCACTCTTATGTGGATCCTGAGAAACATAACAGAAACCCATGGGGGAGGGGAAGGAAAAAAAAAAAAAAAAAAAAAAAAAAGAGGTTAGAGTGGGAGAGAGCCAAAGCATTAGAGACTGTTAAAAACTGAGAACAAACTGAGGGTTGATGGGGGGTGGGAGGGAGGGCAGGGTGGGTGATGGGTATTGAGGAGGGCACCTTTTGGGATGAGCACTGGGTGTTGTATGGAAACCAATTTGACAGTAAATTTCATATATTAAAAAATAAAAAAATAAAAAAAAAAATAAAAAATAAAAAAAAAATTAAATAGTGAATAAGTTTCAATGGGAACTTAAAAATATATATCAGGGGCACCTGGGTGGCTCAGTCAGTTAAGCGTCCAACTTCGGCTCACGTCATGATCTCGCGGTCTGTGAGTTTGAGCCCCGCGTCAGGCTCTCTGCTGACCGCTCGGAGCCTGGAGCCTGCTTCAGATTCTGTGTCTCCCTCTCTCTCTGCCCCTTCCCTGTTCATGCTCTGTCTCTCTCTGTCTCAAAAATAAATAAAACGTTTAAATAAATAAATAAATAAATAAATAAATAAATAAATAAATATAAAAATATATATCAATGTGCCTACCTGTTTTGCATTTCCATGAGGATAACCTTGTTAGTCATCAAAATCTTTCCTTTTGGATGATGAAAGAGGTTGATATAATGGATTAGATAGAGGTAGGATGGGAATCACTGGTTTAGCCTGTTATTGATGAAATGGACTTCATATTTTGACTGACAATGTAGGATTTTGGAATTGAAGAAATCGTCTTGAGAGCTATTATACTAGTGTACCTATAATCAAGCATGAGAAATCAGATTCTACCAATTACAATATAGATAATCATTTTTTCACTAATTCAAGCAATCATTCAACAATTATGCATTAAGTATCTCCTATGCCCCAAGCTTTATTTAGTTCTATTAAAAAAAAAAAAAAAAACTAGCCTATTAGTCTTGCTATACGAAGCTAGAAGGGAGGAGGTCATGCAGAGGAAGGTGGAAACACTAAATCTGCCTTTTCTATCCTAGAAATTGGGAAAAGGAATGATAGAATTGATCAGACCCCAGTATCCTTCTCTTCTCACCCCTTTATTCCACATTTCAGTCTGTACATTGAATAGACTCTGTTTTAAACACCAAGACATGTATGGGGATACCAAAAATGTCAGAGCTAGAGCCCTGTTTTCCTGGGCAAAGTAAGAGGAGATTTAAATATACAGGCCATTAGAAGACCCTCAATCAGGGGCACTTGGGTGGCTCAGTCAGTTGAGTCTCCAATTCAGGTCATGATCCCAGGGTCATGGGATTCCTGGTGGTGGGAGCCTGTGTCAGGCTCTGGCTCCATGCTGAGTGTGGACCCAGCTTGGGATTCACTCTCTCTCCCCTTCTGCCCCTCTCGCCTGCTAACGCTCTCTCTCTCTCTCTCTCTAAAATAGAAAGAAAAAGAAAAGAAAAGAATAACCTCAACTAGGGCTCAGCACTGCATTCTAATATGGCATGACAGTGAATTATGGAAGTAGCAAGGATACAGATAGATGAGTCCACCCTGGTGGCTAACCTAAGCTTGGAATGCCTGGTGACAGACCTCTGAGAATTAAGATGACTCATGGCCCAGGACAGTCCTTGCTTAGAGCAAAGATTGTCTCAATAAGGACCTTAAACTTGGGGCCAAATGCCAGAACCACAGACTGCTGCGGTGGGCCCAATACATCCATGCTCTTCAAACTAAGACGTGTGCACTTTTCCAAGGGTTATACAGGCATAGGTGGTTTTAAACAAACCGTTTTCCAGATTCTCGACTTTCATAATTTGTTTTTATAAAAACTGATCTGACTAGGCACGTGCCTGCATTTCCAAACCCATCTTCTGGCTTTTCAAGAAAGGCACAACCCTCACTTATCCCAAATCTTGGTAAGGTACACTGCTCTGCAGGATAAAATGTCAAACAGATATGTAGTTCAAAATATACATTTTAGGGATCTTTTTTTTAGGATAACTCAAAATGTCATAAACACACAGAACTTCTAAATTCTCCTAATGTCCTTATTTATATTTACAAATTTCCTGATTTATATGTACATAAAATATATCTTTATATTTTATATTTATATTTAACACATTTCTGTTAAAGTGGTCCCATGATGCATATCCTATCATTAAAATATGCTCACGCTATCTCTGTACCTCAAGTCCTTTTAATGCTAGAATGCAAATTTCACGTGATCAATCTCATTTGGACCTACATCTAGGTCATCTACCATAGGGCCTGGGACAAAAAGACAGCTTAACAAATATATTTTGAATGAATACATATTTTCCCTCTTATTCAAACTTACCCAACTCCAAGTCCAATGCATGCCCTAACTGTTCCATGAAGACCAGTGCTCTTGAAGAGCGACGTTTGGAACTTCTGACTCAGGGGTATAGAATGAGAATTAAGAGCACAGACTCTGGGGCGGACCATCCAGGTTCAGATCCTAGTTCTACCACCTACCTCATATGGTAAGTTATTTGTACTCTTTGTGACTGTTTAGGAAAAAAGACCCTAAGGCTTGCTGGGCTTGTTTTGAAGCTTAAATTAGAATTTATATGTAAAACACTAAAACAACACCTAGTGTATTTTAAATACCATGCATTTAAATTATTGTATTTATCAACTGTCAACTAGTAGCATTATTATCTATAGTACTAAGTTGGCATGTCTCAACAGATACCTTTCATGTGATCCTGACCTGTTTCTCTAGTAACTTGGAAAGACCGTACGTTTCTAAATTAAAAGCTGTCAGTTTATTCAGTAGGACATTTTTAGTACTACAGGAAATACTATTGGAATTCATTAAGTAGTTTCTAATGTATATAACAGATTTTTAATAAGTGAAGTATTTTATTAAATTTGGATTAAACTGGGGCACCTGGGTGGCTCAGTCAGTTAAGCATCTGACTCTTGATTTCGGCTCAGGTCGTGATGTCAGTTTGTGGGATGGAGCCCCACATCAGGCTCTGTGTGGATGGTGCAGAGACTGCTTGGGGTTCTCACTTTTCCTCTCTCTCTGCCCCTCCCCTGCTCCCTCGTGCTCTCGCTCTCTCTCTCTCTCTCTCTCAAAAAAAATAAACTTCAAAAATTTTGGGATTAAACTGAATAACCCTCTTAATAGGAAAATTCCACCAAGAATATTTGTTTATCTATAATTTAAAAATCAACAATCTATAGCTGTGCAACCGTCATTAACTTTTTAATTTGTCTCATTATCGTGGTACTTCTCCACAATTCGTATTTAAAATAAATGACTACTAACCCTGCTTCATTATAGTCACAGATGTCTGCACCCATCCAACTTCCTTCTGCATTCTGGCAAGGAAGCCTGACTTGCAACCACGCAACACTAAAAACATGCTAAAATATGCAACCAAAGAAACGGAATTATTAATGGATCTCCTCCTCACTTGAAAAAAGCTATGGAGACTTTCTTCCATGAGTCATGGTGCTATGATTTATGCATGTCTTTGTTTACTTGCCAATACACCATTACCAGGAAAAATTGATGAGGCATCAATAATTAAGAAATTCTGAAATCAATAATTAAAAAATTCTTGAAGCGTGACAATTGCTTCAAGAAGTACTAATTCTTCCATGGTTGTCTGAGGTTTGGAGAAAAGTGAAAGCAAATGGATTTGTGGTCATGGTGCTTGGACCAAATAAAGTAAAAGAAGTACTGAGACACAGTGAGAGGAGATGAAAATCAAGAGTAGACTTTAAGAAAACGGGATTTTGGAGATTCCAGCAGAAATAGGACTCAGACATAAATGCTGTTGCTTTCTCCTTCTCGAAAAGGAGCGGCTGGGCCAGTGCAAACTTTGACTCAATAATCAAGAGACTTAAGTTGGCAAATATTTTATTTTGAAAAGTACTAGATATTAATTATATTTTATATTAGTAGCATATGTAAGAGCATAAATAATATAGCATCTGTAAATGGCATATGTGACATACTATATATAAAAATCAGTTATCTGGAATGGGTAGGTATGCCCGCTTGTGGTGTGTTGGTAAATGTTCAGCAACCATCTTTCCCACAGAGATGTGTGTGTGTGTGTGTGTGTGTGTGTGTGTGTGTGCATGCGTGTATACTTGCCTGTGTATAAATATACATACACATATTTACTTATTAGGATGTGTAGCACACACTTTACAAATGATAAAACATACATAACTCTTTATTACAAACTCTATATAACCAATAGACTATCATAGATTTTGTTATTGATCTTTGCCAACCTCTTATATCTGTAGCCAATTTATGGCGGCAGCTGATGAGCAAGTGCAGTGCCAACATGAATGTTGGCTGATGTTTTTGGTTTTGTAACAAGTAAGATAAAAGTAAACAATGAAGATGAAGATTGGAATTTTACTTATCTATAAGAAATGTAAGTGACACCTTTTTGAATCAGACAAAAATTTTGCACACTGATGTTTCCTCAAATTTTTTTGTGCCATTCATAATATAACAGAATGACTCCATTTTACGGTCACTCTACTTTAGTCTCATTTTCTCCACCACTTTCTGGAGACAAAACAATCAACAACAAAACAGTAGACCAAATCCTCAATTGTAGAGTTTGCCAGTTTCTGTGGTGTAAATTGTCCCACCACAGATGCTTTCAGGTTACAAGCACAGTGGCATTATATAGTATTTCCACTGTATATTATATAGTATTATATAGTATTTCAGTATCCATATGGACACAACATTCAGTATTATATAGTATATATATAGTATATATATATATATATATATATATTAGTGTTAGTATTATATATATTATATATTAATATAATACTATATTATATTATTATACTAATAATGTTATAATATATAATATTATAATATTATATATTAATATAATACTATATTAGTATTATAATATATAGTATTATAATATTATATAGTATTATATAGTATCTCAGTATCCATATGGATACAATAGATATAAATCATCTTACTTAATAGCATAGATAATGCAAGTATATAATAGTATAATTGGGAAGTGATGACTGTTGAGTAAAAGTGATTTAATGCAACTAATTTGGTAAAACCGGCAGAAGCCAGTTCCAACATGCTACTTGGTAAACCTCAAACAGCAATGGCTTTTCACATAGGAAGAATTTAGCTGTTATTTTAGCTCTAAAAAGATCCTACATTTGTAGAGAGGCTAGGAGAAGACATGTCCAAGATTAGTGAGCTGACGTGCCATGAAAAAGCTGATTTGAGAAATGTTCATCTATTGCTTAGTTATCCAATTCACTCCTGTTAATTTTCTGTACTGGTGGCCAAATAAATCAGTAACTTGTAGCAAGTGTATGTAAGTGACATCACTTTCCGCCAACTCATCACTCATAAAATGCTGCAGGGTGACTAAAATAAGAGTAAAAATGCATAAACTCTAACAGGAAGAATTAAAGTCAGATATTTTTATAAATATCTTGATAGTAACATGACTAAAACTGTGATCGATTTAAACTGTGAACACTGGTCCAAAAGGCAGCAATGTTGCTAACTTATCTTGTACTTTCAATTCTTGGCTCAGTACTCAAAACATACTGGGTCTTCAAAGGGTAGTTCCTTTATAAATGACCAAAATGTATTAAATACTAACTTTGTGCATATTACTGTGCCAATTCTGTAAGAAACACAAAAATATTATAAGGTAAAGACAAATGATCTAACCTTATTAGTCCTGTTGTCTCATGTGAATTAAGTATGCTTCACAGACCTAATATGTTTAAAGCACAAAATAAACTGATGACATCACAATCTCTAACTCTTTTGACAACTCTAATATAGCATATTGTGAAAAATAAATATGGCTCTTACCCCAAAATATTTAACATATAGTTGAAGAGGAAAAAAATGCAACGTGTAATGTAAACCATTACAAAAACTGCGATTTACAATATAGATAAGATAGATAATATATATAGATATATATATATCTATAAAGATAGATAGATAAGTATATTAGAACAACAGACTATGTTTTAAATGATATATCAGATGTTCCTAAAAGCTGGTGAAATTTACCTATGCAAACTACTTAAATAACAATCGTACTATGGTCAGTCCATGGTGTGGACTATGGTCAGAATGATTCAAACCTGTGATAATTGAATATGGTTTGAATGATTCAAACCTGTGATAACTGAATTTTTGCCATAGCTATTTCAAAAAATAAAGCTTTCAAACGATATTAACTATGTAATTGATTCATAATGGTATATTTCTATAAGCACATGTGTTTAATTTGCTTTGATACGTTGAAATGTCACTTCTGAAAGAAAATCTACAGAGAGGGATTTCTGTCATCTCTTCCTCTTATAAAGATACCAGTTCTCTTGGAGTAAGGTCACATGCTTATAACCTCATTTAATCTTTATCTTCATGAAGGCCCTGTCTCCAAATATAGTCACACTTTGAGGTTAGGTCTTCAACATATGAATTCATGGGGACACAATTCAGTCTATAACACACTGAATTTTAAGAACAAGTAAAAACAATAACAACTACAAACTTATACAACACTCATAATATGCCAGATACTATTCCAAGAGTTTAATGTTCACCCATATAGTAATCATCCCAACAACTCTTTGGGCTAGATACTATCATTGTCACTATTTTACAGATGAGATAATTTAATTACATAAAATGTTAACTTGTCCCAGTTTATCCTGCTAATAAGATGGAGTCTGCTTAATAGAGCCAGGATTCAAACTGATACAGGCTCCAGAATAAAATCTACTAAAATCATCCATCGTGTTAAGGATGGAACACTGGGGGCGCCTGGGTGGCACAGTCGGTTAAGCGTCCGACTTCAGCTCAGGTAACGATCTCACACTCCGTGAGTTCGAGCCCCGCGTCGGGCTCTGGGCCGATGGCTCAGAGCCTGGAGCCTGCTTCCGATTCTGTGTCTCCCTCTCTCTCTGCCCCTCCCCCGTTCATGCTCTGTCTCTCTCTGTCTCAAAAATAAATAAGTGTTAAAAAAAAATTAAAAAAAAAAAAAAGGATGGAACACTGGATTCCTGGCTCCTTTCTCAGTTTTACGAAGAAGTCTGTCAATACAAACTACTATTTCATACTAAGGTTTGTTGGCTTTTGTGTAGAGGCATTTATATTCATCTGTTTGAATTAGAAGAAGAACAGTAAGTCTTTCTGGAGAAAACCATCAGTTATACAGTGCTTTGTGGAAATGACACTGGCTTTGCTAATGTAGGTGGAGTGCAGATGTATGTGCCCATGTGAACAACTTACGGTTATTTCACAAGAGAGGCTTACATCAGCATTCTGTGCATAAGGACAAGTAAATGAAATAATTGAGAAACTGAGCTATGGAATACATCATTTTATTGAGCTGGCTTGGATCTTTGGTGTCTAAATGGCTTGTTAATGAACTCAGCTGAATAATTCACTAAATGTATTATGAACATTACGCAGAGGCATTTGAAAGATCATATAAATGGTCTGTATTAATATTTTCCAAGCCAGATCACAATAATTCATGAAAAAGGAAAAATCTGCCATGACTGTTATTTATTTTCCAAAGCTTGACCTATTCAGAAATTAAACAGAGAAAGAGTATGTCAGATGACTTAATCAAACAAAAATCTATTTTGAAAAGTCACTTGCATTATTTTCTTTAGAAAAGTAATTCTCAGTGTTAGATCTTAACAGAGAGGGCAGTTAAATATATTTAGTTCTTTTTTGTATGTTTTATTTATTTTTGAGAGAGACAGAGTATGAGCTGATGAGGGACAGAGAGAGAGGAAGACACAGAATCTGAAGACAGGCTCCAGGCTCTGAGCTGTCAGCACAGGGGCTTGAGGGGCTCAAACTTGTGAACCGTGAGATCATGACCAGAGACAAAGTTGGACACTTAACCGACTGAGCCACCCAGGCACCCCAAGAATCATGCTATTCATATAAATTGTTTCAGTAAATACTTAGCAAATATATTATCACTGGCCCAACAGATACTTACCAGATAAATTATCACTGGGTTATATTATTATTTCTACCCCACCAAAATTAACATATTTAAATACCTCCACAAATTATATACAATAAAACAGTAAAATGTAAATAAACACATATACTTTTAAATGAGAATAAAGAAAAATATAAATTAGACAAGAAAGCCAAACAGGAAAAGAAAGTAATAAATATATATGCTGATATATACTTAACATATTAAATGTAGTATTATATTGCATATAGGCCATAAATTTCAAACGTAACTCAGTGTGCTTCCACTTTTAGACATTGTTGCTTGCCAGACTCAATAGATTGGAAAATGTAACTCTAAATTACCTAATCTATTCATCTGTTCTATGCAGCTATCAGGACATGTATCAAATTAATACCCTTAAATTGTTAGCATTTTTTTTTAAGTTTATTTATTTAGTTTTGAGAGAAAGAGAGAGAGAGAGAGGCAGAGAGAGAATCCCAAGCAGGCTCTGCACTGTCAACACAAAGCCCAATGCAGGGCTCGAACTCACGTACAGTGAGATCATGACCTGAGACAACATGAAGAGTTGGACACTTAACCAGTCAACTGAACCTCCCAGGCGCCCCAGTCTGTTAGCATTTGTAATGTCATGCTTTCTGATGCTAGTTAGATATCATCAATAATTTGTCAAATAATTTGACAACAAATTTGTCAAATTTGTTAAAACCAACTTATATCTTAAGCATTTTTCTGCATTTTCTCCGTTTCAGAAGAAATGCATCCAAATAATCTAAAGATGTAAGCATTTCAAAAGGGAAAGAGGTGGGACCTGAGAAGGCTGCAATTTTATGTCATTCAATATTTTGATATAATCTGTCAGGACAACATCCTTGCCCACTTTATTCCTCACAGGGGTGTTGAAATATATGCATTAGTAACCCAGAGCAAATTTGTAGCTCATGCAGATTAACTTACATTATTCCAGTCCATAGTTTAAAGGCTGAGAAAAATTCAACAAAAGTTACAAAAAATCATATTGTTCTTAACAAATATCTCAGCACATCCATAGGGATCAATCAATAGAATAGCCAAACCTAAAACCCACTCTTTCCTCATTTAAAGTATTTGCCTGAAAAACAGACCTGGAGACGGTGAAGGAGGAAACAAGCCTGAGAATTAGACTTTCACAAACTGGCTGCTATGAACTGAATGTGTCCTCCTCAAAAACCTAATCCCCAACGTGATAGTATTTGGAGGTGGTGCCTTTGGGAGGAGATTCAACCCAAATGAATGGGATTAGGGCTTTTATGAAAAAGACCCCGGAGAGTATCCTCTCCCTTTCTGCCACCTGAGGACATGGGGAGAAGACAGCCATCTATGAGCCAG
The DNA here is from genome assembly GCF_018350215.1 of Panthera leo. Lineage (NCBI taxonomy): Eukaryota > Metazoa > Chordata > Mammalia > Carnivora > Felidae > Panthera > Panthera leo. The sequence continues at coordinate 168,769,567 of NC_056682.1, forward strand.
AAAGCAGGTTCTCACCAGATACTGAATCTGCCAGTTTCTTGATCTTGGACTTCCCAGCCTCCGGAACTATGAGAAATAAATCTCTGCTGTTCAGAAACTACCCAGGCTGTGCTATTCAGCCCAAGCAGACTATAACACTGACCACAGATCTGAGGGGAGAAAATGTTTCTCCTCTTGGAAAGAGAGTACATGATTCAGGGCCCATCCAGAAGAGAATCCTACAAATGGAGTCCATTAAAGGAAACCACTGGCGGGAAGTAGAGCTCACCAATCAGACCAGAACGTTTTTCAAGTTCTGGAAGCAAAATCTCCTCTCTCCTGACATGACCACAGGGGGGGATACAAGCGAAATCTCCAAAAGGCATATCCTTCACCTGCCTGATAACAATGCCAGGTTTTGCCCATAAACACATGTGGACTAGTTTTATTTTTGTTTCAATCAGCACATCTCTCTCCACATAAGACACCCCTGATAAGCAGTCTTTTCTTTCCACATTGCATGAATCTCTATCAGCAACTATGTTGCTCAAGGCTCACGGGATGCTTGGTTGTATGCTAGGAGAGACACTTGCAGAACCCTGAAATCACTCCCCTTAGGGACGTGACACTAATAAGGCCTATCTCGATGAGCGCGAATTGCATTATATTCATAAAGGAAAACACTTTTAACGAAGACAGAAAACATAAGGCGGCCGTATGATACCCACAAATGCCTAGATTCCCACCCTGCTCCTCAAAGCTTTTTGCATTTCAGATAGAAAGTAATATGCGATATAAAATGCGTGGGAAGAGCTAACATACCACAGCCAGAATCCTGTACGTACAAACTTAGCCAAGGGTACAACCAATAAAGGGAATTTGACAGATACTAAGTCACTATCCTTAGTAAATACAGCTTTGTGGCTAACCTGACTCGGGCCTAGATTTTAAACATCTTTGACCACAAACAACTTCTACAAAAACACTTTACACGTGGCCCAGTACACCAAATAGGCATATGTACACTAGTCTGCTGGGGCTGCTGTAATAAAACACAATACAGTATGTGACTTAGATGTCTGAAGTTAATTTTAATTTTCTCATAGTTCTAAAGGCTCGAAGTCTAAGATCAATGTGTCGGCAGGTTCGGTTCTTCCTGAGGCCTCTCTTCCCTTGGCTTACAGATAGCTACCGTTTCCCTGTGTCCTCACGTGGCCTTTCCCCTGTGCACACCCATCCCTGGTATCTCTTCTCTTCTTATAAAGACACTCGTCTTAGGGCACCTGGATGGCTCAGTGGGTTAAGTGTCCGACTTCGGCTCAGGTCACGATCTCATGGTTCGTGAGTTCGAGCCCCACATTGAGCTCTGTACTGACAGCTCAGAGCCCGGAGTCTACTTCGGATTCTGTATCTCCCTCTCTCTCTATCCCTCCCCTGCTCATGCTCTCTTTCTCTGTCAAAATAAAAATAAACATTAAAAAAAAATTGTTTTAAAAGACACTAGTCTCACTGTATTAGAGCCTTACCCTTAAGACCTTATTTAACCTTGATTATCTCCTTAAAGGCCCTATGTCCAAAAACAGTCACATTCTAAGTAATGTACTGGGGGTCAGGACATCAATGCATGAATTTGAAGGGGACACAATTCAGTCTGTAACAATGCACATGTGTGTATGATGTGACTGAAATAAAGTTTCACAAGACAGTATCTACCCTCACTACATGCTAAGTCACCTCCTATTTTCTGTTCTATTACGTTATATTCTTATAACAAGCAAACCTTGGTTGTGATCCACTAAACTGATTTCATGACCTACAAACTGCAAATTGAAAACCATGAGCCAAGTGTATCTGGCCATATGGTCCACCAAGTTCCTGGAATAGGAGAAACTCTAAGCACATTATCTAGGTCATCCACATGGGGCAGTAACCACTACAGGGTCCATCGATTACCAAAAAAAAAAAATGTTGATAGTATGTTAAACATTATGTCAAAGTACACTAAGATAGTGATAAGAAAAAAACGTGGAGCTCTGAATTATCAACTGAGTCAGGGTGAAGTAAGTGACTGCAATTGGGGAATTTTTAAGCCCCCTCGCTGCCAACGTAGACGGAGATCACCAGCGTCACTTGGCAAACACAACCGAAGATGCAAGAGACTCATTCAGTCTGGGGGAAAGATAATATTCAGCATGAGTCCTGGATGTAGAAGAAGAAAGGGCTTGTGGAAGAAGTGTTTGGGGGAAATGTTTCACCTTCATCTAGGTAATAATGTTTTATTAAATTTTTCTTCAGAAAGACTTGTCTTTCCAAATATTAGAAAATATTCTAAAGGCACAATAACTAAAATAATATACTGTTGTGTGAAGAAGGGCAGTGTTGAGTGTTTTTCTTCATGGAAATCTTTACAGCTGTGTGTGGTGGTTCAGATGGCCATCTAGACGCCCTCCTCTTTGTTCTGTCCAAGTGCACAGGAATGATACTCACTTTGGGCAGTGTGCAAGACTTTTTTCCGTTGTACCTATTCCACAGGCATATTTTTCAGGATTCCTGTAAGGGATGTGCACCATTAAGAGCCATCACATTCAGAGACACCTCAGTCCATTAAGCATCCAACTTTGGCTCAGGTCATGATCTTGGATCTCATGGGTTCGAGCCCTACATCGGGCTCTATGCTGGCAGCTCGAAGCCTGGAGCCAGCTTCAGATTTTGTGTCTCCCTCCATCTCTCTCTCTATGCCCCTCCACTGCTCATGCTCTGTATGTCTCTCTCTCCATCTCTCAAAAATAAAACATTAAAAAATAAATAAAAAATAAAGAGTCATCACATTCAGAAAAGTCTAGAATATGGATGACCTTGTCATCAGGTATTTGTAGTTCATTTATAATCTATCCTATTACAAAGGAAATTTACCAATAAAGAGTGTGGGTTTTTTTTAGTTTATTTATTTTAAGAGAGAGAGAGAGAGAGCAAGCACAAGTGTGTGTGTGTGTGGGGGGGGGGGGGGAGAGAGAGAGAGAGAGAGAGAGAGAGAGAAAATCCCAAGTAGGCTCTGTGAAGTCAGCACAGAGTCCGATGTGAGACTCACACCCATGAACAATGAGATCATGACCTGAGTCACAACCAAGAGTCAGGGGCTTAACTCACTGAGCCACCTAGTCGCCCTACCAATAAAGGGTGTTTATACTATAAACAATGTTGTCTAGTACCATAGTTGACTTTTAATATTTATCAGGTTTTCAGAGAAAGAACTAGAAAGTTAACAAAAGTTAACTAAAGAACTAAAAGTTAATTTGACTGCAGGTCAAATTCTCATGTAGAAGGAATTAAAGGTTGTGCTAACTCTTTACTCACAGCCACTTTCTGTTCAAAGGTTATATAATTACCCATGTCTGATAAACAGGAAACTTTCCTAAGATGAGGAATTGTCAAAAGACCAGTGACTAAAACAGAGCACAGCTCATCCGTGAGTCCATCCCAGTTGGTTTTGGAATGGAAACTATTTCCCCTTCTCACTAGGAAGGTTCTGCTACTTACACAGCTTTTTCTCCAGTCCCAGCTGTCCTTCTACTACATTCCTCTTCTGACACGAACCCCACCTTCTCCCTCTGAGTATTTTTGAAAATGGAATTTCTGACTCTGCAAGCTTATGGCCAAATATTTCTGTTCTACTTTTTTATTTTTTTTAATGTTTATTTATTTTTAAGAGAGACAGAGTGCAAGCAGGGGAGGAACGGAGAGAGAGGGAGACACAGACTCTGAAGCAGGCTCCAGGCTCTGAGCCTGCGGTCAGCACAGAGCCTGATGCGGGGCTCGAACCCACAAACAGTGAGATCATGACCTGAGCCAAAGTCGGATGCTTAGCCAACTGAGCCACCAAGCACCCCATAAATATTTCTGTGTCACGCACTGAGTTTTAGTTTCTGCTTCGACATGGCCTCCGAATGCATTTGTTGAACCAACAAGACATTGCAGCAGCATGTTTACTATGCCCTGGGCACTCTTCTGTGAATTGGGGGTGCAATAGTGAACACGACCAACAAAGTCCATGCTCTGAAGACTTACATTCTAGTGGTGTAGGCAGAGAACAAAAAAATGGTACATACAGAAGCAAGAAAAATGTGAAATATGATAATGCCATGCAATAAATTAAAATTGGGTGAAACAATATTGTGTCTATGTAGACTGTAACTAATCTGTCCTTTGTGCATGTATACCATGGTTCACAAAAGAGTGACAAAAATACATGGCCCTTAAACTATTAAATACGTATGAAGAATGTGTTCAGCTATATGTAAAAGAAAAACCTGACACACAGCAGACTTAATTACATGTTTAAATCTCTCAAATCACAGATTTATTTTTTATGTATTTATGTATGATGTATTTATTCATTTATCTATCTATCTATTTATCTATTTATCTATCTATCTATTTATTTTTTAGCTAATCTATACAGGTCAGTGCCCTTGTAATTCACGAGGCCTTTCCCCCAAAGTCACAAATGGCTTCTATAAGCTTCAGGAATAACATGTGTAACTCAGGAACAAACAGGAAGGAGCCAAGGCATGTATTTTCCAAAACTACCCATGCTCAGCTCCCGGGAGAATTATGCGTAAATCTCTATCTCCTAAGTGAGTGACATGGCCACCCCAAACTACAAAGGAAACTGAGAAAACTGAGAAAATAATTGTCATGATTGGTTTACACCAATTAAGACCTATTATGTAGGGCCTGCTATGTTGTTATCTCAAACAAAATCAGAGTACTTTTAGCAAAGAAGTAATAGGAGATAAACATTTGGTGGGCAACTAAGAGTCACTTCCAGTTACCAATTTTCTAATTAGACTGGATTTCTATAAGAAGAATCTATAAGAGGAAGAAATATACTATTCCTCTATAAATTCTGAAGAAACTATGATCATGATTATAATTTTAGTTTTTATTCAAGCCCTTCTGCACCAAATACTATAGTAATATTAAACCCCAAATGAGATTATGATCCTATTCCCCTAATTCATCCATAGGAAAATCAATATGTATCTCGATGTCTTATGTTTGTTTGATCAATATTTTGGTTTTCACTTTTCAAAACTAATAATGACACAGGAAGCAATAAAACTCAGTGATACTGAGAAGAAAAAAGTTTTCAGATATAAGACCAGCAGGCCTCCCGAATGCCTTCATAGTGGAGAAAGTTTTAATTTCCTCCATGGACTGAAGGGTAATTCACAGTGGAAAAACAGGTAGGATGACAAATAATAATAATAAAATGTTCACAGAGAAAGATTGATAAATTTGTGGAATTAAAATAAAAATTATCATGACCTTTTGAAAGTGTGAGGCATAAGATAGAATTTTGTAGGAAGAAGTAAAATAAAAAAGAACTTATAATAATCTTGTATTCCATCAGAAATATCAGGGTACATAGATGGGAAAGAGTGGCATATGCTTTCAGTACCCTGCCCTGATCCCCTTCTACATGTTAGCTGCTTATAGTTCACGGCTACATACTTCTCTGGAGAATTCTGCTCAGCCAGTCGGAGCCGCCTTGCTGGGAGATTGTGCCTCCTTTCTCTGTGCTTCCTCCCCATTCCCCTGGCCAGAGAACCCTGCAGCCAATGACCCAGAGATACAAAAGACTCCTCCTTGCTAAACAGCTGGACCGACTCAGTAATTTGTACCCCAGCACTCTCCTTGGAATCAGGCAGAAGCTAGTTTCCTGCCAAAACCACATCCTTCCTAAACTGCTTTTCTTGGCCTGTCCTGGGGCCATTCATTCCTTCCTCAATAAAACACATACACCTGAATCCCTGACTCAGGCTTGGTGGGTGGGGAACACCACAAAGCATAAAGGTGAGACACCCCTTTTCACCTGTGGGAATATTATATTCCTTCAGGCATAGTGAGGACCATGGCAGACATCTTCTATAGAAAGATATCCTATAGAGGTTCTTCATAGTCTCTTGATTGAAGTATAATTTGGTAGTAGCAGCTTCTGATGTTCTAGATAGGTTGTTTCTCCCTTGGGCCTCCTAGGCTCATTGTTATTCGTATAAATCATTGACAAGCAAGAATTCTCTCTCCTCAACATCTATCTGTTCCTCAACTACTCTCTGCTCTCTTTTAGTCCAAATACTGCCTCAATGACCCTTATAGCTCTCTAATGCACTCATCGAGCTCTTTCTGGGAGTAAGTCATTAAAGAAAAAAGTTGAAGATTCTGCAAGTGGCAGCAAGAAGCATAGTCTCACTTCTAGATACTCATATCTGAGTAAAAGAGTCAGGGCACAAATTTCCAAATTCTAGCCCAACCAATGTACCCTCCCACCCAATCCTGATACATGTAACTAAATGTTGGCGTAAGTCCTAGACTCTTCTTAATATGTCCCAGCAGTAGTTCTGGTAACTGGCTTTTCCTCTCAGATACACACAAATGTGCATGTGTGTTTGTGTGTGTCTATGATGTGTGTATTCTCTTGGTTTATATGCACATATATGCACACACACAATCATGTGTATATATGTACAGGAATATATACATACAAACATATATGTTCATTCTATAGTTTTTTTTCTTTTTAAAAAATATTTATTTATTTTGAGAGAGAGAGAGAGAGAATGCGAGGAGGGAAAGGTGCAGAGAGAGAGGGAAAAAGAAAGAATCCCAAGTGGGCCCGTGTTGTCAGGGGGCCTGAACCCAAGAACTATGAGATGGTGACCTAAGTCAAAACCAAGAGTCAGACACTTAAGCAACTGAGCCACTCAGGCACCCTTCTATAAAGTTTTCTATATATATAAATATCACAATTCTATTCCAATGTTAATTTACTTAAAACCACTCTCTGGTGAAGGATATATTTCTTTCAGTTTTGTTGGCAGACAACATGAAAAACATAACTCCAATATTTCCTACTGTATTTTAGAAGGTTAAAAATAAATAAAAGCAAATCTACTTCTTTTTATTCTCTTCCTATATCAATAATTTTATGACTTTGTTAACTCTGAAAACCTACTAGGCTTATTACTAAACTCAATTTCTTAAAGCTGTAAAAGCAACCCAAGAAAAGCACTTTAGGAGAATTACTACAGTTTCTGATGGTGAAAACCACTCAGTTTCTGCTGTCTACTTCATCCTGAGGTTGCTTAAGAAGCTAAAATGTTTCTTATGACACAAGAGCCAAGTTCTGTAATGTCTCCTTTCACAGCAGAGTTGACTAAAAGCTTCCATTTTCCCACTTGGAGGTTTCAAGACAATAACTTTGCATAGTAAGGAAAGTTGCCATAATGTCATTTTCAGGAAAGTCAAACACACACTGATGAAGCTGTTGACAGAAATATAAGTGAATTATGGCTTGGCAAAGCATGAAGCCATTAAAGGAAAAATGTCCTCCAAATCATCCCTAAGGATCAGCAGATTTTATACTTGACAGCTTTTCTTTCCTTAATGGAGTTTCAATGGGAATTATAGTGGCAGAGTTTGCATTAGATTATTCTTTATTTAATGTGTTGAAATATGGGTCCTCACTGGAGTAAGCTCTAGAGAGAGGCAGGGAATAAGGACCATGGAAGCCTGCCTAGAAATGGGAATGAAATCCCACTTAAATCCAACAGTCCCACTTGTTGTAACCCATATTTGAGGGAGAAATGCATGCTTCCTTGAATGAGTGATAGATTGGACGGTGCATGGTGTCCTCTTGTTTGTAAATTCTCTGAGTTCTTTACAGTTTTATAATAGACTGTGTTAAATCTCTAAACAAAGGTTTAGGGATTTCCTAAACCTAATATGACTCAATTGTGGTCATAATTGGAACAAGTTATTTTGTGCTTTATATCCAATATGTTTATCCATAGAATCTAAATAATACCACTGGCTTCAAAAGGATAAGACTTTCAAAAGGCTAAATCATAAAAGGAAAAAAATTAGAACATTTATTGTATACCTTGTTTGGGCCATATTCTGCATTAAAGGTTCTATTTCACAATTAATCCTTTCGAGACCATAAGTGGCAGCTGATCCTCTGTTTTTCTTGACACCAGAAACAAACTACCTTTAAAAAAAAATACAAGAAGACTAAAAGAAAGCTGTTATTTTGTGTCCTAGAGTGAATATGGTGGGTATTTATTATACTGCTCTAGTTTTATTCAGAAATGCATAACTGAGTTTATTCCAATACCTTTCTTTCCAGTAAAATAGTTCAGAAAATCTTTGCAGTCCTGGCTGAATTTATTCAACTAAAGGGGAGAAAATGGCATTTAAGTAGCAACATTGATTGAGCATATATACAACCTTTAGGTGTGATAGGTCAGCAGGTTAATTATTCTGCCATGAGCTCCATGTCTATTGTGATGCCTTAGGCATCCAGCATCATGTACAGTACACAGGTCAGTTGTACAGAGCATCATTGTCTTTCTATATGTATAAGCTATCAAAGGTTAAGCATGGAGTCCTGCATAGAAGATATTAAACCAGTTTGGCTGAATTGACATGTATGAAACCCCTATTTGAAAACAGAAATAAAATAAAATAAATTTATCTGGAAAAGTAAAAGTGAAGATTTGGGAGAATTTAGTGAGATTCAATATGGACGTGGAAAATGAATTAAAATGTAAATTAAGGGATCTGGTTGTTAGGAGACTAGAGTCCCAATCCTGATTCTCTCCCTACCTAGTTTTGCATCACTGGGCACTTGCTGGGTGTCAGTTTTACCTCTAAAATGGAATTGTTGAACTAGATATTTTAAAATTTTCAAGGACCCTATTTTCTCCAACCTCCAGTCTTTTTTGAAGCTCAAAAATGTACTAAATAGAACTTTTGGCTATGTGAGCATTTCTGCTGTTCATTTATTTGACCCAGTTCTTCAACTAAACCTGATCATAAAAAAAAATAAATAAATTTGATTCCATTGTAGAGATTACTGGGGAGGTAAAAACGACAACTGGAGTCAACTTAACTTATTAGCATAGTTAATATATGGGCATTCTTGGCCACTTGTGAGATGCCTTATTCCTTCTTCTGAGTACCTACCATACTTAACATATGTACCAGTTACATGGCATTTAACAAATACATTGAATTGTCCTCTTTTATGCCCATGGATCCTATAATTTTCATTGCCTGGATAAACTCTTCAGTCTTTGGGTTGTAATTTGTCTATACTTATTTATTCATAACTTTGTAGATAACAGTTATTGAAGTAAAATTTGCTGCTGCTTATAAGTAGTAAATGCTAGAATAAATGTTAAGTATTGCCTCATTTTTTGCTGATAAATGTGTTTAAATATATGTATTAGGTCGAGTAAATATATTCCCCTAAAGCTCAATATCTATGAAACAGTGAAAGCTAGAACTGATAAGATGAACAAATATAAATGTAGCCCTTACTATGTGGCAGGTGTTGTTGTGCTTCTCATACATAATCTCATGATTTCTACCACAACCCTGTGAGGTCAATGCCATCCTGAACCTAATTTCTCAGAGAGATTTAGTAAAATCCACATAGCCGGTAAATGGTAGAGCTGGAATTCAAACCAAGGCAGTCTGAAACCAGAGCCCACTGTGAGAGCCTGAATATAAGAACTAATTGTGTCTAAGTTAACCAGTGAAAATTAGAAGACATAATTGTTATAATAATTTTTTTTTTCTAGAACAGAGTTGGAAAATTACAGTCTGTGAGCTAATTTCAGTCATCCACCATTTTTTAAATAGTTTTATCGGAACACAGCCATACTCATTTATGTCTTGTCAATAGCTGACTTTGCACTAAAATGGCAGAGTTGAGTAGTCACCAGAGATTGGATTCCCCACCCATCCCCCCACCCCCATCCAAAACCCAAAATACTTACTATCTGGCCCTTTGCAGAAAAGGTTTGCAGATCTCAAGTCTAGAGGAATCCTACTCAAGCTTCTTCTTTTTGAATAATCAACCTTCTTCTATTCTTCTTCTAGTAATTCCATAATAAGAAGATGTCACAAATAATGTGTATCCAAATTCATTCTATCCATCCTAGGACTCGAAACATACATAAAAGTTTGTACCTTTGTTGCCTCGTTTTTACTATCCAAACCATTTTATTATCTATTTCCTTTTTTCTCAATCATTTTTTTTGTAAATTTAAATCTTTACTTTGTTAACATTTATTCCATTTTTTCATATCTACACTTAATATTACAGCCTCCATTTTGACTTTTATGTTTATTAAAATATGTTTCATAGCTTACATTTATTAACATACGTCAATAGGTAAGTGATTTTCCTCATATCCTCTTTTGCTGATCCTGGATCAGTTTGCTACCAAATCCTATTTCCTCCTTTGCTCCTGTTACAGGGCACCTGATCCCTACAGGATGTATTATACAGACCCCCCAACAAGTGGTATCCAGAAGCGTTCAGCCAACAGAAAGCTTCCAGGAGGTGAGGAGGTAGGGAGAAGCCAGGGTATTTCCCCCCTCCCTGCAACTCTCCATAGTCTATTATGGTTCTAGATTACTGGTTGGTAAGGAGGGTGGAGAGAATGGGGTTACTGTACATGGGTTCCAGTAATACCTTCTCTTCCCTCTTTAGATGGTCCAGGCTTCCTTCCATGGCTAATTTCCAGACTGTTCCTCCATTCCTTTTGGCTTTGTCACCCTTCCATTTCTTGTGTGATCATTTCCCTGCATTTAATTCTTTTGAGTATAAGTTCTTGATGTGATTTTTGTTGTTGTTTGTTTGACATTAATCTATACAATTCTATTTAGTGTGATCTTTAGAAATAGACTGCATTCTTAACATGTTGTTAACTATCACACATGATTTTACCAAAAAAGGCCTGCAAAAGTTCATTATTAAAGTTCTTCACATGTGACATATGTTTCAAAAAATATACAGAGAACAAACTAAGGATTTCTGGAGGAGAGGTGGGTAGGGGGATTGGCTAAATGGTTGATGGGTACTAAGGAAGGCATTTGCTGGGATGAGCACTGGGTATAATATGTAAGAAATGAATCACTGGGTTCTACTCCTGAAACCAACACTACACTGTATGTTAACTAACTTGAATTTAAATAAATACATTTTTAAAATAAATCAATAAATAAAAGAAAAAAATACTACTGCCTGAGCAATACTGCAAATTGAACTTTCAAGGAACAACAACAAAAAGTGACTTGCTACTTTCTTTGAACTCTGTTCATGTACAACAGGTTGCCAAATCCCAAAGAAAAATACAAACCTAACATCACATTTTAGACATGATGCATTTCAATTTAATGGAAATATTTCAAAATTTTAGTCTTAAGATATAAATAATTACTGGAAATTTTGAAATTAAATATAGTATATGGGATTTTTTTTTTCCCCTTAGGGCTCTTCTTGTCATTTCCTCAGGCTTAAGTTAAATGCTCAATAAGAATTCAGCACAAAGACAACATGGAGGTCTCCCTTAAGTTTCCTGCTTTTCCCCGGGATAGAAACCAAGCGTGGCTTGTAATGTGATACTGAAGTGAAAACAAATGATTGTTGATAGACATTTCCAGTTTTAGGGCCCAGAATACATTGTTCTGTCTGAAATGTTTTAATATTTACATTGTATTTTATGTGTGACCCAGTTTTATTCATTTTGTATAAAATGTGATGTTTTTTCAATTTCAAAAAATTTGGGATAAGATACATTACAGGAGATGGAAACCTCCCTTAAGGAATACTTATGTGAATATATGGCACTATTCTACTATTGAAACAGCAACTAGTGTTAGAAAATACTTTTTTAATTTCTCTTCATGTTGAAAGTAAAATGGCATTAAGGATGTGTTTGGTTGGCTTACAACTGACTGAATTTCTTATTCTTTCCTTCCTTTACTCTAATTTTTCCAACTTCTCTTTAGTCTCAGTCCAAGTATGTTCTGTAATGACATGACAAAGTATGAGTTTTGGAGTCAGAAACATCCAGGTGCAAATCCCAGGTTCCCCACTTCTGACCTGGGAACACCTCTTACTTATGTGAGCCTCCGGTGCCTCATGTGCAAAATGTGTGTAATCCTATCTCTTCCACAGGATTTTGCTAGGACAAAATCAGATTAAAAGTTTAAGTTCAATCAATTTGTAAGCATTCAGTATAGATCTTAGTTCCCTTCACTTTTCTCCTAATTTCCTCTTCCCTTCTAACTTCAGTACTTATATAAAAGCCAACGCATGCCATGTATAACATTATCTGTTACCTTGTCCTCCTTTAGGCTTGGATTGTCTCATTCTAAATGTGTCCATGCGAAGGGTTGGAGGAAAATAGAAAGCAATATGCAAATTTGCCTTTCCTTCTGATTTGAAGTTATTCCTGGGATAACTGTTGGTCTACCTCCAGCTAATTCCGCCTTAAACACGTATTTAGAAGGGCTACAAAACTCTCCCTCCTATACTCCTCCAGTCCGTGCTAATCTCTCTTATCCCCAGGATGCCTAGCCAGATGTGGGGATAGAAAGGAAGACATGTAGGTAAAGGAACAAATTTCAAACATGGCTCCAGAGCATCTTGATGGCTTCTGCTCCCAAGGACCTGTAGGGTGGGTCAGCCATTGACTGGGAAGGTCATGTGCCCGGAGCAAGTACCTGGTTGTCATGGTTGATACTCCAAGGATTCTATTAAAGTAAGATGTGTGTTGTCAATCATAGACAGCTAGCGCCTGGAGCTACTGAATCCTGTAAACAAAAGATAACTTGTGAGTGTTCAGGGGTGAAGAGAAGGTGTATTGATACCTTAGGAGTGAAAGCCAATATTTGAAAGACATATTTTTTATTTTACTGATGTTTTTTAGTTGTGATAGAAAAATCCTACTCTCCACTGATTATTCATGGAAGTCCCCAAACTTCAGTGAAGAACAAGCAGAACACTTCTTGACACTTGCACAGAGCCAAAGCTGTAAGGGTAGAAGCTATACATTTATAATTCAGTAGAGAATGATTTAGCCTCTTCTGTGGGTACAATTGTTGTACATCCCTTATTTTTGTTGCATAGGTGTAATTGAGAATCACACCTTTTCTACCACTTAGATGTAGTAGTGTGTTTTTAATAAACATTTTAACTTTTCTATTTTATATTCTTTAATTGGCCGTCAAATCAAGAACTTTTAGAATTATATACAGGGACATCTGAGTGGCTCAGTCGATTAAGCATCCGACTTTGGTTCAGGTCATGATCTCACGGTCCATGAGTTCTAGCCCGCGTCAGTCTCTGTGCTGACAGCTCAGAGCCTGGAGCCCGCTTCAGATTCTGTGTCTTCTTTGTCTGCCCCTCTGTCACTTGCACTCTGTCTCTTGCATTGTCTCAAAATTAATTTAAAAAAAAAAACATTAAAAGAATGAAATAAAATTATATACAGTATTTTTGATGCTAAGGCAAGACAAAACAGGGTTGGAGCAAAGGGGCAGGAAGTTGGGAGGAAAAGACTTAGGGAAAGTATTCTGTCCTCTTACTCCTAGGAAGGGTAATAGCCCTTAATGTTTTTTATGATATAAGCTACTCAAGGTTTTCCATTCAACTTTGTTGCTAAGAAAGTAATAATAAATTTTGTGGTGGTGGTGGGAGAAGGAATAGAACAAACATGGAGGTTTTGGGAAAATGAAAATAAATTATGTGTACCCCTGGCATAAAACTGACCCAGTTCCTGGCCCCCAGAATTGGGAAAAGTCTCTGTATCTCTTGATTTGAACTCCTGAACCTGCTATAAGGCCAGTGTCTCTGAGGTGTGAGGATTTAAAGGGACAGGGTTGTGGAGGTGACTGCCAGGACACACTCTTAGCACAGTAGCTGTGAAAGCCAAAGCCAGAAAATTCAGAACGAACACTGTAATTTGTGATATCTCCCTCTTTGGAATCTAGGAATGAGACTGCTGGATCCCCCATGTTGGACAGAGTGTCTGATTAGTTGATCATCCTCTAGAACAGAGGACACCAATGGCAGCGATGGACTGAAGAACATGAGGGGTTTTTCTTCCTGGAGAGAGAAATCACATGGAACTTTATTTTGAATTACACAGGTCCTTTGAGCCTTTAATGGGTCAAAGATGGGGAGCCCCGAGAAATGTGATACTATCTTCTTGGCAAGCAAACAGATGAGGACATAGAGTTCATTTTAGCAAAATGCAAAAATAAATATGGCCACAATCAGTACCCTGGCTATTGTGGAATATTGTATACTTGTTGATATTAGTCAATCTCAAGGGCGAGTGGTAAGTTTTGTGCAGCTTTCACCGGAAGAGTAAATTAAAACCTCTGTTGACCTATAATATCACTTGCATTTTCAAATTGTATAGTTACTAAGGATGTATGGTGAATTTGAATTTCCATTCAAGAAGCATTTTCCAAGTTACCCCATTTTCTTCTCTGTAGTAAGTACCTCAGGTCTTTTTCCACACCGTTTACAAAATACATAATTGTTTCAGGTTTGTGACTGAATTGTCACAACATATCACAGAAATATCATTTGTTTTCATTGTGGCTGTACAATTCACGGTTATGCTTTAATTTGACTTGACTCCTTCCTATCTGATCGATATATATCAGATATCCAACTGGCTCAGTAGTTCTTCGCAGAACCAGTGGAGGTAAAAGCCAGAAAAATGTGTAAACCATTAAATGGTTGTTATTGTTGTTTACTTTTCTGCTGAGTCTCACCTAGATTTTCCATTTTCAAATTATGTAACCGATATAGTGAATAAGCAAGATACTCAGAATCCATTCAGAAAACAATTCTATTTTTTTTATCCTTAATTGTCCATTCAAACTTGGCAGGTTCTTCCTCTAAGTGTGGAAAAAATCTGATTCCACACAGTTTTTTTTAGCAACTTTATTAAAGAATAATTGAAATATAGTAAACTGCATATATTTAAAGTATACAATTTGATGGGTTGTGATACAGAAAGTATAAATATGTACTTTCAAACCCATTATCATAATCAAGATAATGAATCACTTCCAATTTCATTATGCTCCATTTTAATCTCTCCCAGCCTCCCTTTCCACCCTCTACTTCCATCTCCAAACAAGTACTAATCTGCTTCTGTCACTATACATCACATTGAATTTTCTAGAATATTATATAAATGAAATCATATAGCATGTAATCTTTTATATCTTTAACTCAGCATCACTATTTTGAGATTTATCCATGTTATGGTGTGTATTAATACCACAAATCTACTCACTTTTTTTTTTGAGTTTATTTATTTATTTTGAGAGACAGAGAGAGCATGAGCAGGGGAGGTCAGAAAGAGAGGGAGAGAGAATATCCCAAGCAGGCCCTGCACTGCTAGTGTGGAGCCGGACAAGGGGCTCAAACTCACAAACAGTGAGATCATGACCTGAGCCAAAAATCAAGAATCAGTCACTTATGGGGAGCCTGGGTGGCTCAGTCGGTTAAGCCGCCGACTTCGGCTCAGGTCATGATCTCGCGGTCCGTGAGTTCGAGCCCTGCATCGGGCTCTGTGCTGAGAGCTCAGAGCCTGGAGCCTGTTTCAGATTCTGTGTCTCCCTCCCTCTGACCCTCCCCCGTTCATGCTCTGTCTCTCTCTGTCTCAAAAATAAATAAACGTTAAAAAAAAAAATTTTTTTAAAAAGAGTCAGTCACTTAACTGACTAAGCCACCCAAGAGACCCCTAATCACTTGTGGATGGACATTTGTGTTCTTTCCAGTTTTTTGCTATTAAGAATAAAGCTACTGTGAATATTCATGTACAAGACTTTGTATGCACATATTTTTTGTAATTCTGAGTTAGATGAAGATTTCTTATATATGAAATTAAAAGCACAATTCATAAAAGAATGTATAAAAAACTGATCTTTTTTTGTTTTTGTTGTTTTGGTTTTGGTTTTGGTTTTTAATATAACCTATTGTCAAATTGGTTAACATTTAATGTAACTTATTGGTCAAATTGGTAAGCTGTCTCTTGGTTTTAGTGGTTCATTGCTTACATACAACACCCAGTGCTCATCCCAACAAGCACCCTCCTCAATGCCCATCACCCATTTTCCCCTCTCCCTCACCCCATCTCCCATCAACCCTCAGTTTGTTCTCTGTATTTAAGAGTCTCGTATGGGTTTGCGTCCCTCCCACTCTGTTTGAAACTACTTTTTCCCTTTCTTTCCCCATGGTCTTCTGTTAAGTTTCTCAGGATCCACATATGAGTGAAAACATATGGTATCTGTCCTTCTCTGACTGACTTATTTTCGCTCAGCCTAATACCTTCAGTTGCATCCACATTGCTGCAAATGGCATGACTTCATTCTTTCTCACTGCCAAGTCGTATTCCATTGTATATATAGACCACATTTTCTTTATCCATTCATCAGTTGATGGACATTAGGCTTTTTCCATAATTTGGCTATTGTTGAAACTGCTGCTCTAAACATTGGGGTACATGTGCCCCTATGAATCAACATTACTTTGATAAATTCCTAGTAGTGTTATTGCTGGGTCGTAAAGTAGTTCCATTTTTAATTTTTTGAGGAAAGTCCACACTGTTTTCCAGAGTGGCTGCACCAGTTTGCATTCCCACCAACAGTACAAGAGGGTTCCCGTTTCTCTACATCCTCGCCAGCATCTAGTAATTTCCTGAGTTGTTCATTTTAGCCACTCTGATTGGTGTGAGGTGGTATCTCCATGTAGTTTTGATTTGTATTTCCCTGTGATGAGAGATGTTGAGCATTTTTTCATGTGTCTGTTAGCTATCTGGATGTCTTCTTTGGAAAAGTGTCTATTCATGTCTTCAGCCCATTTCTTCACTGGATTATTTGTAAAAACTGCTCTTTGAGAAACATTGGTAAGGGAACATCAAGCTAAAGGTGAAGAGAAAATATTTGCAAATCATATAAATGTTGAAAGCTTATATATAAAATATATTTTTTAATATCAAAACTCAATAATGAGAAAACAATCATGTGAAAAATTGGGAATGATTTAAACAGATATCACCAAAGATTAAATCTGTATCTATCTATATCTATATCTATAGATAGATAGATAGATAGATGGATGGCAAATAAATGCATGAAAAGATGCTCACCAATATTCATTACCAAGGAAATTCAAATTAAAACCACAAAGAGATACCACTACACATTTATTAGAAGACTGAAATTAAAAAGACTGATTGTACCAAGTATTAGAGAGATCATAGAACACTAGAGACTTTAAGACACTTCTGGAGGGAATTTAACATGGTTTTTAATAACTTTGGAAAGCAGTTTGACAGTTTCCTAAAATATTAAACATGTACCCCCCAAATGGGACCACAATTCCACTCCTCATATTTACTCATAAGCAATGAAAGTATATCCATAATATTTTTTTACTCAGAAAATAAAAATTCCTCTAACCGTATTTAATCACCAAAAAATTGTGTCTCTAAGAAGTGAAATATCCATTTTTAGGTAGTAATCAAAACTCCGAACTACAGCCAAAATTCAGACTTCCTGTCTCCCCAAGTTCTGGCTTCCTTAAAGTTGGCCCCTGAAGAAGGAAAGGGTTGTGTGACTCACTTCCTCTTACTCCCTCTCCTACCGTCGAATCATCTTCCATCTTTGCACCACTAGCTGAGAATCCTGTCTACTCTAATGTCTGGCCCCAGAGAAGGAGAGCAGATTAGGATTTTATGTGATAATATCAGGATGTGTCAGGATATTTGGTTTCTCTGAACATGTTAAGTGTTCACAACTTTTTTTTTTTCCTTTTAAGAGTCTTTGTGGGTCTCCTCAGGACATACTTCTCCTATAGCTTCCAGTTGCTGAAACATCTCACTGCAGATCCCTGATGTGGGTGCTGCACTCTTTGACAGTAGACAGTGAGTCCCAACAGGCTGGGGACCCAGATAAGATTCCATCCTCCTTTGCAAGATGTTAACTGGTTGCAGACCAGCTCTCTCTGTGCATGGCTCATCTCTTATCCACAAAATTCATAAGGACCTAAAATAGTCAAAAATATATTTGAAAAAGTAAAAAGTTGGAGTACTAATACTACCTAAGTTCAAGATTTATCATAAAGGTAAACTTTTAAGACATGTATTGGATTGGCATAAATTATTGGAACAGAATGCAGAGAACCCAGAAGTAGGTCTATATGGTCAGTTAATTTTTTAAAGCGTCTAAAGGCAATGTAAAAAAAAAAAAAAGGTAATATTTTCAACAAATGATGTTGAACATTGGATATCCATATGCAAACAAAGTGTAACTTGAATTCATAGCCTGAACCATATACAAAAGAGAAAATATTTGTTTTCTTGGATTAGGCAAAAATTTCTTAGCCATTCACCTGAAACTGATATAACGTTATACGTAAAATTCTTAGCTATAATGCCAAAAGCATAATTCATAAAAGAAAGCAATAATAAATTGGATTTCATTACATTCAGAACTTTTGCTCTTTGAAAGACACTGTGAAGACAATTACGAGACAAGTCAAAGACTGGGGGAAGATATTTCAAGTCACATAACTGGAAAAGGGCTTGTATCCGGAATGCATGAAGACCTCTCGAAAGTCAATAATAAGAAAACAAAAATGCATATTAAAAAATAGACAAAAGATCCGGTCAGACACTTCACCAAGGAAGACACACGGCTGACAAATAAGAACATGAAAAGATGTTCAACATCATTAGTCCTTGGGTCTTTAGGAAAATGCAAGTTATAACCATAAGATACCACTACACACTTATTAGATTGGCTAAAAACGACTTCTTTAAGTTGACTTTACCAACCATAGACAAAGATGTAGAGCAACTGAAATTTTCATACATCGTGGGTGGAAATGTAAATGGTGGAATCTCTTTTGAAAATTCTTCGGGAGTCTCTTAAATTAAGTATGCACCAACCATTCTACCCCCAGGTGTTTGCTCAAAAGAATTCAAAGTTTCAGGCCACAGAAAGGCTTATATATGAATGTCCATAGCAGTTTGATTTGCAACAGGCAAAACTGGAAACAAGCCAAATGCCCATCAACAAGTGAATGTTTACGCAAACTGTGGTTTATCCATACTTATCAAACTGCTACTCATTAATGAAAAGAAATGAAGCGTAGATATACATGCCACAACATGGGTGTTATCTCAAAATTATTGTGCCAGTGCAGAAGAAAAAGTGAGTATATACTGTATGATTTCATTTACATAAAATTCTGAAAACTGAAAACTAATCTACAGTGACAGAACGTAAAGCAGTGGTTGCCTGGAGGTGTAAGTGGTGTAAGTTTCTTGAACCAAAATCAACATGATGAAAATATTCTCCATTCCCAAAATGTCCTTCTGTCCTTTGATGATTTCTTCCACTCTCCTCTCATACGCTACTCCCCCTGCCTATATGCAGCTATAATGCTGCAATTTATTGTACGTCCATTGTACCTCAGTAAAATCGCTCAAAATATTTTTAGGGCATATTACAGAAATGATGAAAAGCCACTCACGCCCACGCTTGGCAACCTGCAGCTTGGATGTCAGAAACAGCCCTTCGGGTGTTAGATTGGCCCACCTGGGCTGACCGTGACTTGATTCATAGCTCTGGGAACAGGGTGAATGCCCTTTTCTGCACTTGCCACTGAAAGTTCAATACATTCATTGAGCAAAACCACGTGCCAGGGGTAAAAATGCCGGGCAGAAGTAGCTGCCCCCCAAAACAGCACAGCATGGCCCCCCTCCCTAGCCCTTCTCACTGGGAGGCAGGGTGCTCCAGTGGCTCTCTGCGGTTGGATTTGTGACTGAGTCCTGCAACCACCGCTTCCAAACTGTGTAACACTGTGCTAAACAACCTTTGCTCTCAGAACTTCATTTTGCTAACCTGTAGAGTGGAGAATATAATACCCACCTCACGAGGGCTATTAGATAAGGATGTAGGGAATGACACATGCAGCGGGATCAATTTTGCACAAAAAAAAACATCATTCATTTATGATTATGGTTAGAACAATATCAAGAAGCAATCGTCCCAAGAGGCTGCTGGTGCCTGTGTTGTAGGGCATCCTTTCTACGTCGGAGGATGGTCCTAAACTTGCCTGTCCTCATATTGTTTCCACTTTTAACAAAATAAATACCCTTTAAAAAATTAGGTCACTTTTACCTGAAAGAATACTGTGAGTAGTAAAGCACATTCGAATATGTAAACTTTAGAGCCAGTACAACCAGCAGAATAGACAAAAAGAAGGACCACAGTTGCTACACTACAGGGAAGAAAATGTTCCTGAGCAAACAGTCTACTGCTCTGTTCAGACTCTCACTAATTAGAATGAATTAGTACTAGTAGGGCTCCCATGAAATGCACTGAAAATGGATGGCACGTTCATCAACACAGAGTAATGATAAATGACGGTGTGTTGAGTTGGGGTGATGTGATTAATAGAATCTATAGAAGTCCAGGCTGCCTTTTACTTGGCGTAGTATTTTTCTGAATGGATTCAAGAAGCAGATTTTTTAAAGCACATCAATTTAAATGAATAGGAAATAGTGGTGGTGACAGATGTTTTAAACCCTAGAGAAGTCATGTGGAAGATAATATTGCTTCCTTACACTCTTATAGGACCAACTTGTTTAACAAAGGGCTTTCACATTCTTTCACTGAACCTTCTTATTTGCCTGATGACTTAAACAAAGCTGGTACTAAGCCCCATTATATACTTGAGAAACCAAAATTCAGAAAGCTTGGGTCACTTGTCCATAGTCAAATAGCTGGCACACTTCAGAAATGGGTCTATATTTAGAGCATATGAGGTATTTTTGTCCGCTTAACATCTGCTACTATCTATTCTAAAAATAATATCCTGATTTTGTTTGGGAAGAACCATCACTCCTCCTCTCTTCAATCATGTAGCTTTAATGTCACCAACACCACTCATAGGTTCAGAGTGGGTTTTAGAACCCCTACTACATGTGTCAAAGAGGGATCTCTTTTTTTTTTCTGGGGCTATGTAAGTTGCTTAGCTGGAAACACAGGTCTATCAAAGGTCACCACATGTCATATGGAAAATGCCGGCTTAGCAGTTCCAAATTAAAGCAGAGTAATGCCAAAAAAGGGGGAGGGAGGAGGGAGAGTGAAAAAGGGAGGAAGGGAGAGAGAGAAAGGAGATCATCTGGGGTCATCATTTGAATCCCTGAATATAACATCCAGTTGTGCTCAAAACCAGACCTACTCTGGGAGGCAAATCATTAGAGACTTCATGTTTTTATTTATTTTTGAGGGAGAGAGAGAGAGAGGAGAGAGAGAGAGAGAGAGCACAAGTGGGGGAGGGGCAGACACAGAATCCTAGGCAGGCTCCAGACTCTGAGCTGTTAGCACAGAATCTTACGTGGGGTTTAAACTCATGAACTGTGAGATCATGACCTGAGCTGAAATTGGATGCTTAACTGTCTGAGCCACCCAGGCGCCCCAAACCATGAAAGACTTAAATACAGAGAACAAACTGAGGGTTGCTGGAAGGGTGTTTGGTGGGGGGATCGGCTAAATGGGTGATGGGCATTAAGGAGGGCATGAGCCTTGGGATGAGCACTGGGGGTCATACGTAAGTGATGAATTATTAAATTCTACTCCTGAAACCATTATTATAATATAGATTAACTTACTTGCATTTAAATAAAATTTTAAAAAAAATAGCTGCTAAAAAAAGTTATACGAACCAACAAATTCCTTCTTATTTTGTTTAATCTAGCCTGTTTTTTTGTTTCTGTCACTTTTACCTGACTAATACAGACAAGAATTCAGGTCTTTGGACCCATATTTCAGTGGTCTTCACTGCACTAGAATTCTTCCCATGGAAAAAAATAACTATAAAATTATGATAGTTCATAGGTATTAAGTACTTTGGATATGCTACCTACCCTTCCAAATACATATATTAACTCTTTAATCCATACAACAGCTCAGTGAGTTAACATGTAGAATCATCTGATGAATAAATAACCAACACACAGAACAATTAAATAGCTTCACCCAATATACATCCCAAATAAATGGAGGAGCCAGGATTTGAACATATTCAGTCTGGTCACAGAGCCAGTGCCTTTTCGAGTGAGGCTATACTTGCTCTTTTTTTTAAAGCTGAATTATTCTCTGACCAATATGAGGCCAGCAGTTGGGTAAATGCTAGCTTCTAGTGAGCAGTGAATAGGACACATGGATGAAGGAGGAGCCGCCCACAATCAATCTGGGTCCACTGCAGGTCGCAAAATCCAATGGGGATAAAAAGTATCTCCTTACCTGTTTTGTTTTTTCGCTGCATATTCTTAGTCACCACTAAGACATGAGACATGGAAGCCTTGATAAAGCTGGCACTCCAGTTGGAACAGGCGCATTGTATCGTAATTTGTAAGACTCCATGTTTTCCTGACGCCTCAACGTCCCCACAAATGGGCTGTGAGTACCATCCGAAGGTAACCAAACACACCAGTGTGTTAAGGCTGGTCTCTGTTACAAGTTCCCCTCTAGCCCTCCTCTGACTAGGATCCAGTGACATTCAAAGGCACCAATGAAATCCCCTCATGCCCTTTGCTTGAGCACTCCACCATGAGCCCCAATGAAAACACTTGCCCACACGCCCTCATCTGCTCTCAGCTCCCCTCTGCTTGCTTGAGCCCACTCTCTTGGAGTTCCTTTTGTATAGACCCTTGCGTGGTGTGCCATGCCTCCCTCTTCTAGGACCTGTAAGTATAATAAATTTATTCTACTCTCCTATGCCTTGCTATAGTGTTTTTCCATGTCCACAACAGATTAATCATCAAAGACCCCATTTTAAAATAATATAATTGTTCTTTCCAACATACGTGTACATCTCAAGGTTTTTTTTTTTCACTCTCTGCAAGGTTAAGCTTAGGTTTACTTAGTCAATCCGGAGTCAGAGGAGTATAGCCTCAATTAATTATTTTGAAACAAAATTTTACATATTCCTGAATGTGTTCCCACAGATTTTATCTCATTTGCTCTCCCAACAGATCTTTGAGGCAGGCCAGGCTATAAAATTCCCATCTATGAAGATGAGAAATCTGAGATCAGGAGATATCTTGTTCAGGGTCACCCTGATGTTGTGTAAGGGGATGAACCAGCTTCTCTTCTGCTACACCATCCCATTTTTTTTTGTTGTTGTTTTCTTGGGTGAATTCTGTATGTTTCTCAATCTCACTTATAAAATATGACCCATTTCTATATCCCCAGGTCCAACCCCAAGCTCATAATCTCCACCTCTAACCCATTTTCTGATGTTGTCCCTGACATCTTTCTTATTTGCCTTTCAGATATTTCTATCTGAATACCTTTGTTGCCATTAACTTCCATCTCTATTTTTTATATACTGGCCTGTGGATGGACTTCAGCATCTCAAGCCATGATCTACTTTGACAATCTTTAATGGAATATGACCACCACTAACTAGTCTTTTTCCTGATAGTCATTCAGACTGCTCTCCACCTTCCCTGAAATCTTCAGTCACTCACTGCCATCCTCCCCAAACCTCCCAATTTGAACCTGCAGAATAGCAACCTGGTCACAGATGGTAAGGACTCCTAGCCCACCATTTGTAGCAGCTGATGGCATTCTTTTAAATCTAGCATTAAAAAAAATCAGAACATACATATGCATCACCTGTGTGCTTGAAACACAGAATAAGGAGAGACACTTATACACCCACATCTTGCCAAATTCTACTGATGAGAAAACTCATCAAGATGACATGACCACTGGTTGACCCCTGAGTTAGACCTCTATAATCAGAGGCTCCTTGCTCCCAGAAACTGCCTCAAGGACACAGCCTTGAGTTAGTAAGTGGTGTTGGAACCATTTGGATGGTATACGGTATTGAATCCCGTTAAGGCCTCTATATAAATTTTTAAGATTTGGTGGGAAGATGGGGAGATCTATTTGTCTTGCAGCTGCCCAAGGCAAGAGTGATGGGTAAATTCCTTGCTTATTAAATCTGACACCTACCAGTCTGGAATGGCCTGCTTCTTTCTTTGGTCTCTTCTTGCCCTGCATGTGTGGAGGCCAGTTTCAGATCATACCTGGAAAGCTCCCAAGGAGGTTGTGAACCAGCATGTACCCTGGTCCCAGATTCACCTTTAAATACTTTCACTCCCATGGTGCCTGGGTAGCTCAGTCAGTTTAAGCATCTGACTCTTGATTTCAGCTCATGTCACGATCTTGCCATTTGTTGAGTTCGAGCCCCACGTTGGGCTCTGCACTGACAGTGCAGAGCCTGCTTGGATTCTCTGTCTCTCTGCCCCTCCCCCACTCACTGTCTCTCAAAATAAATAAATATGCACTTTAAAAAAGTAATAATAATAAATATTTATTCACTCCCTAAGGGAGTATACTCATGAGGTATTCCACAGTCTAAAATTTTACAGTATTATAGAGTTAAGAGGAATCTGATAGATGAGGAAACTGAGCTCCACGAAGATAAAGGAGTTCTACCGGTCAGGGCAGGCAAATTATTATAACCCACAACACCAAACTTATAGTGGCGCAGCTTAATGGTAGTCTATCTCTCACTCAAATCATAGTCTAATTTAGGATGGCAGATGTGTATCTTAGGGGCCCAGGGTCTTCTATGTGGGCCCTTTGATTCCTCTTTTTGTAACTAGTGACTGCAGAAAGAAAAGTACATGCAAAATTCCACAAGAGATTTCAATGGGCCTAGACTAGGGGTACATGAAATCAGCTCACATTTCATTGACCAAAGTTCAGTTACATGGACACATCTAACTGCAAGGGAGGCTGAGGAATATAGTGAAGTGTTTTTGTTTTGTTTTGTTTTTAATTGCAGACATTACCTGGTTTATAAGTTGCCTTAAATATTTTACTTAAAAGAAAAAGCCATTTAGAAATTTATGCTGGGGCGCCTGTGTGGCTCAGTCAGTTGAGTGTCTGACTCTTGATTTTGGCTCAAGTCATGATCCCATCATCGTGGGATCAAGCCCTGCATCAGACTCCAAAATCCTCCCTCTCTTCCCACTCCCTATGGGACTTCATTGCCATATTGATCTAGCTTTTCTCTCTACTCATGTGCCCCAGTTGAGAGTTAACCCTAAGGTATTTGAAACATTGACTGAAATAAAGCTACAGTATGAAAGCTGCAAACTGTTTTCTAGGCTTCTAGATTAAATATTTTAATTCCTCTTTGATGCAGCCAGTATTCCCCCCATGGAAAATCGCTTCAAGTTGGCTCTTGATATTATTCAAATATTAAGCCAGAAGTTAAACTGTGATGCAAACATTAACTTAAATGCCTATGTTTTACATGGACCATATGACTTTATATATTGCTTAAGTAAGAATTATATTTCAGACTTTTCTTGGTTTTCTATGTGTATACTGGATTTTCATAGTAGAAAAATAGAAAACAGAAAAATAGAAAAAAACCTTTATTTTTTTTCTATTGAACAAATCATCACAAACTTAATGACAATAAGAATTCATTACCATTCGGTTTTGTAGTTTGGAAGACTGACACGGTCTCACTGGGCTAAAATCATGGTGCTGGTAAGGCTACCTTCCTTTCTGGGGCCTCTAGGGGTATATCTGTTTCTTTTCCTTTTCCATCTCCTGGAAGCAGTTCACATTCCTCACCTGTGGTTCCTTTCCTCCCCCTGCAAGTTCAACAACATCATGTCTCTCTGGCCATTCTTCCATAGTCACATCTCCTTCTGATCCTCTTCTGCCTCCCTCTTCACTTATAAAGATCTTGATTATTATACTGAGGCCAGTGGACAATCCAAAATAATATCTCTATTTTCAGGTCAGCTGCTGAGCAACTTTAATTCTCCTTTGCCACGTCAGGTAATACACTTGCAGTTTAGGGATTAGGACACGGACATCTTGGGGACCCTTGTTCTGCCAGTTAACTGGTGCCAATAACACTGGTTATTGTATCGCGAGAAATACTAAAATGGAAGAGTGGATTCCGACTACGTATGGATTGAGACTTGTAAGGCTCTGGCCCAAATTACTGTGTACATTTGTAAAAGTGAGATGGAAAGCATGAAGAGGACAGTAAAATGTCAGTATTTGTAAAAGAGAAGGGCCAGAAGGGAACAGCAGAAATAACTGCTTTCATGAATGCCTTTGTAAGTCTCCTGGCATTAGGAGTGTTGATCGGGCACAAGTTGGGAAATTTGAAAAATAAGTCTCTTTGTTTGGGCTTTGCCAATCCCACAGGGCATCAGTAAGAGTCTTTCATGAAAATTGAAGGGAGGTAGACTTTGGCCTGGTGAGTCAAATCAAGGGAGGGAGAAATGACTGAAGCAGATAGATTACTTTGTGAGTATAAGTGATGTTCTTCTTTGGGGATCTGAGAAATCATTGGGGTCACTCTTTGGATGGGTTTTAAGTATCTTAAGTATCAGATGATGGGAGCCACAGCTAAAACTTGGTCTGAAAATGTTAATTCCACTTCAAAAAGTCCTCAGAGACTTTAAAGCATATATATGTATGCATATACACACAAATATATATAATTCCTCTAGAATTTAGATTTCCTTCTATGGAAGGAATCCCTTCTTTATTCATTATTCATTTCGTTATTCATTATTTCATTATGCTAAGTGAAATAAGTCAGTCAGAGAAAGACAGATACCATATGTTTTCACTCATATGTGGATCGTGAGAAACTTAACAGAAGACCATGGGGGAGGAGAAGGGGAAAAAATAGTTACAAACAGAGAGGGAGGGAGGCAAACCATAAGAGACTCTTAAACACAGAGAACAAACTGAGGGTGGATGGGGGGTGGGGGAGAGGGGAAAATGGGTGACGGGTATTAAGGAGGGCACTTGTTGGGTTGAGCACCGGGTGTTGTATATTAACGATGAACCACGGGAATCTACCCCAAAAACCAAGAGCACACTTTACACACTATACGTTAACCAATTTGACAATAAATTATATTTAAAAAAAGAGTAAAAAATACAAATAAAAATAAATGTCCTTCTATCATTAAACATGATCAGAGCAACCAAAGAAAGCATTTATTTGACTAATGCTGCTTTTGTTTCAGCAGAGAATTTGGAAATATTTTTGTTCTTGTACATTCTATTGCTTCATTAACTTAAGCTTCAATAGCTTGCTCTGTGCATCTTTGCTTAGTGGAAATGTGGTAGCAGTAGTGAAAGCAAACTTATTTGAAAGACATCTCCCTTCCCAACTGTTGTTTCCCAAAACCAAGCCCACTGACAAGATTGAGGTATGTTTCCTAGAGAGAGAGAGAGAGAGAGAGAGAAGAAATTTGACTTTACAGGAGTCCATTTGAGAAACACATAAAAAGATTTCTGAAGACCAGGATGGGAGACAGAAGTCTGTGGATTTCATTAGGAGCTAAGGCCTATATACAGCTTCAGACCAATACCTCAAGAGAGGGCCAGACTGGAAAAGGGTTACTGCACATCATCTTTAGGGATTTGAGCAATGGCGCCCCAGCCTCAACAGACTCTCATGCTTTAGGTATGACCTAGATGTAGCAGAACCAAGTGGGAGGGATCCCTGGATATCTCTACATTGATTTGTGTCACTGATAACCGATAACATCTATTATCTTCAGGACCTGGACACATTCACGTGAAATCCACAGTGCACTGCACTTCTCCAGAGAATGGGAACAGCAACAATGATGGGGGGGGGGGTTGTCTATTCCCTTGCAAACCACCTCTTTCCAGCAGAAGGAAAGGGAATGCTCAAAAGTGAGCTGATTTTAGAAAGCCAGGGGATGTGCTATTTCATGCTAGTTTATGAGCAAAGATTCTTACCTGGCTTTAGTTGCTTTCTACCCTTTTCTCCATGATTTTATTGTTAGTGACAGGTTGTCTACAAACACTACCTCTGAATTATTATTATAATTATAGTACAGCCCCTAGCTCTTTACCCACCCCCAGTGAAGGAATCAAAGTAAATGGTTACTTTGTTTTCTCAAATCTACCAGTAACACTTCTCTGAATATGTTCTTTCTGTAAAGTCACTAAAGATCTTCCTGGATTGCAGGTGCAACCATGATCTCTACAAGGTGGCAGCTTGGATGTTCAAACTGAATTCAGCTGTATTACATATACACCTCCTACTCCTCTACCCAGCCCTAGTGAAGGAATCTTGACCTTCTTAGGCACCGAGAACCCAGATTGAAGCAAGGAGGGGTAAAATGAATGACTGCGAAAACCATTTCTCTCTAGAGGCACGGAGAAGAGGAGGACCTTTTGACAGGAGGTCCCTGTAAGTGTTCATAACAATAGGATTGGCTGATTTTTAGAAATAATAGCAAGAAAAAGAAAGAAATATATGGAGTATTTTGGGAATTGAATTACTCAGAAATAAGCAGTCTAATGATTTCTACTTAGTCATAGTAGATACGGGGTTCTGCATACTAAAAGGAGGCACTTCAGGGTCATTATACTGTGGGGTCAATCCTAGTCTTGGTTGATGGCAAGCAAAGCTTTATATTTGCATATCAGAGGCTTTTAAAGTTCTTGTAGGTGAATGTTGCTAATGCATGCAGAGAGAAGTCAAGATGTGTGGCAAAGCAGCAATGATAAAAAATTAATGCTTACTACTATGTGCCAATTACTCTTTTAAGTATTTTACACATATTATCTCATTTAGTTTGGCTGATCAGAATGATAGCAAGAAATTACAAATTAAAAACAAGGAGACTTTAAGCTCATCCTTTTAATTTATGGATAATATTAAACTATTGCTATTATGCCAACTCTATTATTTTGTAAACATTTACATTATAAATTAGTAAATATTTCAATAATACCCCATATCAATGAAATTACTATAAATTGTATTGTACATATAGCTGTTAAAACCTGAATGTCTTTACATTTTTATTTAAATATTTAAAAACATTAAGTAGTATGAACAGAGGCATTCATAGATAATGTTCAAAATCCAAAAGAATAAGACCTATTTTTTTTTCACTTTATTCTGATACAAAATATTTAAATACAATACCCCTTTCTTTTCTGGTTAATTATTCTCAGTGACATTTTGAGATCAGAATCAGCATATAATTATTCTTTCTCTAAAACCCCTGGAATTAAAGTTGAGCTGACAAAAGAATATTTAAATCTAAGAACTTTTGAAAAATTACCTCTAAGTGAGTCAGCTAGAACTAACTTTATTTTATTAAGATTTTAATTTTTTAAAAAAATCTTTCATTCTTCAAGGTGAATAAGAGATCTGTGATATTGAAAAACACTTATGGGATGGTACAGGGAAAATCTGTGACTACAAAAATGAAAGTACGGTTTTCTGGAATATGGAGAATGAAAGGAAACTATAATCCGTTTCCACTGACCTTCTTCAGTTTCTTAAATTGCAAAGACATTGGCCACTTCAGAGACTTCCCATAAACTGCTTCCTCTCCCCACAATGCTTACCCTGCTCCAACCTACCCTCAATTCTTTGACTACCTACTTTCTACTTATTCTTCCAGTCGCTTCTGCAGGCAAGCCTTCCAGACCTCTCAAGCTATCTTATGCCTCCCTGGTAGATGTTCTGGTATAAGCTTCCACTTTCATAGTTTTTCATTACATCTTTAGTTATGCAAATTTGTGTTTGTCACTCTGAAAAGATTGTAAGATCTATTCCATGAAAGCAAGAACTGTGGGGCCCTTGTTCCCTGCTGTATTCCAAACCTTCACCATGATGTCAGCAATATAGCATATGTGCCATAGATATTTAATGAAAAAAGTGAGAAAGATAACAGGAATCTTGAGACAGGGAGAAAAGATTATGATTCCTAAAGCAATAATGCAAAACTATTTTTATTTCCCATAATTATGCACCAATAAATAATATCCAAATTCTCTATTCAGCCAATATTTGTGGAGCACCAGATCTATGCCAGGAAATGATGGTGAACCAGATACCATCTCTGCACTTAGGGTATTTGTAAGTCTGTGGGAGAAACATACGGTAAGAAACGATGAGGTACTGTTACAGGCATTACGGTAGCATAAGACAGAGTGCCATGGAAGTAGATTGGAGGGGTATCAATTCCAGTATCTACTGCTAAGTTACAAACTGTCCTGAAGGATAGGGGTTAAAACAATTTGTTTTTTGTTGTTTTTTTTTTGGGGGGGGGGGAGCTCAAGTGGGGGAGGGGCAGAGAGAGGGGGAGAGAGGATCAGAAGCAGGCCCTGTGCTGACACCAGCGAGCCTGATGTGGGGCTCGAATTCACAAACCCTGAGATCATGACCTGAGTTGAAGTCAGGCACTTAACCGACTTGAGCCACCCAAGTGCCCTAATGTGTTATTTTTATATCTCATAATTCTGTGGGTCAGCAATTTTAGCAGAATATAGACAGGATGGCTTGTCCCTACTCATGATGCCTGGGACCTCAGCTATAATAATTAAAATCGCCGAGGACTGGAATGACTGCAGACTGGCCACGTACCTCTCTCTATCTCTATCTCCTTTTCCACCCTCTACATGTTGCTAGCTTAGAATGCCTCGTAATATGGCAACTCTGTCAGGACTTCTTATACGTTCAGGACTGTAAGAGAGGATGTTGCAAGACACGAGGAGTAAACGTTACCAATCTCTTACAATCTGGGCCTTCAGTCAAAGTAGGCCTGAATGAGATGTGTATCTCAAATTTCTATCATATATCTTGGCAGGGAACAGGTGTCAAACACCTTATGGCCATCCACAATCCACTGAACTACCTAACTCCGGCCGGGGCATCAGGAGAGGCTTTGTGGAGGGCATAAAAATCTCGGCTGACACCTAAAACAACTGTGAGTTAGGATGAAGAGGTGGAGGGTGGCATAGGGGAGGCATTTCAACCAGAGGTCAGTAGTGCCAGAATGCTCACAGTTTGGCCAGCGATGGGTAGAACTGTGGCAGGAAAGGAAGGGACAGCGTAGTGGTGAATGATAAAACTGACTAGAAAAAGAGCAATTCATTTACGAAAGATCAAACATTTCTTCTCTCCACATCCCCATTTCAGTGATAATGGTCAGGATGAAGGTAGTAAGTAGTGCGTAATGGGCAGAGGAGAACGGATTGAGGAGTGCTAGTTCAGAAAGACAAAATGTCCAATCCAGACTCTGACACTAACTATACTGTCCTTTTTTTTAAAATGTTTTTTAGTTTATTTTTATTTTAGAGAGAGAGAGAGAGAGAGTGTGTGTGTGTGTGTGTGTGAGCAGGGGAGAAGGGAAGAGGGAGAAAGAGAATCTCAAGCAGGCTCCACATTCAGTGTGGAGCCAGACATGGGGCTAGATCCCACAACCCTGGATCATGACCTGAGCTGAAATCAAAAGTTGGGTGTTCAACCAACTGAGCCAGTCAGGCACCCTTCTTACTGTAGAGTCTTGGGCAAAATTCCATGAGTCACACTTAACTACAACTCTAATAAGATGAATCATTTCGGGGCGCCTGGGTGGCTCAGTCGGTTGAGCTTCCGACTTCGGCTCAGGTCATGATCTCACAGTCTATGAGTTCGTGCCCCGCATCGGGCTCTGTGCTGACAGCTCAGAGCCTGGAGCCTGTTTCGGATTCTGTGTCTCCCTCTCTCTCTGACCCTCCCCTGTTCATGCTCTGTCTCTCTGTCTCAAAAATAAATAAACGTTTAAAAAAAAAAAAGATGAATCATTTCTCTTCATAATGATATATCATTGAAAGGAACAGTTTTGATCCAAATAACAGCCCTGCCTTAGTTTAAAGCTAGGTTCTCTTTTCTGCTTATTATGGATCTTTGATAAGAAATACAATTGCTGAGAAGTCTGTTTTGCTTGCTGTTTGCTATGAGCATTGTGAGACCTTTCTTGATTGTAACCCGCTGTGTAGTAGAATGGGCTGTAAAACTTCCTAAATGTAGTCTGATATGTAATGGAATGAGTGATTGTATACAAACTAACCGGCATTTCTTGCTTATGTAAACCTGCTTGCTTAGCACATTCCTCACCTACCCCCTTCCCCCTTTCTTCCTCCCGCCACAAGTAAAAACCTCCCCTGTGCTATTTGTCTCTGTCTATAAAAACGCTATACCAACGCTGATCGTGGCCTCTTGCGTCACCGGCGACGAGTGCGCAGAGGACCAGGTTCGAACCTGCAATAAACGACCCTTGCCGCTTGGCTTTGACTTACGACTCTGGTGGTCTTTTGTGGGAAGTTCTGGAACTTCAGGCATTACAATCATATTAGCTCTTTTTATAGCTAACATTTATTGAACATGTGAGATATTGGCTAAAGGCGCATATTATCTTACTAACAACCCTGTAAAGTAGGTAATTTCATTTCATTTTATAAGAAAGGAAACAGACATAGATAGGAAAATTCTTTTCCTGAAGTTTCCAAGGTTTCAGTGGACCATGAAGTCAGACAGTCTGGTCCCAGAGACACCATCCTTCTCAGCCAGTTCTTCATGCCTCTATGAAGATAAAATAAGATGTCCATTCTAAAAGTCAACCTCGGAATGTAGCAACCACTAGAGATATTCAATAGATAACTTTATCATTTGAGTAGGATACCTAATTCTTTTTTTTTTTTTAATGTTTTTATTTATTTTTGAGAGGGAGAGAGAGAGAGAGTGAGTGAGCTCACACAAGTCGGGGAGGGGCAGAAAGAGAGGGGAATCCAGCATCTGAAGCGGGCTCCAGGCTCTGAGCTATCAGCACAGAGCCAGATGTGGGACTCAAACTCATGAACCGTGAGATCATGACCTGAGTCAAAGTCAGACATTTAACTGACTGAACCACCCAGGTGTCCCAGTACTTAATTCTTCATAGCATATTTTGAAGATTCATAGGAGCGTGTCTAATATTACATGCAGATCCCTGTTCAAAGAAAATTCATTACTGTGCAAACTCAGAAAACCATTCAATCGGCATTGAATGCCAGCTCTGGGCAAGTCTGTTCCAGCCTATGATGTGAGATGTATGCATACAGCAGCCGGAATCCCTGCTCTCAGTTCACTGCAGTATAACCTAGGCTATGAGTTCCATCAGAAACAGGCTCTGAGGCAAGAATTCAAACGTAAATAGTTTATTTAGGAGACAATCCCAGGAAATACCTGCAGGGTGTGAGAAACAAAGCAAGGAAGTAAAAACAGAGCCAAGAAAGTTCATTATCTAGCAATTACCTCTGGGCAATAGAACTTCACTCCCTCGGCAGAGAGACAAGTACTTCAGTTATCCCAAGCAAGGGGCAGGGAAGGTGGGGTACCCATCCCTTGACTTCCTGTCCATCATTGGCTGTAGGCTGCTTCCGGGAGCATTAATTCCCTAGCACTCAGCCTACCTTGCTCTTGAGCCAAAAGCACTTGGGTAGCCAAACAGCCCTCAGACCAAGAGTCAGAGGTGTTCAGGGTTAACAACATTCTGTGTGTGGAGGCCACCCTGGGCCAAGGGCCTATGGAAGGGGTCCTGGCAGTGTCTGTGTAATGCCTGAAGTTCCAAAACCTCCCACAAAAGACCACCAGAGTCGTAAGTCAAAGCCAAGCGGCAAGGGTCGTTTATTGCAGGTTCGAACCTGGTCCTCTGCGCACTCGTCGCCGGTGACACAAGAGGCCACGAATAGGGTTGGTATAGAGTTTTTATAGACAGAGACAAATAGCACAGGGGAGGTTTTTTACTTGTGGCGGGAGGAAGAAAGGGGGAAGGGGGTAGGTGAGGAATGTGCTAAGCAGGCAGGTTTACAGAAGCGAGAAATGCCGGTTAGTTTGTATACAATCACTCATTCCATTACATATCAGACTACATTTAGGAAGTTTTACAGCCCATTCTACAGCGGGTTACAATCAGGAAAGGTCTCACAATGCTCATAGCAAACAGCAAGCAAAACAGACTTCTCAGCAATTGTATTTCTTATCAAAGATCCATAATAAGCAGAAAGGAGAACCTAGCTTTAAACTAAGGCAGGGCTGTCATTTGGATTCAAAGCTGTTCCTTTCAGTCTGCAATGATAATTACATCAACAAGAAAATAATATACATTAGAATGTGATAAATGCTCAGATATCGTAAGGACAAATGGATGTTACAAATTCTCCCTGTTGAAAATAAGGGAAAAGGGGGCACCCAGGTGGCTTAGTCGGTTAAGCGTCCAACTCAGCTTGGGTCATGATCTCGCGGTTTCTGAGTTCGAGCCCTGCATCGGGCTCTTTGCTGTTGCTGCAGAGTCTGCTTCAGATCCCCTGTCTCCCTCTCTCTGCCCCTCCCCTGCTGTCACTCTCTCTGTTTGTCTCTCAAAAATAAACAAATAAACAAACAAAAAGAAAATAAGGGGAAAGATCCCCCTTCCTTTCTTAGAAAACTTGCAGTTGGATTTCCCCCATCATGACATACTATTTTTGAAAGCAAGTCTCAAGTAACTTTATCTTTATTATCTCCTCTGTCTCTACATACAATCCTGTACGTGGAAGAACTTGACGGCATGTGATGTATAAACCCCTACCTATTCCACATCTGTACTGTGAGCATGCATCATCACAGGCAGTGGGACAGAACAGGGCTACCCTTGGGACGCTGGGAATCTTCAGACCGCGGGAGAACGGGAGTGATCTCAGGTGAGGAGGAGCTCACTGACCATCAAACCTGCCTGTGCCGCCTGCACTCCAAACCGTCAGAGACCTTAACTGAGCATTTATAAGATAGGGAAAGATTAAAGGCTGTGACACTTCAGTCACACTAAGAAAACTACGAAGGACATTTTGTAGACTAGAGAGATGTTTTATGTCCACAAGAAATCAAAACCTGAAAAGGACAGTTAGTTCAGGCAAGAAAAAACAATAAGGATACCAACAGTAAGACAGAAACTATTTCAGTACCATAATCTCTTTCAAACCTTTCCTATTTTATTGGGCTGGTTTGTGTACTCTCCCAGTAGGCGATGCTCTGGTGCAATCAGCATTTGAAACACACGATTTATTTGTTCAGCCATAGCTACTGGTGAAGGATTAAGCAGTTCTGATTTTATGGTAGCAGGCAGGGACGCCTGGGTGGCTCCGTTGGTTAAGCATCGGACACTTGATTTTGGCTCAGGTAATGAGCTTGCAGTTTGTGAGATCGAGCCCTCCATCGAGTTCTGTGCTGACAGCACGGACCCTGCATGGGATTCTCCCTCTCCCTCTCTCTCTGCCCCTCCTCTGCTTGCTCTCTTTCTCTCTCAAAATAAAGCAAATAAACTTAAAAAAATAAAATTAAAACAAAAAAGAAAGTAACAGGCAAAACAGGTCGATGTATATGATCCATAAGCCATGCGAATAGAAAGTTGAATGCTAAATCAGAGTCTATGATTTGTTCTCTCTGGGAAAATCCATCATAGACTTCTGGTTTCAGTAACTTTATCTTTCACATTTGAGGCATTTCACATCTAGTACTTTTCAAGGGCATCATAATTAATTCAACTTTCATTTGTTTGTGGTACAAATGTTTACTGGACTCTTAATAGGTGCCAAGCCCTACACTTGACTCTAAGCATTCAGTATTGAAAACACAGGGACTTACTCTCAGTAAGTTAAATAATCAAACAAGTAATTAAAAGCAAACAAACCATCACAGCACAATGCAGTAAGAACTTCACTGCAGGATGATTACTGATCCAACTCAGCAAACACATACCAAGCACTTCTTTGTGCCAAGCAATATGTTAGATGCTCACGAGGAGACAAAATAAACCAGCGTTTTTGCTACTCTCTTACGCAGGAGATCATCTAGTCCCAAGACGCAGTCCCGTTCATTCATAATTCAACGTATGTCTTAGGGTGTGGACAGACTACCTAGAGATTTAGCTCTTGGATCTGTAGTCACAGGTAACACCAATTGCTCTTCAAACAGAATGCAACTAATGCAAGGCATTAGGGTAGTGTGCATGCATATCATGAAGGATCTCCACAGTAATTATTATCAATGTCTTTTTTAAGTATTTTAAATGCATTTTTATGTCATGATTAAGCACAATTAGTTTAGTTTCTTAACATGGTCATAACAGGAAAGAATTGTTGCTATTTATACTTGATCCCTTTTTAACTATTTTGAAGGCTGCATAAAGTTTGTTCTTTCTTGTTTGTTTACTTGGTTTTTTTAAAAGAATTTCCGTATTACCATATTTCAGAATGGGAAATGGCAGATAGGGTTTGGCTCCACATAGTAGATCTTCTGAAGGAGAATTAAACTGCTTTTCAATGCATCTTCCAAAGAATTCTTTAGATCATTTCTTTAGTTTGTCATACACTCATCCCTTTATACCTTGTGGCATCTATTTTGGAATGTGGGGCTTAGGCAACTCCCCCTAAAAACGTTTCTATTCTTTTTAAATAACTAGCAGAACACACAATCGTGAAGTGTCTTGGTATATGAGTTTTTTCATTATTAATGGCACATTGAAAGGATTCATCTTCTGTATTTTGGTGTCAAATTCAAACAAATTATGAATCAAATGTTAATGGATGTTGTAGACATTATAATCTCTCCCAATGCCTTAAGATCTTGGTATACGTTTTGAGAAAATCAAGTGAACAGTATAAATGTGTACTTATATATTCATCTTCAGTTAGAGTAACTTACTGATCTGCCGTTAGTATGACAAAAAAGATATTCATGAGTCAGTGGTTAGGTATGCCTAGGCTAGTAGTTTGCATATGCGAAATTGGTAAAACAAAATGGTGGTAATAAGACAGAGCAAAGACTGGACTTGGGCCCCCTCATCCTGAACCACAAAATCCAGTGTTCCTGGATAGCTGAAAGTCCATGCCCTTTGAGTAGCATACCTTGCAGGGAATCGGAAGCAGGATGCTTACCTGAAGGACAGTCTCTACTACAAAGACTAGTGAAGACCCAACCAAATCGATCTGCGCCAAGGTGGACCCCAGCACTGACCTTTCATGGACTCTCTTTCTCATTATAATACTAAAAATCACACCCTGGGGTGGAGATTTAACATGCTAATTAGATTTACAATACACGTTAAAGCATGACATTTATGTGCACAGGCACCAAGAACTCCCCACCTCCACAGGCTTAATGACGCTTAAATGACAATGACGCTTAAATGACACCCCTTTCCTGCTTCAGTCTCTTTAAAATTTTCCCAGCCTTTGTTCGGGGGACCAGGCTGAACACCCCTTTCCTTTGCGCTGTCTCCCTTATGCTCCAGCATATGCCCCAGTAAAAGCCATGTCTGGAACTCTTGTTTGGCCTCTAGTTAATTTCTATTGCTTGGGGAGCCCAAGGACCCACGTCAGTTACAGATGAGTTACAGTGACTGTGAATGACTCCAAATTCCTCAAAGATCCCCTACACTTCTGAGATCCAAAAATCAGCCAATGTCTGATTCTTATGTATGGTCAAATTCAGCACATTCTAACCATCACAGATAGAACCATTTAAGGAAAATAAAACACAGTGTTCTAACTGAAGGAGAGAAGTCCTAAGATTGAATTACGCCCCGGTAAGAAGTTATTAAATCAATAGCAATATGCTGACAACACTGGTATCAAGTTCCGGTGGGATGTGACTTAACAATTCTGCCTGTCTTCCTTAATTTATTCGTGATCTAATTCTTATCTCTGATGTTAATTATGGCATTAAAAAAAAATCAGATTTTCCACTTGAACATTCTCTATCTCTTGTACTTTTGATGAGGACAAAATCACCCAGCTTGAGAACTGCTTTCCAAGAGTTCACCATACACTATGGAAAATTAGAAAATAGGTTAAGTTTTTACTTACTGGGAAGATAAATACACTTGATTATCCCTGGATGGTAACCCTTATACCTACTAACAAGATCAAAAAGAGGGGTTCCTGGGCGGCTCAGTCGGTTAAGTGCCTGACTCTTGATTCCGGCTCAGGTCATGATCTCACCATTTGTTAGATCGAACCCCGCCTCAGGCTCTACACTGCCAGCCCAGAGTCTGCTTGGGATTCTCTGTCTCTGTCCCTCACACTCTCTCTTTCTCTCTCAAGAATAAATAAATGAATTTAATTTAAAAAAAAATTTTTAAAGGCTCAAAAAAGAAATACGATGTATGAAGTTTGACATTGACCTTGTCTGAATATGGAATATTGAAACAAAGTGAGAAAATTAGGACTTGACTTTCTTTCACTTTTGAAATTTCCTAGGCTACCTAGGAGAGCGAAGATCAGAGAGGTGGTAAGAATCTGAAGCTAAGCCAAGGTAGATAGCACAGGGAAGAAGGAAGCTAAGGGTAAATTATGGGAATTAAGAAATATCAGGAAACAGTGACTAAAACCTATAGTTGAGACACTGGCAGAATGTGCAGGCTTTAGAGATGCTGGCAAGAAAGTACAGCCTGCTACTCCTGCCCCACTCTGAAGCCCAGGGTACTCGTGTTCTTTCCCGTGACGTAACCATAAAGCCTTAGGCACATTCAGGACAGTGATGTGGGAGGTGTATTGGCCCTTTGGGGCAGGGTAAATGGCAGTTAACTATGATAGAATCAGGAGCTCTACTTGCTAATAATTCTTTATGACATTTAGTAAATATCCTTTGCTTCTGCCACCGAACATCCCTTTAGTTTTCTTCTTTTAAAACAGTACTCCAAATTTCCTATGGAAAGGGACTTTACACCTACTTTCATGCCATGCTAGAGGATTTGGGAGATTTGCTTCAGCAGACAGCTTTAATTAGCCATAGTAATTAGTCAAGGGATGGACACATGGCACAGCCAGGAATCGTGAAACAGGATGGAGCTTTTGCCAGGAATCCAGAGGAAAAAGACTCCCATCTCTTTCCCCCTGACCTTAAACCTGGTTGAATGTGACAGTAACTCCTACAACCAACTTGCCCCTCGTGGAAACTGAGAACAGAGAAATACATGGAAGAAAACATTGCTGAGCTGAGGAACACAGATAAATAGCATGGGACAAGGCCTTAGGATCAAGCTGCAGCTGAAATCAGACTTAGCCCAGGACTTTTCAAGTATATGAACAAAAAACAAAAAACATTGTTTTTATTAAGCCAATTTCATTAATACTAATGCATGGGCCTCT
Organism: Panthera leo; assembly: GCF_018350215.1. Classification (NCBI taxonomy): domain Eukaryota; kingdom Metazoa; phylum Chordata; class Mammalia; order Carnivora; family Felidae; genus Panthera; species Panthera leo. The sequence goes on from NC_056682.1 coordinate 168,808,489, forward strand.
GCCTAAAATATAGCAAGGTTCCGCAGCATAGCAGAAGAGATTTAGAATCATACACAGTCGTGTGTAAATCCTAATTCTACCAATATAACTCTGGGTAAATGAATGAACCTCTCTGGAATGCAGTTTTCTTTTTATTTTTCTTTTTTTTTAAGGTTTTTTTTTTTAATGTGTATTTTTGAGAGAGAGGGCATGAGTGGGGGAGGGACAGAGACAGAGGGAGACAGAATCTGAAGCAGGCTCTGAGTTGCCAGCACAAAGCCTGACGTGGGGCTCCAACCCACCAACCTTGAGATCAGGACCTGAGCTAAAGTAGGACGCTCAACCCACTGAGCCACCCAGGAACCCCAGTTTTCTTATTATATACAAAGAATAAAACCCAAATGATCAATAAAAAGCCTATGGAAAGCTTCTACATTATATGCCGCATAGTAGGCTCTCAGTAAATGATGGTTAGTGTTTTTTGGGTCTTGGTTTTTTGCCTATACCAGAGAAATAACGAATCGTTCTGAAAGGCCCTCATTGGCATTAATGAAAAATTAAATACAAATTGTCAGGAAAAAATCAAAGCTATAAAAACACCTTTTACTGATTTTGTTAACTGAACTCAGATGTTCTAATGCCTACCAATTATATGACTTTGGGAACATCATCCCACGTTCATCACCCTATTTTAGCTGTTAAGTGACTCGATATGGAGTTCCAATTCCTCTTTTAGTTCTAAACCTCTGAGCTGATAGTTCTTAAATGCAATAGTTACAAATGAATAATATGTTAATCAACATGCTCCTTACATGAAAATAGAAAAGCCATAGTTCAATTCTCTTTACCTGGTTGGTTACCCTTAAGTAATGATTTAGATAGATAACTTAAAAAAAATCCTCTTTTGAGATTATAAACTCTTTAAATATAACTTCGGCCTGCTTTCTTTCCTTCCTTCTTTTCTTTCTGAATAATTTAGCCATTAGGAGGGGGCAAGCCAGGGAGGTGTCAGTCAGGGTTGGGTACAGTGGCACCCATTTGACAGAAGATGTTGGAGCCAGAGCAAGATGAAAAGGGTAAGTGGCCCTTGTAAGTGACCCTGGTAGGTTATTAACAAACCTAAACAGGGCGAGGAGAGCATCCACATAAGGGGCTAAGAGAGTGGTGACAGTGGCGATGGGAGATTGGAAACATGGGGGGACTGAATTCGCTAAGTTACAGATTGAAGATTTGGGGATCTCTGTTTTTCTAGGGAAGAGAGTTTCAAATATGGAAAAGGAGTGAATTAGAATGAACACTTTTTTACAGAATGAGAATTGAGGACATCACTTGAACTCGTGTATATATGTAAATATAGATATATAAATATTATATAAATATCTATATACTTAAGTGTGTATGTGTATTTACATACACACTTCCCCTAACTCTGTCCACTGAGAAGGTCTGGAGTAGTGACCATCCCCCAATAGCAATAAGCACATCTGGTGTCTAGATCTTGGTTTCTAGGTGAAAGGGCTAATTTTAAAGCTGGGGCAGAGGATAGAAAGTAAGCCTGGAAAATCTTGAATCAGAAAGAAGACAGTGCTCAAGTGATGGAGACATATTAAAAGAACAAAAAGAACAAAAAAAAACTGACTTCAAAAGATTATCTGGTCGCATTTAAGACAATTTGAATATCAAAATAAATAATGACAGTAACAAATTAAAAGCTGTTTAAAAAACAGGAATCCATGAAGCCATCCTGCTATAAATAAATGAATACAAATGAACTGATAAGAGAAAGCATTTTGTTTGGCATAATTTCAACTAATAAATGTAGAGTGAATGATAGAATTAGAAAATCACAATTTGGCATAGTAATATTAATTCACCCAAGCCATATCAATGGATGCTAAAATGATTAAAGTTTATGAGCAATGGGAATTTGCATAGTCTCAAAGTACCTCTCTGCAAAATAGTTAGTAATCACAAAAGGGCACATGAGTAATTTTACATTGAGAAACACAGCAGATGCCACCTTAATCAAATGATCAAAGTTAACATCACCAGTAACCAGACAAATTAAAATTGTGTTCCACCTAATAGGATACAGTGAAAAGAACACAACATCATTTCTCTGATAATCTTGCCAAAAAAATGTATAACTTTCATCTAATCATGTGAAAACATCAGGCAAAATCCCAATTGAGGAACATTCTACAAGGAAACTGGCTGTAATCATCAAAATATATTAAGATCAGGGGCGCTGGGTGGCTCAGTCAGTTAAGTGTCAACTTCAGCTTAGGTCATGATCTCACAGTTCGTGGGTTCGAGCCCCATGTTGGGCTCTGTGCTGACAGCTCAGAACCTGGAGCCTGCTTCAGATTCTTTGTCTCCCTCTCTCTGCCCCTCCTGCACTTGTGCTCTCTCTCTCTCTCTCTCTCAGGAATAAAAAAACATAAAAAATTTTTTAAAAATATTAAGATCAGAAAAGGCAAAGACTAAGCCATTGTTTCTGATTAAAGTGTATTTAAAAAATTGCAACATGTTATATTATATACCTGAAACTAATGTAACATTATGTGTCAACTATATTTCAATTTAAAAAAAGACACAAAAACTGCAAATTTCAACGTGCAACTTTGGTTGAAACTCTTGGGAAAACTGGTGATATTCAAACACCTTCTGTAGATTCTATGGTGATCATGTATCACTGTTAATTTTGATGGTTGTATTATGATTATATAGGAGAATGTCTTTGTGCATAGGAATTATACACCAAAGTATTTGGGTTAAGGGAACATCGCACTGTCGACAAATTCTTAAATGACTAAAACCAAATTCTTTATACTGTTCTTGTAACTTAGTTATCTAAGTTTGAAATTATTTCTGAATTTAAATTATTTTAATAAATAACCAATTAGAATTAATTAAATATCACAAAAGCTAAAAGTTGGAGACAACTGAAATGTCCATCAAAAAATGAATAGACGAAGAAATTGTAGCATATATACAACAGAATACTACTAGGTAAATAAATGGAATGAACTACTGATACATGTAATAACATGGATGAATCTCACAGGCGTTACACCAAATGAAAAAGGGAGACACAAAAATATAATTACTGTGTTTTTAGATATTACAGTGTGATAAGAAATCCTAGAGCAAGCAAAACTAACCTATAAAAATAGAAATAATATCTGTAGTTGCCTGGGTCTCGAGGGGTGGAGATCAGGAGGGACTGGCAGCAAAGGGGCTCAAGAGAACTTTCCTGAACGATGGAAATGTGCTATGTTCTCAAGGATGTTAGTTAGGTAAATGGACACCATTGTCAAAATTCCCAAGTCTGAGTTTTATTGTATGCAATTATATCTCACTAAGGTTAATTTTAAAATAAAATATTGCTGGTAATAATAAAACAATAGCAACTGAGAAAACAAAACAGCAAGTAAAATATCAATAAAAATAAACTTCAAGAAGCCTGTTCTCTTTGGAACAATTTTTAATAAACAGCCATGAGATGGTAAACTATCTGTTACTTGAAAATCGGCTAGTAAATATAATAAACTTATTAGTATCTAGGTTAGTTTTGTCTCTTAATTTTAATGCTATATTTTTAATAAAATCCTATACAAAAACAAAATTTCTCAACCAAATCACTCCATCGTGTAAATTTGTTTATTTAAGGTGTTCCTTAGCCTAATAGTTTAACTTTAATTAAGCTTTGTTAAAAAAAAAAAAAAAAAAAAAAAAAAAGAGTTGTGGGATGCCTGGGTGGCTCAGTGGTTGAGCATCTGACTTCAGCTCAGGTCATGATCTCGCGGTTCATGAGTTCAAGCCCCAGGTCAGGCTCTGTGCTGACAGCTCAGAGCCTGAAGCCTCCTTTGGATTCTGTGTCTCCCTCGCTCTTGGCCCCTCCCCCACTTGCATTGTGTGTGTGTGTGTGTGTGTCTCTCTCTCTCTCTCAAAAATAAATAAACTTGAAAAACAATAAAAGCAATTAGAAAATGTTGTGTTTTGACAGCAAACAACTCAATTAGCAAACGCCTGGGTTGGAGTGGTGAGGGAGAACTCTGTGGCTTCCTTATGCAGATCTCTAAATTATTTGAAATGTTTTGTACCAAAAGCTGTATCACGACTCAAATGCACCTGAACACAATTCACCTATTCTTCCCAAACTGGAAGCTTTTTTATTTGCTACAGGACAAACATCTTTGAAGAGCAATATATCAAGCATTCAAGGAGACAGTGGTCCTTCTAAAAGAAGTACATAGTGTCCGAAAAGGGAAGCGGATTTGTGTGATGTAAGACTTGCAGGAAAAAGTACAGCAAGGTTGACACCGGGCGGGCCTTAGATTCTGTGCTCTTGCAGCCCCCACTGCGGAGAGTGCTGATAAGCTGTTAAGAGCTGGCACTTTCAAAACCTACTCGCGACCCGTCCTGTTTAAAACAATTCCTTCCAGATTCATTATGCTGGCGTGAGAAAGGAAAGACATCTAAGATTTGAATATCAAAACTTACATACCATAATTTTGCTCCTCAATTCAAAGGTGGATTATTCAGTGCCCTGAGTGCCACCCCTAAATTATTTAAAGGAAACTAAGTAATCTGAATTCTTCTGCGGGCTGAATTATTTAAGGCATAAATGTTTCCTGTTGAATGCTTTTGTGGTCGCATTTTGTGTCTTGGCCTAAGTGAATCAAATCAGCTTTAATGCTGTAATATGAAAACAATGGTTAGAAATAATACATGAAGTGATTGTCATGGTTTTTTCCTAGGAGAATGATGAAGTAGATCTCGGCAATAATACACATTTCTTCTTATATCTTTAGTAAAGCCTGTGCCAACAAGAAATTACTCCCTTCTGTCTCTAGCCTTCTCCATCTCTTAAACTTGTATGAAAGTCGATTGCAAATAAATGCTCCTCTGCTAAATTTGTAACTCTCTTCTAAATCTGCCATTGCTAGCCCAGGTTTCTTATTACCTATTACAATATTTTATATCAGCAATAATATACTTACCAGTGTGGCCAATTACCTTGTTGAAGAGAAATTGGCAATCTGTCATTTGATGTGCAATCCAATGCATTGTCTCTGGGGTATAGCTTTGGTTATATTGCTAAGAGATAATATTGTACTTTATCTGCCTCACAGGCTTAGGAACAGACTACCTCGAAGCCTTAGTAGAACCTCATTTTTGTCATTAAATTTAATTGTCTCACATTTACTGCCACTTTTAGCAAAGTCCAAACTACATGGTTTGGGTTTCAGATTGTATTTCTCTTCTCATCTTCTTACTGGTTGGGAAGGTGGGAGACAGGAGGAGGAAGGTCAGTTAAAACCTCAAATATCACAGGACATCAGGATAAATAAGAATTCAGAAGTGAAGAAATGCATCAGAAAGACAGTAAGCAATGATGGAATCCTTTTGTTCATTACAGACTCTCTTGAATTAAATTGAGACATTCTTATTTTTCAAGTAAAATGGTTTTTAAAATTTTGTTAATGTTTTATTTATTTTTGAGAGAGAGGGAGAGACAGAGAGCATGAGTGAGGGAGGGGCAGAGTGAGACAGGGACTCAGAATCTGAAGCAGGCTCCAGGCTCTGAGCTGTCAGCACAGAACCCAACATGGGCCTCAAACTCACGAACTGTAAGATCATGACTTGAGCCAAAGTTGGACACTTAACTGACTGAGCCACCCAGGCGCCCCTGAGATATTCTCTAAATTGAATAGTATTTTAAATGTAATGAACATCCCTTGTTGGTGGTTTGTGGTGGCAAGTAACAGAAGCCAACTCAAGATATATTAAAGAAAAAGAAAAAAATAGCTCAGACAGGCTGAGGAGATGGAATTTACTAGATGGACACAGGGATACTTCACAGCTTCCAAGGGCAACAATTCCATGGCTCCAAAAGAGACTGAAATCCGGAACCGGGGAGAGGTAGGGCTCTCATCACACCCTTCAGCCTGTTACGCTCTCTCTGCCCACATCATCTCTCTCTGCCTGTCTACATGGCAGCAAAGTGGGTAACCCCAAGCTACCAGGTTTAGGTCTGGTATGCGCAAGAGAAGCCCAGACTCCCCTAAGCCCCCTGAAGGAAGAATCTACTCAGTCTCCCTCGAGCCACTGCTTTCCCATGGTCAAATCAACTATGAACAAAGATTTCATTATGTGGCTTTGGGAACTAGGGTTGTCATAAATTTCTATAGCAAAGAAGAGTTTATTGGTTCACGAGCTGGGCAGAAACTCAATATATGCTCACCACAGAAACTTGTAGCTTAACCATTTTAAAGCAATTTTTTCTTTTAGGTCACATCCTTTAATAACTGTCATTCCTAAAGTAATGTATCAAGCACTAAGAAGTCAGACTTCCAGAACTCTATAGTTTGCCTATATGATACTTTGTAAACTGAGTGTCAGATTTTCTCCCTCCAGTGTCTACTTCTGCCAGTATTTTTCAGGTTTTCATATCTGAAACATAATTTCCTGTTCTTCCATGAAGTTGCCTTCAAAAACTGGGCTACGGGCTCTGCCCTGAGTGTAGAGCCTGCTTTGTATTCTCTCTCTCTCTCTCTCTCTCTCTCTCTCTCTCTCTCTCTCTCTCCTCTCTCTCTCTCTCTTTCCCCTCCACCATCTGCCCCGCTGGTGCACTATCTCTCTCTAAAATAAAATTTAAAAAAATTCAAAAACTGGGCTAGAGAATTCACTGTCAATTTATCACGACCGCCATACCTTTGGCATCTAAACCAGGACTACAGGTAAGGACTGTAAAGGTAAGGACTATATTCTATATTGTCCACAGTCCTCTTCTTTGTGTAGTTCTGGGCTAGAACTTGACAAAGAGAGGCATTTGCATGAGATTGGTAAGGAGCCATTGTTTTCCAGAGGCTGCTGCCCTCTGATGTGTGGACAATCATGAGACCCAGAGTCATCCTAGGGAGTTAAAGAACCACCAGCCTCACCACTGAAGACCGAGCACTGACGACTCCAGCCTTCCTGGAGATGCGTAAGAAGTACATGGCTTCCAGGCGAGGACTTGAGAACCATTTGTTTGGTGTTGCAGGCTGAGATCCTCTATGCTGGCTCCCTTGACCCCAGCTCTTCTGATAGCTGCAAATCTCAGTCATTCATATATCAAGACTTTATACGGAGAATACATGAGAGGTCTCTGTGTTTGCAGTTGTCCTGTGTCTGATAAAAAGCTTATTGAATTCTGCTATCAGCGGTTTTTCACATGCTGTGGAAGGCACAGAGCCTATGTTCTTAGTAATTCTACAGTTAAATTCCAGGCATTCGTTACATCATTTTCATCTTAAATAATACTTCTGCTCATACGATCTGGAGTCCGGTCAGTTTCTCTGAAGATGACCAAACTTCTCAAAAGTTTTCAAACTCAGAAGTCCCGCAAAACATTGTATACCTTTTTGGAAGGGCATAATATCACTACGTTTATAATGTATTATTTTCCCTTAATATATTGAGAGATCTGTGGGAATGGAGTTTGGCAATGGTTTATAAGTTAGACTTAAAGACTGACAGTCCAGGGGCACCTGGGTGGCTCAGTCGATTGAGCATTCGACTTCAGCTTAGGTCATGATCTCATGATTCGCGGGTTGGAGACCCGCATCCGGCTCTGTGCCCACAGCTCAGAGCCTGGAGCCTGCTTGGGATTCTATGTTTCCCTCTCTCTCTGCCCTTCCCCTGCTCACACTCTGTCTCTGTCTCTGTCTTTGTCTCTGTCTCTCTCTTTTCTCTCAGAAATGAAAATAAAGACATTAAAAAAAAAAAAAAGACTGACAGTCCAGTCATCATGAAAAAGCAGCCCTCAAAACCCGGGCTTCTCTCTCATTCTGTGCTGCTTTGAGGGTGACTGGCAACCCATTTGTGTGCTCTGAAAGTTTTCAGAGGCAAAAGTATCTTTATTTTTGGAACACCTTTGGAAGATCCTTAGCATATAACACATGGCTCCTCTTTCCATACTTTCCTAGTAAGTATTTACTCTCATTGAAACCGGTTTGGGCTGCCGGGTTTGCCTTGGGTATTGAATGTGTATTAAGTTGACGTCCGAGCACTGGGAGAAAGAGGCATAGTATAAATCAATCAATCAAATGAATAAAGCATTAGGTGGGTTGTGCAAAGGGGCAGAAGTGTCTAGATGTTTGCAAGAAATCCGATATGAGATGAATGGTTTGGGAAAACACGCGCACAGCTAGAAAAGGGCTTCAAGTGAGCAGGCCAAACGCAATACTTGCATGCCCACTTCAGTGGCCCTGTCCTGTTCAGATTGGCGTGGTCTTTGAAACCCAGATGTTGAAACCCTCCTTTTCACTTCAAAAGCAAAGGAACTAACTGCATACTACTATGGTGGTCACACGTTGCACTAAACGTGCCTGGGGGTAGTTTATTATTCTCTTGGCTAGACGTTTTGGAAGGGATGAGGGAAAGCTTACAGTTCCTTGGAAGATACTGGTGAGGTTGGATTCATAACTGTCGAAGCGTTTCTTTATGAAAGTCTTTCCACGCACTTTGACACCCACCGCTTGGGTAAGTTATGTCGTCACAGCCCGACTAACAGTTTCATGTGAGATTTTGTTCTTCAAGTGGCACTGATTTCCTTAACTTGTTTTCTTATTATAGAACGATACCTGCATAAAAGCAAAACGGACTTCCAGGGTTTGGTGTGACAAGCAGTGAAGAATACTGGCACGTTTGTTAGCAGCAGCCACAACCTTTTTTCAGACCATCAAAAAAAAAAAAAAAAAAAATGATGTCACTGCATTTCGCCCAGATCTGCTGTGGTGGCAAGAGTTTGGGAAAATACCTGTCAGACTGAAAAACAAAAACCGGACATTGTACTTCAATCACATTTAATTCCGAATGTGTTCATCAACGTCATTGTTCACCGTTCTGGAAAAAAAGGTTATGAACATAATTATGTGTGTCGATTCTCGATCAATTTTGTTCTATAACTGAGGCAGATACTACCCCGCCAATTCTAAGTCATCCTCACTTATCAAAAATTCAGGGGAGTTTTTAGAGACTTTATTTGTCAAACTACCAAGGAAGTGCTCAGTATCTCATCAAGCAGCACATTTTTAGCAAATACTCTACTTCATCACTTGGCTTTTCTTAAGACAACAGTTTGAGGAAGAAGAAAGCATGAAAAAAGATCAAACTTTTCTATTCCCAGGCTCTGAACTATGAGCCAAGGAGGATGATGGCAAGAATCTCTCATCTACTCAGAAAAAGTTAAATAAAACTGAGAGTCCATTAGAGAAGAGTTAGAGATTCATCCCCCTTGAGCTATATGTAAGCTCTAACATAAGAGGCAACAAGAATTTCAAAAGAAAGCCTATGTCTACATCAGATCTCAGAAGAAGATGTTTTACTAAAAACTTACCATCATTTTCCTTGTCAAAATTATATAACCATGTGGGTTTTGTTCAGATCTCAGAATGTCAAATCTTCCATACTGTGTTTGAGTTCATACCCTATACCTACATCCAGGGCGGTGGGGGGAATCTAAAAATACTAGTAGCCTTTGTGTTAGGACTTCCTATGCACGAAAGGATTGATAGAATTACTTGGCAAAACATTGTACAAATGCAGTCTGGGAAATTATATGGCGGGGGTGGAGGGGGTATTTACACATGTGAATCTTTGTTCATATTTGTTCATTGGATCATTTTAGCCCATAAAAAAATCACTGAATAATTTAGTTAGAAACATCTTTCAAAGCTGTCAGATGGGATGTCAGCACTAATAGAAACTACCAAGTAATAATATCTAAGTCCTATGTCACTTTTCTTTAATAAGCACAACTAGATATTTGAAGAAGCACAAGATAATGGCATCCCAGTTTTTTATTTGAAGATTTGTCTATTTTATTTGAGTCATGATGAATATCTCTCACAGTATCTCCTGGATTTCAGATTTAAAAATTACTGGCATAAGACAAGCAAACACTTTTCACTTTGAACCAGTGACAAAAATACTAGCACACTTTTACAACAATAAACTCCAAAGGTAAGTGAGATATTCTATAATCCAACTTTATATTCGTTATATATTTATAGAATACCACTTTCAAACATGCCAGAAGGTAAGACCTCTACTGAGTAACACTGAAGTTTCTAGAACCTGGAAAGACAAATAGAGGAGCTGGAATATTGGTGAATATACTTTAGTATGAAGACATTAACCCAGAGCATCAGAAACTGCAAAATACATAGGTTATAATTATACTTCTTTTATTTGTTTTAACTTTTAATGTTTTTTATTTGTTTTTGAGAGGGAAAGAGAGGGAGAGAGGGAGAGAGAGAGAGAGAGAACGAGTGGGGGAGGGGCAGGGGGAGAGGGAGACACACAGAATCTGAAGCAGGCTCCAGGCTCTGAGCTGTCAGTACGGAGCCCGATGTGGGGCTCGAACTCATGAACCGCAATATCATGACCTGAACCGAAGTCAGAGGCTCAACTGACTGAGCCACCCAGGCACCCCTATAATTATACTTCTGATACTACTTAAAACATACACGTAAAGGTTGTAGAGGTAGTTTGTTTCATTTGTTTTGTAAATTAAAGGTCTCTAATTCTGTCCTAATGTTTTTCAATAATCTTTCATGAGTATTCTAATGAGTTTCATCCATTTGTTCCCTTTTAACATCTCTGTGGCATTTGGAATGCTCATTGCATTTTTGTATACACAGCATCAGGGACCAGTTGGCAGACAAGAGGGAGAATTAATTGTCTCTGAAGCACAAAAAACGTTTAGATGTAGACTGATGCTACATGTGGGAGGTTCTATGTAATGTCAGAAAAACTTTCATTTATAATCTGAATTGTGATTGCCCTACCTCTATTTAGAAAAGTAACAATTTTTGCAAACCGTGAAGTACAATTTAGGAGTGAATCACCACTACCACATATATGCTTTTTTGTATATATACCAAACATTATTGGCAAGAAGTTCATCTGCTCTATTACGGAGGGGAAAAAAACACATGGAATTTAGCCAAGGGCTTTATGAAGATTAGAATATTACTAGTTGATCCAGACTCTTCCTTAAATCCAGTGACCCCACAGGTATAGCTCAAGTAGTTAAAGGATTCCTTTAATACTTGGCACTCACTTGGCATCATCAAGTGAGTGACAGAAGCATCATCACTACTGTCCAGGGAGAATCTCTGAAAAGAATTTAATCTCTGTATATTTCATAGAGCTTTTTCTGGCCACTAGACCTACTGACAGTTAATTACATTTGGAATGAGAAAATGGATAAATGTGCTGAATCCATGAATGTGGTTGACCTAGCTCTTTCTGAGTCATTGAGCACTGCTCAGAATAGAATTGGGAAGAATAAGGGAAGAATAGAAACCCAAATTTCCTGAACCTGACAACAAATATAGTTATTTGCATGGCTGGGGACACATATCAAGCCATGGAACTTCTCCATTTACTCCACCTCCTTTACCTTCTTATAAGAGGATTTCAGTGGGACCAAAAGAAATTATTCATTTACAGATTTTGACCACTTGCAGCCATAATTCCCTTGGCCATTCTCTCTTGGTATGCTTCTGTACTTAACGGGATTTGGGTGGCATAAGTAAAAATGTGTGGGCAATCAGATAGTGACTGAGCAAATTTTAGGAAGATAGTGTAAGTCAAGAGTCATCCTTAGCATTGACAACATAAAGGTTAAAATATATTATTAATACCAACAGAAAGGTTGTAGTGTATTCAGAATATTCCATGAGCTAACTAATCAATCAACCATTTTCAGCACCCAATTATATAAATATATATTTAAAAAATGCAAATGAATCAATTTTAATATTTTAAGAATCAGTAATAGAGTCCAAAAAATGGCCAACACAAAATAATTTTATAAACCAACTTTCAAAAAGAAAACTGCATATAAATCACTCAGAAATACAATTGGAAAACAGAATCATTCATCATAATAACTTTAACAAAAGAAAGGAGGAGGCTACACAAAGTAATTCTACCATAATAAAAAAAGCAAAAAAAAAGTAGAATAAATAATTTTATTTATTTACAATAATAAACAATAATTTTAACAAAATATTTGAATTCCCTACATGAATAAGCTTTATTGAATTATATAAATATTTTAATAAATTTATTCAATAAATATTTACTAAGTATTTATAACATAACTGTCATTATTCTAGCATTTAGGGATAATGAAGTGAACAAAATCCCTGCCATAGTAACAACTAAATATAATACATTGCTAGCTACCAATAAATGTTATGATGAAAAGCAAAGTGAGAAACAATATGGGGGTTCAGAGGATGATAGTTTAAATAGGGTAGTCAGGGAAGCTCCCTGGTTGCAGTGACATTTAAGCCAAACTGAAATAAAGTGCTGAAGAAGGGATAGTTCTATGTTTCTTGATTAAAAATTAGCAAGAAGAGGCAAGCCTAGGTGGCTCGGTCTGTAAAGTGTTGGACCTCAGCTCAGGTCATGACTTCATGGTTCATAAGTTCGAGCCCTGCAACAGGCTCTGTGCTGACAGCTTGGAGCCTGGAGCCTGCTTCGTATTCTGTGTCTGCCTCTCTCTCTCTGCTCCTCCCCAGCTCTTTCTCTCTCTCAAAAATAAACACACACACACACACACACACACACACACACACACACATATTTTTGTAATTAGCAAGAAGAAACATACATACAGAAAGATACAGAGAATGATGCTAGCAAGATGGCAGAATGAGTTTCCAGGGGTTATCCCCTTACAGAAACATCCATCCGAACAACTACCCTGAAAAAAATACCTTCCCAAGAGTTAAGGATTCCAGGTGAGAGATTACAGCACCTGGATGGAGCACAGAAATAAGAAAAGACACATTGAAGAGTGTAGGAAAGACAGTTTCACATTACCTACATTGCCTTTTCCCCAAGCCAAGGCAGTGAAACAGAGAGGGATACCCTCCCTGTGGGTTGAGAGAAGAAAAGTGAAGCGAGCCCCAGACTTCTCCATGGACTTCAGCCACCAGACCCTCCTCAGTACCAGGCCAACTCCTTGGCCCTAGGCTCCTGCCCCCCCCCCCAGAACAACCTGTGTGGCCCAAGGCTCCAGCAAACCAAAAGTCCAGGTCCTCTCCGGTGGACCCAGGGTCTAGGACTACCCCTGTGCACCCAGTTCCAGGTCAGTCGTCACAGATTCAGGGTCCAGTTTTTGCCCAAGGAATCAGGCTTCAAACCTGACCCTGGCAACAAGCCAGCCATCTAAATACCCAGGCACCAGGCCTATCTCTGTGGACTTAGGTGCCAGGCCAGCCCCAGACTCAGGACAAGGCTCATCCCCATGGACCCAGGCACCACACCTGCCCCAGCGTCAGATTGTCCATCATGGACCCAGGCTTCAGGCATAATCCCGTGGACAGAGTCTCTAGGCCCACTCCCATGGACCAAAGCTCTAGGCTGGACCCTGTGAACTCAGGCACAAGACCCACCTACCTGCTGACCCAGGCAATGCAATTATTATCAAAATTCCAATGGCATTTTTTTTTACAGAAATAGAAAACAACAATTCTAAAATTCATTTGAAACCACAAAAGCCCTGAGTAGCCAAAGCAATCTCAAGAAAGAAGAACAAAACTGAAACTATCATGGTATACTTTCAAAATATACTACAAGGCTATAGTAATCAAAACAGCATGAAGCTGGCATAAAAGCAGACATACAGACCAGTGGAACAGAACAGAGAGCCCAGAAATAAATCCACACATAAATGGTCAATCTCAACAAAGGTGCCAAGAGCACACAGGGAGAGAGAATAGTCTCTTCAACAAATGCTGCTGGGAAAATTAGATACCCACAGGCAGAAGAATGAAATTGGACCCTAATCTCACTCTGTATACAAAAATCAACTCAGAATGAGTTAAAAATTTAATGTGAATCTATTCAAAGAAGATTAGGGGAAAATCTTCTTGATATTGGTCTGGGCAATGATTTTTTGGATATGATCCCAAAATCCAGGCAACAAAAGCAAAAATAGACAAGTGGGACATTATCAAACCAAAAAGCTTCTGCACAGCAAAGGAAACAACCAACAGGGTGAAGAGACACCTTAAGGAATGGGAGAAAATACTTACAAATCACATATCTGATAGGTTAATATCCAAGACATATAAGGAACTTAAACAATTTAATAGCAAGAAAACAAATAAGCTGATTAAAAAATTGGCAAAGGACCTGGAAAAGGACTTCTTTTTTTCAAAGAAGACATACAAATGCCAACACGTGTATGAAAAGGTGCTCAATATCACTAATATCAGGAAAATGCAAATCAAAATCACAATACATCACTTCATTTTTATTAGAATGGCTGTTATTAAAAATAGGAGCACCTGGGTGGCTTAGTCAGTCAAGCATCCAACTTCGGTTGAGGCCATCATCTTGCGGTTCATGAGTTGGAGCCCCACATTGGGGTCTGTACTGATAGCTCAGAGCCTGGAGCCTGCTTCAGTTTCTGTGTCTCCCTCTCTCTCTGCCCCTCTCTCACTCATGCTCTATTTCTCTCTCTCTCCCTCTCTCTCTCTCTCAAAAATAAATAAAAAACATTAAAAATTTTTCTTAAAAGAGAAGATACTTAAGTGTTGATAAGGAAATGGAGAAAAGTGAACCCTTGTGCACTGTTGGTGAGAATGTAAACCAACCATACTGTGGAAAGCAGTATGGAGGATCCTCAAAAAATTAAAAATGGATTTACTACACGATCCAGAAATACCATTTCTGGATATATATACCCAAGGAAATGAAGTCAGTATCTAGAAAAGATATCTGTGCTCTCATGTGTATTGTGGCATTATTCACAGTAGCCAATATATGGAAACAACCTATGTATCCCTCAATGGATGAATGGTTAAAGAAATGTTACATATAAATACATCAAAGTGTTATTTAGCTTATAAAAGAAGGAAATCATATCATTCACAACAATATGGATGGACCTGGAGGACATTAGGCTAAGTTAAATAAGTCAGTCATAGAAAGACAAATACTGTTTCCTATCACTTATATTTGTGATCTAAAACAATTGACCTCCCCCAAACACAGAGTATAATGATGGCTGCCAGGAGCTGGCGGTTCAGAGAAATGGGGAGATGCTGGTGAGAGGGCACAAAGTTTCAGTTATGCAAGATGAATAAATTCTGGAGATCCAATGTACAACATGGTGACTCTAGTCCAAGAGACTAGATCTTTAAATGTTTTTATCACACACATATGCACACACATGTGCAAAAGATAGCTAAATGAGGTAATTAAAGCCAGTTAATTAGCTTGATTTTGGTAATCATTTCACAATGCATACATATATCACAAACATCATATTGTACAATATAAATATATACACTTTTTATTTGCCCATTATATCTTCGTAAGGCTGGAAATGAAAAAGAATGAAATAAGCCATACAGAGAAAGACAGATACCATATGGTTTCACTCTTATGAGAAACTTAACAGAAACCCATGGGGGAGGGGAAGGAAAAAAAAAAAAAAAAAGAGGTTAGAGTGGGAGAGAGCCAAAGCATAAGAGACTGTTAAAAACTGAGAACAAACTGAGGGTTGATGGGGGGTGGGAGGGAGGGCAGGGTGGGTGATGGGTATTGAGGAGGGCACCTTTTGGGATGAGCACTGGGTGTTGTATGGAAACCAATCTGACAATAAACTTCATATATTGAAAAAAAAAAGAATTAAAAAAAAGAAAAAGAATGATCCAAATGTACACATTTCATACAAATATAAGTGAGAAGTTCTAAAGGAAATAACCTCAAAGTGTGCATTTGTGCTGTTTTTTTCTTTAGTTTTATCTTTATTTAAAAAAAATTACAGTGATCATGTATAAATTTAATCGTCAGAAGTTAGTAATTATATGCACCAAAAATCACTCCTGCAACTCAGATATGCGAAGAAAATGTGCTGGCATGAAAGCTTACTGTAACATTACTTTGATTTTTCCAAACAATTGCTCAAATATGCATCTTCCTCATTAGCGGGGAATAAATATCTCTCACTTGAAAAGTTCTTGAAGCCCTTGGATTTTCCAAAATTCTGAGGAGACCCTGATTTCCTGAGCTAGCATCTGATCATTCCACTGGTGCTATGATTTTTACAGACACGGGCCAATACTGAAGACATACCCTGCACAGTTTGATGAATGGTGCTTGTCACTTCTTAGTGAGATACACTTCCTCTTCCAGATCCCTGCCCAAGACACAGTAAATGAACCAGATCTATTCTTTTTACTTATTTTTTACTATTTTAATGTTTATTTATTTTTGAGAGAGAGACAGAGCATTAGCAGGGTAGGGGCAGAGAGAGGGGGAGACACAGAATCTGAAGCAGGCTCCAGGCTCTGAGCTGTCACACAGAGCCCAGTGTGGGGCTCAAACCCACGAACCGTGAGATCATGACCTGAGCTGAAGTAGGATGCTTAATCAACTGAGCCACCCAGGTGCCCACAGATCTATTCGTTTATTTCACATTCTCATTTCCAGTCACTGTTCTCCAAAGCACAATGACAAACTAGCCTGGTGTTTAAAAAGCTTTTTGCCTCAGCTACAGGCTATGCTGAATTATCTTCCCCAACAAGGACCCACACATCTTTGATTTTACCCAGGCTATTCCTAAGCATCAAAATGAAATTGTAGCTGAACTAGAGAGAAGAAATAAAGCTGACCCAGGGACAGAGACAATGACAGACAATGATTGATGAGATTTTGATAGGAATTTAAAGTTAAATATGGACTCAGTTATCAAACTACCAACTCCACACTCTGCCCAGTAGTGGGGGAAGGTGAGGGGGAAGAAAATACGGAGGTCAGTTAGAACATGTGGATAGCTACTCTCATCCTTGTTTCTACAACTGGTCATGAAAGTTGGTGTGTATTTCCAAATTTCTTGCTTGTCTTATTTCATGCTAAGTCTGCCCTCTGTCAGCACCTCAGTAGACTGGGTTCTTTTCCTAGTAGAGTTATTCAAAACCTCCTTTCCAGGTTATCTTACCTTTTGGTTGCCCTGCTTTTATTGCAAGACTGTAATCTTCCATGAACCTTTATCACTGGATATGGCAGTATCTAGAAGGTGACTGAGAAACGTCCTGAATTCCAGATATCTCCCTTCTTGTATATATTGTGTAGCACCGATGCTATTCTCCATAAGCAGGATCAATCAGTCTGCCAAACAGTAACTTTTTCTTCCATAGGTCTGGTGTCACCAGAAGCTAAAAATGCCCTTCTGGAAGTCTCAATTCTTTGTTTGATAGACCATTGTTTGGGGCCTGATGCAAGCTCTTGTCCTTTGAATACTAAGATATCAAGAGCATAACATCATGGGGATAGAGGCAAACATATTCTGAGTCAGACTATAAGAGTAATATTTAGAGGATCCATACTTACTTCCACCTCTTGGTTCCCAGATTCATGTATTCTGAGAATTAAAACAAACAAACAAACAAAAAAAAAAACACCAAAAAACAACCCAGCACCGTATACTGTCATTGGTTAAGAGTATGCATGGCGCCCTAAATTCTTATTATTCCCAATTCCATCACTTTTAATAAATAATCACTTTGTTTTTCCAAACCAATCTTTCGTGATGTAAATAACGTGATTGAAAAAGCATTCATTGCTTCCAGGATGAGTACAAAGCTTTGTCCTTTCAAAGCTTTTCACAATCAATTTCTAAAGGATCTCTAGTCTTATGTGGCAGGTACTGAAATTTAAATGTAAATTCTCCCAACAACCCTATAAGGTAGGGATTAGCGTTACTCCCACTTTACAAATAAGAAAATTGAGGCACGGTAAGTATAAGAAAATTACCTGAAGTCATAGCTGGTAAATTGGAGAACTGGGATTCAAAACCAGAGAGTTCAAATCCAGAGCCTGCCCTTCTAGCCCCAGTGACACATTGCCTATCATCATCTTTGGGGACACTTGGTACATGTAATGAATGTTTGTCATCCGCCAGGCATTGTGCTTAGCATGGGCCACGACTTCTATCCATGTCTTGGCTTATAGAAATCCTAGCTCTTATCAAAGGCACGGCTTCCAGCTAAGTCCCCCCAAAAGGCTCCCATGTTCAAATATCCGGCTGTTTTGAGTGCCTTATAATATTTAGTGTCCTTACCAGACAATAATCTCATGACAGAACTTGTATTCTATTTATCTATTGAAAGAGCAGACCTAGGCCGGCTGACTAGTGACTATGTCCCCAATATGGCCGCAGAAAGAAGTTCCTGCTCAAACCTCAGAACACGCCTCCTCCCCTTGAGTAACTTACGTTTTCTAAGAAAGCAGGCTACCGATTGATTCTTTCTTCCGAAGTCTGAGGTGGGAGGAAGGGGAGTGTGAGAGGCGTGGAACGTGTGGGTAGAAGAGGGAGAGCTTCTCTTGGGTAGGGGCCAGAGGCAGGAGCCCTCAACCCTGTCCAGGCTTAGAATGACCTGGGAGCATTTTACCCCTCCCCAAACCAATTAATCAGTCTCTGGGGATGGTGTTTGGTGCTAGGTATTTATATAGCACAGCAAGGCTGACAGCCAATGGTTAATAGCTGACCAGTGAGAAATGTTCTGTATACACTGAGGCCGAACATGTTAGAGATCCTCAGACACAGTGGTTCTTAAACTTCAGGTGCACCAGAATCTCTTGGAAGACTTGTTCAAACACGGATTGCTGAGCCCCACCCCCGGAGTTTCTGATTCAGTAGGTCTGTGACCACCAGGCCCAACATTTGCATTTTTAACAAGTTCCAGGTGATGCTGATAATTGCTGATCTGGGACCACACTTTGGCAGCCAATCGGCTGAGTCCACGACCCTTCCCCAGCCAATCAGCTAAGGCCATGATCCCTATAAAACCTTCGTGCTTTTGAAACTCGCTCTCTCTCCGGTATCTCACCGCTGCGTTGGTGCAGGTAGGAGATTGAGCTCGAGCTAGCTCGAATAAAGTCTCTTTTGCTTTTGCATAGGACTTGACTCTCTGGTGGTCTTTGGGGATCACGAATTCTGGGCATAACACTATGACATGCCTTATCTCCCCAATCATGGTAAGGACAAGGCCACATCATACTCGTCTCTGTATCCCTCACGGTGCCTGGTACATGTTTTGACTGAGAGTCACGGGCTTCGTTTTTATTCCAGGAACTCGGGGAGTTTTCTACAATTAACGACCCCAATAACGTTACTAACTCACTTAAATGTTTTATTCAGAAACTTCTGCTTCAGAAGTAGGCTCAATAGTTTTCCCCAATTCTTATTTCCGCAAGCATGGAAGGAGAAGAAAAAGGGAAGAGGGCAGCAGCCGGTAGCCGTTCCCATATTTGCAACAGCAAAGGATTGGCAGCAACTACTGGAAAAAAAAAAAAAAAGCCCACGAAAAGTACAGACAATTTTACCTTGGGAAGAATGTTCTGAGACACAGATATATTTCTCTTTCTTAAGAATAAAGCTTGCTGTAATATTTCCTAGCCAGCAAACAAAAACGTGACAGTAGATATATCGACAATTCTGTCTCCAGGTAAAACCTACAGCAGACAGCAAACCACTCAAAATAGACCTCTAAAGGTCAAAGCAAATATGTAAACTTCAGAGCAGTGAAATGGCATCTGCTTCTCCAGGAAACAGCACCTTAGTTTTGGAACCAGTGCTCCTCCTAGGGGCTTTTCAGGCTTCCCGGTGGCTTCGTTCAGCAAATGCAAAGCAATACGTAATATATTATGTGGATCTAATATAATATGTGCATCAAAGCAACCAGCGGTGCGTAAAAAAACATTTGAAGATCACTATTCCCATCAGTCTCAACATTTTTCTTTTATTGCAATAAATAAGCGCTCTTCCCAGACTTCCATGCCACCACTCTCCAGATTTTGCACACGTTTTGCTTTCTATTACTTCTATTTCGTGTCTTCGGGTAACATCTTATTTTGATATCCCTCAAACAAGGTTGCAGAGAGAAAAGGGTGAAGATCACGGAAAATATAGAGAATAAAATACAAAAGTGCAGAATGATACCTGAGGCAGGTGCAGTGTGGGCAATCAATATGGATTTTCCAGATATCGATTAATATTAAGGGTAGTCTTCAGTTTTGCGGCATGTAAGCAATGTTTTCAGGACCTCTTATATTCTTTTATGAAAGCTATATTCCCAAAGTCACCCTCCCACCAAACTGTGCATTCTGAGTTTTCCAGTGTGTTCTGTGCTAAGTTTAATGAAAGAGTTCAAACAGTTCAGAATGGGGCTAGAGCAAGACATTGCCTTCAGAATGAGCAATCCTTTTCTTGAAGGAAGTGTGCTTTGAGACACGGATACCTCCCCAGAGGTGAAATAATGGATTTTTTCCCATCCAGGAATTTCCAGAGGCCAGTGGTTCTCCCAAGGAGAATACTTCTTGGTCAGTGTCCCCTGAGATCACTTCCAGGAAACAAAAGTCCGCTACAGCTGCATGTTCTAGGAGACTGTTTCTCTTTTATGAAATTATTTTTTTAATTTTAATATAAATTTTATATATGTAAGGTGCGCAACATGATGATTTGATATACATAGTGAAATGATTAATACAGTCAAGCTAATTAACATACCATCTCCTTGGTATGCCTGTGTGGCTCAGTCGATTGAGATTCTGACTCTTGATTTTGGCTCAGATCATGATCCCAGAGTCATAGAATCGAGCCCTTTGCAGGGCTCCAATCTGAGCGTGGATGGAGCCTGCTTGAGATTCTCTCTCTCTCAATCTCTCTCTCTCTCTCTCTCTCTCTCTCTCTGCCCCTCCCCCACTTGAGTTCACTCTCTCTATCTCTCTCTCTCACTAAAATTATATATATATATATATATATATATATATATATATATGTGTGTGTGTGTGTGTGTGTGTATATACAATACATATATAATACATAATATATACACATATATATTATATATGCATATATAATATATCACCACACATAGTTACCTTTGTGTGTGTGTGTGTCCAAAAAAGCACCTGAAATTTACTCTCTTAAATGTCTAGTATTCAGTGCATTGGTTTGAACTACAGTCATTCTGATGTGTTTGATCTCTAAGACTTATTTGTCCTTCATAATTGAAACTTTGTACCTTCTGACTAACATCTCTGTTTTCCCCCCTTCTCCTATCCTGGTACCTACCATTCTACTCTACCAGTCTCCTCTCAGATTCTGTATTTTCCAGATGTTTTTAGATTGCACATGCAGAGGACATTTTGCTAAGTGAAGTAAGCCAGAGACAGAAAGAGACTGTCTCTAAGTGAGACAGGTGAGGGGGTCTTTCAGTCTTGCACAGAGCAACAGGTCTTCCAAAGTAATTGAATCTCCGGTCAAACCCTGCAGGTCAAACACAGCCTACATTAGAAGAAACCTGAAGGGTGGGGATGCCTGGGTGGCTCAGCTGGTTAAGCATTTGACTCTTGATTTCAGCTCAGCTCATGACCCTGTGAGTTCGAGCCCTGCCCTGGGCTCTGCGCTGACAGTGCAGCACCTGCTTGGGATTCTCTCTTTCTCCCTCTCTCTCTGCCCCTCCCCTGCTCACACTCTACCTCTCTCTCAAAATAAATAAACATTAAAAAAAATTTTTTTTTAACCTGAACGTGAGGAAGGTGATGGTGAATAACCTTGAGCATCTTATCAACCATGTCTCTGGTTATTGTTATGGTCCCATCAGTCATCAGTTAGCTAAAGCTTTTTTTTGAGAGAGAGAGAGAGAGAGAGAGTAAGAGAGAGAGAGAGAGAGAGAGAGAGTGAACGCTCGTGAAAGTGGGGGAGGGGCAGAGAGAGAGAGAGAGAGAGAGAGAGAGAATCTTAAGCCGGCTCTGTGCCCAGCACAGAACCCAATGCAGGGCTCCATCCCATGATCCTGGGATCATGACCTGGGTGGAAATCAAAAGTCAGGTGCTTAACCGACAGAGCCACCCAGGTGACCCAAGCTAAAGCTTTTTAGCCAAGTTCCACTTCACATACGTTCCAGATGGGCATACGCTCCCCATTCCCTCTGTAATACATTCCTCCAACGACTTCTGGCTGCTGATGCTTGCAACAGGGAGAAACACTCTTATCTGCCTGCCTACTTGGGCTACCAGCAGACAAATGTATCTCCCGTGAATCAGTTGTTTGTAACCAAACCTGTTAGATTTATAATTGTGCTGGTGACTATAGATATAATTGTATAACTAAATCACATTAATTTTGATTAAGTGAAATAATTTGTTATAACTAAATGTTACATGGACGGGTTAAATACAAGAGCAAAGAGAAAGATGTTTATTCTATGAGAACTATGTTTAATGCCTTAGAAATAACTTTACAAAATCAAGTACTAAAAAAGTTATTGTCAAATTATTGTGGCTGACAAAACTACAAGTGAGCGGGAGAGAAGTGCCTGGTGGCTAAGTCGGTTGGGCATCTGACTCTTGATCTCAGCTCAGGTCATGATCTCATGGTTCATGAGATTGAACACCACATTAGGTTCTGGGCTGACAGTGTGGAGCCTGCTTGGGATTCTGTCTGTCTGTCTCTCTCTCTTTCTCTCTCTACTCCTCCTCTTTCTCTTTCTCCCTCTCTCTCAAAATAAATAAACATTTTTAAAAAAAAGCAGAAAAAACAATCCCCCAAATCTAAAAAGTATTACTGTCAGATTGCTTGCCCAAAGAGTCTTTAAATTTTCACTCCACTTTGAAGAACTCCAGACTGACTTCTTTGCTGGGTGTGATGTTTGTGCATGAAAGACAAGTCAAAAGGCTTAATTTAGCCTTTTTCAAAAAGACCTTGGGATGACAAGAAAATTAAAAAACAAATATTCATTTATAATTATTAGGTATGTATCATTCTTGAAGACCCCCCCCCCCCCACACACACACACACACACACCAATCTTAGTTAAAAATGTTTTCTTGGACCATCCTAGCCTTGACTGCCTCACTGTATAGCCTTTGCCAACAGCCAGCATTGCCTGGCTTTTGAAATACACGGCAAGAATGCAGACAAGAATATATGAAATGTAATGCCATAAGAGCACAGGGCAGACTTTTTTTTCATTCCTATTCTATTGCTTATGTAGGTGTTCATCTTTGAGCAAGTTTGTTATTTCCTTGATTGACTTCCCACTTTATACCAGAAATAAAGCCAGCTTATGTGGACACTTATGATACAATACATTAATATAAATGTTAAGACTTTAGGAAAATTAACTGACATTCTGAATCACAGTTTCTTCACAGTACACTAAAGAATATATGAGACACCTTCTAAAAACCCAAGCATACAGAAGGTGTCCAATAAATGTTAGTCCATTTCCTTATCTGGTCAGTAAAAAGATACATTGTTGAGACACAACTTTTATGGTAATTATGAAATTGTTCTATGCTTCTGCGTCGTGCTCTGTGTTTTTAAAATAGATATACTTTCCTATATATTCTAATTAATCACACAGAACAACAATGTGGGATAAATATAGCAGGTATATTTATTTCCTACTTGCATTTTATAAAGCTGAAACAGACATGAAACTTCTAAATCAAGTTCATCCAGAA
Source organism: Panthera leo (assembly GCF_018350215.1). Taxonomy (NCBI): domain Eukaryota; kingdom Metazoa; phylum Chordata; class Mammalia; order Carnivora; family Felidae; genus Panthera; species Panthera leo. Next base: position 168,832,024 of record NC_056682.1, read on the forward strand.
AGTTAACGTAAGTTTATTTTTAAATAAGCCTATTTATGAGCCTATTAGTCCCATTAACTTCTGCAACTCTATGAGATGTCTGAGGTTTTTGTTTTGTTTTGTTTAATTTCATTACTTTTCCATAATGTTCTTCTTTAGAGGCCCACAAATAATCAGCAGAAAACATAACACTTTAATTCCATGCCAATGCATGGCAAAAAGAATAAAAGATAGAAACAAAAACAAATTCCTTCTGAATGCAACTGAGAGAGCTTTTGTCCTTCAAGCTCATAATCCGAGATAGGGCCTGAAAATTAGAATCCACTGTACTATTCTAATTCTCCATCCTGGTTATACCCCAGACAAGGAGGATATTGGGAGTATGACTAGATTTGCCAACACATAGCCAGTGCCTGAGTGGTTAGGAAATTTCCGGATAGGCCCTATTAGTTAATCAAACCTCAGAAATATGTTGGAACTATGTTAAGAATCTGCTCACTCATGGGAGAAGCTCTTCCCCCCTTTCTTGACAGAAGAGAAGCCTACTTTCAACAACTATAATTTGTACCACTGTCTTAGCTCTGGTCATATTTAATTTCCTCTTTTTGCCCCCTCCCCGCTGTGAGGCAATTGTTCTATAGATTGATTTTGGCTTAATCTGTAGCTTCATATAAGTGGAGTCACATCGTATATATGCTTCATGTCTTGCTTAGTTTATTCACGTAATGTTTTTGAGATTGATCCATGTTATTGCTAGAATCAATAGCCTGTTCCTTTTTATCACCAGGTAGTGTGCTTAGTAATAATATATCGTATTAATATACCATTTTAAAATACCATAATTTTCTTATCAATTCTCCTGTCAGTGGGCATTTTGCTTATTGCCTGTTATGAATATAGATTCCATGAAACTCTTACACAATGTGGACATGAGACTTTTTATTTCTCTTGAATAAATAACTAGGAGTAAAATTGTTGGGCATGCAATTGCGTATGTTTACGTTTATTAGAAACCATCAAACAGTTTTCCTAACTGGTTGCACCATTTAACATTCTCATTAGCAATGGATAAGAGATCCAGTCATTCCATATCTACACCCACATGTTACATCTTCCATCTTCTACAACGTTAGCTATTTGGGGCGCCTGGGTGGCTCAGTTGGTGTACCATCTGACTCCTTTTTGTTAACGTTTATTTATTTTTGAGAGAGAGAGAGTAGGAGAGGGGCAGAAAGAGAGGGGAACAGAGGGTTTGATGCAGGTTCTGTGCTGACAGCCGCCAGCCCAATGCGGGGCTCAAACTCAAACTCACAGAACTCACAAACCCTAAGATCACGACCTGAGCCAAAGTCGGAAGCTCAACCAACTGAGCCACCTAGGCACCCCGAGCATCCGACTCCTGATATTGGTTCAGATCATGATCTCAGGGTCGTGGGTCGGAGCCCCGCGTTGCGCTCTGCACTGAGCATGGAACCTGCTTGGAATTCTGTCTTTCCCTCTGTTCCTCTCCCCTGCTCATGCACTCTCTCTCTCTAAAATAAAATAATAATAAATAAAATTAAATGTTAGCTATTCTAAATATGATAGTATTTATGATAATATGATAGTAAATATGATAGTAAGGGCACACTGTGGTTTTAATTCACATTCCCCTGATGATTAATATGTATATTTCCCCTTGTTTTTGACCATTCATGTCTTCTTTTGTGTGAAGTGTCCACTGCTTTTTTAGACTGTCTTTATTAGTGTTTCTTTCAGTTATTTATATATACTAGTTATAAGTCCTTTAACAGGTATTTGTACTGTAAACATTTTCTCCCAGTTGTGGCTTCCCTCTTCATATTTTTTTAATGAGGAGATTTTAATTAAGTCCAATTTATCATTTTCTATAGTTAGGTGCTTTGTGACTTATGCAAAACATCTTTGCTACCCCAGGATTGTAAGGATAGTCTCCTGGCTTAGCATTAATATTATTTATCTATTTATCTATCTATCTATTTATTTATTTTTAATGATAATTTATTTTTGAGGGAGACAGAGACAGAGTGCGAATGGGGGAGGGGCAGAGAGAGACGGAGATACAGAATCCAAAGCAGGTTCCAGGCTCCGAGCTGTCAGCACAGAGCCCGACGTGGGGCTCAAACTCATGAACTGTGAGATCATGACCTGAGCCGAAGTCAGACGCTTCACCAGCTGAGCCACCCAGGCACCTCTAGCATTAACATTTACAGCAGAGTTTGCCTCTCTGGACACGATTGACGTTTCCGACTGGACCCACTTGAGGGGTGGGGTTGTCTTGTGTCTTGTAAGATATTTAGCAGAATCCTTGGCCTCTAGCTACTACTATATGCCTGAGGCAGGAATGGTGGCATTGGTAGCAGTTTTCGATGTCATTTTTCTTCCAGATGTGAATCTAGTAGTTCCGGATTATTTGTCAAAAAAGACTCTCCATTCCCCACTGCCTTGAATTGGCATCTTTCTTGAAAATCACCTGACCTCATTGCGTGGGTCTATTTCTCTATTCTTTATTCCACTTGTCTACTTGTTGATTTTACTCTACTTATTAAAAATGTTCGTGAATACTCTAGATTGTTTGCATCTTTAATATAAATTTAAAATTGCTGGTCAAATTCTACAGAAAGTCTGATGGATTTTAATTGAGATTATTGCATTGAGACATTGAAACTATAAATATCTTTAAAATGTCATCTTCCAATCCAAAATGTGGCTTATTTCCTCATGTATTTGGGTTCTATGCTTTCTCAGCAAAATTTACATTCTAGTTTTAAATGTAGAGGTCTTACATGTATTTTGTAAAATGTATTCCATATACTTAAAGGTTGCTGATAATATTATAAACTGTATTGTTTTAATTTATATTCAAATTGTTTGTGATTTGTGTGCTGCATTTTTAACTTTTATAAAAGGACCTCAAATCCAATAATTTCAACTTCACTCTGAAGTTCAGTAGTTTGTAGATTTCTTTGGGTTTTCTACATGCTAGTCATGTGGTTTACAAAGAATGAGCTCTATTTTTTCCCAATCTTTATGACTTTTTTTTTTCTTGCTGGTTTCACTGGATAGGACCTTCATCATAATATTGAAGAGGAGTGATAAAAGTGAACATTCATGTACTCTTCTTGATTTCAAGGGGAAACTAATATTTTTACCATTAAATATAATGTTAGTTATCGATTTGCATATTCAATGAGTTCCTTTCTAGTCTTAGTTCAAGTGTTGGGTTTTGCTCTAGCAAGCAGCCAAAGATACCATGATATCATGAAAGTTTTGTTTTTGGCGCTCTAAAGGCAAGTGTGTTTTGTTTTTTCCCTTAGCTCTACAATATAGCCCTCAATCCTTGGCTTTACTCTAAATATGGGGCCCTTCTGGGATTTCAAGGAAACATCCATTGTGTGGACCACTTGAACTCCAAACTCTGACTTTGCAACCCGAGCAGCTGTTGAAATCTCTGCACAACTCTCTGGCCTCTCAGCTACTTCTTTTTTCTGGGGGATATCGTGATTTATGATAAATACACAGTTGGTCTTTGTGCCCTTTTCTGGCACCCTTAGAATTTAAGAGAACTTCCGAGTTGGTGAACACGTGGGGATGCTGGGAGAGTGATGTGCTCAAAGTGTTCAGAGAGGGCGCGGACGTTCCTTGCCCCACTCTTTGCCCTATGCTTCTCTTCCATCTGGCTTTTTCTGAGTTATAGCCTTTTATAATAAACTGGTCATCTAGCACATAAGATGTCTCTTTGGGTTCTCTAATCAATCCCAGGTTGGGGGTCATTGGAACCTCATATCTCTAGCTGATTGGTTAGAAGTGCTGGTGACAACCTCGATTTTTTGGCAGACATCTGAAGTGGTAATGGGAAGGCTGTCCTGTGGGACTGAGCCTTTAACCTGTGGGATCTGACACTTTCTCCCGATTAGACAGTGTCAGAATTGAGTTGAAATATAGGATGCCCAGCTGGTGTCAGAGAATTGCTTGGTGGTGTGGGGAAAACCCCCATACATTGCAACTGGTCCCAGTATATTACCCTGCGTAGGTACGTTGGGAATCTGGCAAGGAATTAAGTGGAATTAAAGAACAGATTTGGGGGTGCCCCTCTCCTTGGTCCTCTCATTTCTTAGAAGTTTCCACTTGATTCCAGGCATCCTGGAGGCCCAAATGTCAATATTTATTTCTTTAATCCAGTAAGTTTGCACTTTCTTTATGAGCTGTATCCTGTGCAAACTGGAAAGTGTTCTCAGAGGATAAGCTGGATAAATGTAGCTTCATTTTGTTTGTTTCCCTTCTTCCAGCGATTGAATTCTTTCCAGTTCCTTTCTGGTTTTTGTTGTTTTCCAATGCCTTCGACAGTTGTTTATTTTTCATTATTTCGTTCCAAATAAATGTGTTATTAGTAGGAGGCTTCGTCTGCTATAAACTGTTCCACTGTTACCAATTATAATCCCCCATATTGGATTTCTTACAATTCCTCAAACACACAACTTTTTTCTGACCTCTGGGACTCCACATGTGCTATTCCTTTACTTGACGCACAATCCCCCTTCCTCTTTGGCTAACTTATTTCTGATTACCCTTCATGCATGAGTTTAAACATCAGTTGCTCAACGAAGTCGTTTCTTTCCATTTCTAACTCACCTAAGTTGGTCCATCTGCTATCATTCCCATAGTACACTAGATCATTTGTGGTCTAAGACTCATCCTGTTTACAGTTATTTGTTTAATACTTCCTTCCTTCTTAGAGTATACACTGCATGAAACCAAAACCATACCCTATACTGTGCCTCACTGATTAGTAAGTACTCAGTAAAAATTTGTATCTTTTTACAATACTGAGGTGTAAAATGTTTTGATTACCTTTTCACAAATATTGAGAATGTGGTTTATTAAGGTCATTCATAAGAGAATCTGTCAGAATACAGACACATGGACTGGGGTGTCCAATATTTATAACATAATTTCTTTTTGTCCACTTTACTAACATTGCCTATGTGTGCAAACAGTCGCAGCTTTTTGTTTTTTATTATTTTTTTAAAATTTTTAATGTTTACTTATTTTTGAGAGAGAGTGTGCATGGAGGAGGAGCAGAGAGGGAGGGAGACACAGAATCCAAAGCAGGCTCTAGGCTCTGAGCTGTCAGCAAAGAGCCTAACATAGGGCTCAAACTCACGAACCACAAGATAGTGACCTGAGCCAAAGTCAGACGCTTAACCAATTGACCCACCCAGGCACCCCTGACAACAGCACCTTTTTAAAGGGTTTTCAGTGACAGTAGCACAAAGCAAATGTTACAAAACTAAATCCAGATAAGTCTTCTGGCAACTTTTACATCATCACCAAGAAATCCACCTGATAACATTAGTGATTTGTCACTAATGTTATCATCTTTAAGACTATTTTACAGCTTTAAAAAATTCTAAGTATAAATATGACCATATTTTTTTCCACTGTCCAGAGCTCTTTTCTTCTCTGTAGCTGAGACACACAGAAATGAGTTATGCATCTAGGGAGTTGGAGTAACTCCTTCTAGACAAAAGGGTGACATTGCAATTGGCACTATTACATACAGTGAGTCTTTTCTTTAGAAACTCAAACACGTTTAACAAATCAGAGTTTGGATATCCTGAAAGGGTACTGGGTACTCCACTAATTTCAATGAGAAGCCAGGGTCTAGCAAAGGGCATGGCAAATCGGTGTTAAACAAACGTTTATTTCATGAGTCAATGAAAATGGCCACAGCAAAAATTGAAAACAAAGGCAATTATACTAAACAAAGTTTATTGATTAACTCATAAACATGACAGTTAAAAATAAAAACACGTATAAACCATATGATTGACTTCAGTTAATAAAACGAGGCTCTCCCTGGGTGAGATCTCCGGCTAACCAGCACAGCTCTTACAGCGTTGAAGGCCGTTCTCGTTGCAAGCAGTGCACTTCAAAGCTTTGAAAGAGTCTGTAAAGCAGTTTCGAAACACTGACATCTTGCTCCCATGGCACACGGAGCACGGAAGAAAGCCAAAGCCTCCACAGGAGGGACACTCCTGTGGATGCTGCACTCTCTGTAGAGGGCGGCAGGGGGACAAGAGAGGACAGAAAAGGCGTTAGCATGAACAACTCAACCAGCCTTCCTGTCTGCCTGCATTGTGGATGGTCGTAAAACAATGCTGGCTGTGGACTTGAAATCACCTACCATGTATGCAGAGACCCAGGGGGAAAGCTAGCTGAAGTTTTCTTTAATACCCTGTTGATGGCCATCAATAGCATAACCTTGTTTTGTGAAGACTGGTACATTTTAGGTTAAAGGGTCCAGATCTCAGGAGATCTATCATATGAAAACACATATTTACAAACCAAACAATTCAGGAAATGGTTATTTTCATTAGAGGGAAGTACTGTAACTTTCCCTTGAGTACCTCCTAACGGTTTAATATCTTTGTTCATAGAACAGTATCACTAATAGTGAGTCTGGAAAATCAAAACACTAAAAGCTGAGTGTGAAAGAGCCACTATCAACTGAAGATTTATCGTTACATTGCACATTTGAATAATGCTTTGTTTTTTTAAAAGCACTTTCAAATGCATTATTGTATAGAATCGTCCCTCATCCCATCCTTTACACATACAGACACCTTCGACTGTAAAGCAGATATTCAGGTATCTTTATCCTTATTTTATATTTAAGGAAATAGGCATAGAAATCTTAAGGTATTTATCCAAGTCCATAAAACGCCCCACAATGGCTATCTGCCTTTCTACCTCAAGTAAAGATAAAATACTCTCCTACTAAAATGAAAGTAACCGTGCATTGTATCGAGGATAATATTTTGAAAATTATTCACACACATTTCTATTTCCTTCTTTGAGCACATATCCTTTGCCAGAGTTCACTAGTGGTATCCATCAGCGGTGGGGAGATTAGGAGCCATTACAGAATGAAGACGAGGTGAAAGTGAATTAATTATCAAGCTTCTGACTTGCAAAATAGGAGTTTGCAGCAATATTTGAAAGCTTGGCTTTGTGAAGAGAATAATTGCTAAAATAAAACTGGGAAATGTGAATCAATACACACACACACACACACACACACACACACACACACACAGGCAGAAACACACTCAAACGTGGTTTATATACACAGACATATGGCTGTTCTCTGGAGATTCACAACTGCACGTACTCAAGTCTCCAAAGCAGCCAAATGAAAAGGAACCTGATTAACTGGGTTTAACCCACCGTTTCCCCAGCACTTACAGCTATGATAACTCTTCCCAGGAAACAACCATAATTCTCTCACAATTAGTACTTTATGGAATGTGCTTCGGGAAATAAACATTAAGGACATGATTGCTTCAAAATTTATGTCCCCACTTTTCAGATATGCACTTTTTGTGTATAGCAAAGTTCACCTGCCAATATAGTTTGACTTAGCTATTATGTCAAGATGGCAAAATCCACATAATACCTCATTTTTAGCGGCACAGAATTACTTGATGGAAAGTAGTGGTTGGCAAACCGGATGACACAAAGAGGGAACTTTATCAAGACTACAGATTCAAAACTCTTCCAGAAAGTTAGATTGAGTGTGTGTAGCAATTAGTTACTTTGTAGGCGGGTTTTTGTCATTTCTCTGTGCAAGTATTGACCAAAACATGGTATAGTGAATTTACAATTTTACATAATATTAAAATGTTTTTAGAAAATAAATTGAATAAAACCAAACCCAGTGATGGAACAAGAGGGTAGTTTAAAAGCAAATTATAAGGGAAAAAAATGTAATAAAAGCAAATTATAATATAATTAGTAAATAATGGTGTTCTTATCAAATTTTAAAACTATGATAAAATAGATAGATTCTTGACATTCACGAGAGCTGTGCCAGAAGTGTATATTAAAAATACATAATGACTTGTGGGTCACCTGGGTGGTTCAGTCAGTTAAGCATCCAACTCTTGATTTCAGCTCAGGTCATACCCTCATGGTTGTGAGATCAAGCCCCGTGTCAGGCTCTGTGCTGGGGGTAAAGCCTGCTTAAGATTCTCTCTCTCCTTCTCTCTCTGCCCCTCCCTCCCATTTATGTACACAGGTACTCTTTCTCTTTCTCAAAAAAATTATACACACACACACGCGCGCGCGTGCGCACACACACACACATACAATGACCTACTGATCAGAACAGATATTGGGCTGGCCTAGGTCCTGGAGAAAGGACCTTTAGGGCCCCTGACTCGGGGACTTCACCCATTAGTGCTAGATTATAACTAGATCTGGGTTTCAAGTAGAATAGTATCATCAAATTTTGCAATTAAAAATACAAGATGCCTGGTTAATTTGAATTTCAGAGAGACTACAAATAAATTTTCGTATAGGTATGTCCCCAACATTGCATGAGACATACAAAAACTAAAAATTATTTCTCATTTATCTGAGAATTATATGTAAGTGGGCAGTCCATATTTAGTATGGCATCCCTCATAGAGAAGTTGCTGACAGGGAAGGTATGAAATGCTCAGTTGTCTTGGGAAAGCAGCTGATGTCTTGGAACACAGGATTGGAAAGATTATGAAGGCATTTCCATTCTCAGTAAAAATTAGCTGCTTCAGCCATAAACTGAGGAGAGGAAAAGAATGGCATACATATTATATAGCGTCTATACCCAACTCTCACACGTGCCTGATTTCACAAACGAAGAAACAAAAACTCTTAATGACTATAAGAAATGTTTAGGTCACAGGGGAATTAGAAAATTGGAACTTGAAGAACTTTCTTCAAGAGCAAATCCCTTTGGGTGAGTACCTAGCAGTGCAATTGCGGGATCATAGGGTAGTTCTATTTTTAAGTTTTTGAGGAACCTCCATACTGTTTTCCAAAGTGGCTGCACCAGTTTGCATTCCCACCTACTAGATATTTACCCAAAGAAAAGAAAAATACTAATTCAAAGGGATACAGGCACCCCAGTGTTTATAGCAGCATTATCTACAATAACCAAACTATAGAAACAGCCCAAGTGTCCCTCAACTGATGAATGGATAAAGATGTGGTAAATATACAAACAGTGGACTATTACTCAGCCATCAAAAAGAATGAAATCTTGTCATTTGCAATGACATGGATGGAGCTAGAGGGTATTAGGCTAAGCAAAATAGGTCAGTCAGAGAAAGAAAAATGCCACATGATTTCACTCTTATGTGGAATTTAAGAAATAAAACAATTGAGCAAAGGGGAAAAAAAGAAGAGGGAGGCAAACCAAGAAACAGACTCTTAATAGTAGAGAACAAACTGATGGTTACTAGAGGGGAGGTGGGTGGGGGGAAGGCTTAAACAGGTGATGGGGATTAAGGAGAGCACTCCTTGTGAGGAGCACCGGCTGTTGTTACGAAGTGTTGAATCACTATATTGTACACATGAAACTTACACTACACTGTATGCTAAATGGAATTCAAATAAAAACTTTTAACAAAAGAGAAAATCTCATGGGCTTTCCTCTTTAGTAGTAGTTTTTCACCTTTATTTACATCCATAATAGTCTCAGTCAGATAACATTACATGGGATCCTCAAACATAAAAGAGTTGAATGATAAATGCTGTGACCGAGGCAGAAGTGGGGGTGGCTCTGAGTGGGTCTTGAGCTCTCACTGCTCCATTAGCCTCCAGGTATCTCATTCCTGATACACCATCCACTACAATCTACTCCATTTGTTCCTCTAATAAAAATAAATAATTCAGTCATCCCTAGCTATCTCCTTCAGAGAGCACTTTTGTTATAATGTTATAGTTTTGTTAGTCTGTGGTTCCAATTTAAAGAGTTCCAACAATGAGAAAAAACTGGCTTGTATTAAATGTATCAGATGCAGGTAAGTAGATGGTTGTGCCCCCAGTACAGGTGTTAAAGGGGCTAGAAAATTGCCCCAAACATGGACAATGTTCTAGGAAGGAGGAAGGAGGAACTGAGGTTAACGACAGTCATTATTAAAAGCAACAAAACAGACTTCCACTTTCAATGAAGAAGCCCACTGCAGAAACACTGAATTTCAAGCAACTAGCTCTTTAGTGCCCAGTTGCCCAGCAAAGGGAGAAACCATGCAGCCCTGGGTGAGAACAGCACACAGAGCACTGAGTTCACAGAATGGCCCTCCTTTGAATAGTGGTTTGGGTGGAAGCACGTCCCTTTCGGGTGGAATTCAAGAAAAAAAAAAAAGGAGTGAGAAATCATCCTCTCTTTTTACCTCTTTCTGTTCTCATACACTTGGCGAGAGACTTTAAAAAAAGACTCAGAGGGTGAGACACTTTCATTTATTCATTCATTCCACAAATATTGAGTGTCTACTTGCCAGGCACTGTGGAAGGCACTGGGGATAAAGCAGTGAGGCCAGACACATCCCTGTTCACTTCATAGTAGCCCTCAGCCCTACCCTTAGCTTTGAATGGGTCCACGCCATACTGTGGTCATCGGAATTAAAGCACACAAGAACTCCGGAGTCTCTCACAAAGGATCGACAGGATGAGGATGAAAGGGTAGAGCTCATGAATGATTGTCAAATGGATTTCCTTTGTAGCACAAACTCAAATTCAGAAATACAAAGAGATTTTCCTATTATCTAAGATAGAAGGAGGATGCTAATATCAAGGGCTTTCACTATCTTCCTGGAGATTAGGAAATGGATGCACTTATTATTTTTAACCTCAGATTTACCTATTCCTGTTCTAGTAGAACTTGAAAGTCTCTTAAGTATTCCACTAAAGAGGAAGTAATTCACCTGATTTTCTGGAACCATAAATCTCGTCATCCAGATTGTCTATGAAGCAAATTTATCCACATAACAAATTGTCAAAGAGGGCACACTTTGCATATAATCATCTCTGGATGATTTACCTCTGTCTATGTATTTTGTTTTAAACTACATTCAACAATTTAATTCAGAAAATGCTTGTTAAGTGCCTACTAAACACCTCTGTCTGATCAAGCTGCTGATAAACACAATCTATCCTGATGATCAGAGTTTCCAGCATCCGTAATTTGCAGCCTTGAGAAAGAAGCCCCTGAACTAACTGTCGACACAGAGGAAAGTTGTGGCTTATAATCTTAAATTCATTAGCCTAAATATAGGAGTCTGATTTTTGAACCCAGTGTGCTGGACTGCCATAAGCCTACTTAAAAAGATGTTCAGATTTCAGAGAGAGGCAGACAGAGTACATGGCCTGATTTCCCAGGTGAGTCAGTGGTCTCTGATGCTTCTATGAATATGCCGTGGCCACCGCCCCACCCTCCGCACTGGGAGGGTCGCCATCCAGAACTGTGCTTCTCCAGGGAGGGTTAAGACAGTGTCTGGTAGCACCAACGTCCTGCAAAAATAGCCTGTGCCATTCCAGCATCCTCCGTGTGTAGCTGAAACTCTTGTGCTCTTCGCGAGCAATAAATAAGTAATCACCAGCCCTCAGGGGAGAGTCAGATTTTACAAGAAAAAAAGGACACGAAATGGGCATATGTTGGCAATCTCATTAGAAATGACAAGAATGTTTGTTCATAACTTTAAAAAAAAATAGCAAGGCAAGAGCTTACTTGGAGCTTCTCTACCATCTGCAATCTTTAATTCAGTATCTGCCATAACCAGGTGTTTGCTAATACATCTCAAGGCTCCCCGGGCTTCCTCTGTGTGAACACCAGCAGGATCAGCTATCCATCATGGTTATTGTTTTAGGGGAATCGTAGACACTTCTTTGCTTCTAATCTCCAGCTTGTTTATTAATATAAATAAACAAATAAATAAATAAATATAAATATTACTAAAATGGTGTTTTCATTTCATCCTTTCACTCAAGCATTATCCTACATAAAATAATTATTTTTCTCTTCCTTTTCATCAGCTCACTGCTTTGCCTTTTCAAAAAAGGAACCTTGGATGAAAGAGGATTCATTCATCTTTTCACTTAACAAATATTTATTGTCTGTTATTTGCCAATCCCTGTTCTAGGCACTAAAGGTACAGAATAGAACAAAAGAGACAAGGATCTTGTGTCCACATGGAGCTCACACTATATTAGCTCACACTATATATTAGGAGCTCACACTATATACCCTGCAAATTCTGTCTCAGGAACAGAATCCTCCCAGGTGCACCTAGCCCCACTGAACCCAAGTAGCCACACTAGCTATTGTTATATTTCACTTGCTTCTGCTGGCTTTAGCCATAGCCTCATGTTTGAATCCACTGACAATTTTCATCAATGAATCAGGCCCACTTGACTTCCCAGAGCAATATTCACTTGGGGTGGATGTATGCTAAGATGCTTTGACTTGGAAATTTGAAATTATTTGTTGACTCCATTTCCGATGGCCCAACCATAACTGCTACCTCTCTTTCTTCACTATCATTTGGAATAACTGTTAAAAACTGGGACCTGAATTATGAGGACCAGGATAGTCATCATCTACCATGTAGTACGAACTAACAGCAAACTAGAATTTGGCAAGATCTGTCTGGTTTCTCTCTAAAGTTACCACCAATTTACCCATCTTTCAGGATGGCCTCCCCTCTAGTTTCAGAGTCCAGTGTTAAAGCCTAGTCTGTTCCCTGGACCTCATACTCTGTCTGCCTCACAGCGAACTTCTCACTTGAGCTTTGGGTCCTACCACATATGGTCAGATTTCCCAGACAACTACATGCCACTTAATTTGAGAGTCATGGAAGCATAAATTCATGCTTAAGACCATGGGTTTTTAAGTCAAGGTGATTATAATCATGAATCAAACACTGTCTGTAAGGTCTTCAGAAAGTGATTTAATCTCTGTGCCTCCATTTCCTGGTTAGTAAAAAGAGGATAATAATAGAAACTGACCTGCAGAGTTGTGACGTTTCAATGACTTAATACATACAAAACATCAAGAATGTTACTTGCTACATAGTAAAGACTCCAATGTTTCCAACCTCATGAATATTTAACTCCTACTCCACTGCCAAAAGTAAACTTGAAGAATGGGATGGGTTTAGACTGGAATTTTGCATCCCTTATCCACTTTTCCTGGCTCTTCCAACTGCCTCTCTTGAGGGTCAATATCTTTACCTAGGCTAGTGTGCCTTAAGCCCTAGCTCCTCTCACAGGCAAATTAGGGCTTTCTTTGGATGGCTACAATTTCTCTACCAGTTTTGTTACATGGGAAAAGCAGCCCAACAGAGTTATAACACCTTACAGCTCCTACAACAGCAGAAGTCAGTACCATACAATTCTTTTCAACATCATGAATAGTCTTAAATGTCTGCACCTTATTTATGCCATCTGTAGAATGGAGACAGATTTGATGAAGAGAACAAAATCTTCTTTCCAAAATTCTTTGAGCTGAGAGACAGAGGTTATGTTATATAGCGTGATGGTGTTCACCAACTTGCAGAATTAAGGGATTGTAGACTCAAAGAATAAAAGTCCATGAAGAGCTAAGCCGATCATCAATCTTTAAAAAGAGTAATGAGAGAGATTTACCCTATATGACTCTAGAAGATGCTGTTAAGCCACAGAAATAAAAACAGGATGATATTGCTAGAATAAGACTGGCAAAGGAACTCAGTAGAGAGTCAAACCAAGACCCAAGTACACATGGGGATTTATTATAATATAAAATTGGCACAACAGAGCAATAAAAAAAAAATAGTAGATTATTTAGTAGCTGGTTTGGGGAAGCTATCTCATCATAAATAAGAAAATGCAAGTGCATTCTGTATGAAGTAAAGACCTAGGTATGAAAAATTATAAAGTTAATAGAAGGGAATGCAGGATAATATCTATGTAACGTTAAGATAAAAGACTACTTCGTTATGAGGAAGCATGATCAATTTGATTATATCAGAGGATTTCTGTTGGGTGACGGACATCATGAAAGAAACTGAAAAAAGGAAAGGAAACATTGACAATGACTAAAACAAAGAAAAAATATATTTATAATGTAGAAGATTCTTCCAAAACTCAACCAAGAAGAAAAAAAAGACAATTCCAAGACTTTCACAGGGAAGGTATAAGAATACACAGTTTACACAAGAAATTTAAAATGTTTTTAATGTTTATATTTGAGAAAGAGAAAGAGAGAGAGAGAGTGCAAGGTGGGGGAGGGGCAGAGAGAGGGAGACAGAATCTGAAGCAGGCTCCAGGCTCTGAGCTGTCAATATGGACCCCAACATGGGGCTGGAACTCATGAATTGAGAGATCATGACCTGAGCTGAAGTCAGACGCTTAACTGACTGAACCACCCAGGTGCCCCAAGAAATTTAAAATTTAACAAGCATACAATGGGACACTCAAACTCAGTGGTAATCAGAAAAATGTAAATTAAAACAATAAGGCAATATATCTTCACACCTACTACCCTAGCAAAAACTAGAAAACAGTAAATTAGAGAACAATGTAAAATATTGTCAAGAATCGTGGGGAGGAAGAATGTGGGAACACCTAAAAACGTCTTTCCCTACAACAGGGAGTATTTGAAAGGTGCAACCAGTCCAGAGAGCCATCTACTTGGAAAATTAAGCGTATGCTTAAGCAATTTCTACTCCCACAGAAATCCATAAGGAACATGTTCAAGGTTGTTCCTGGAAGCAGTGTTTGAGGAGGGTACTGAATGACATCTGGGTATCCATCAATGGAAAAGCAGGTAGATAAAAAATAGTGGGTAGGCACCACAGAGCTGCACTGTCCAAAACAGGAGCCACTAGCATTTGGCTATTTAAATTTAATTTTAAATCAAATAAAATTAAATAAAATTAAAATTTCAGTTTCTCAGTCACACTAGCCATATTACTTGCTATAACAGTGACTATAAAGTGCTCAATAGCCACATATAGCCCATGGTTACCACTTTGGACAATACAGATATGTTTCCATCATGGAGTAGTTAGAAGAAATGTATTAAATGTTCACATAGCAACATACATGGCCCTTAAAAACAAAACATAGTGCCTAGTGAAGACAATTTGCAACAAAATAAAAAATATTTTATTTGTGTAAAATATTACACAACAAAAATGCAATGCTATATTACATAACAGCATGACAAAAATGTACGCAGAAAACAATAATACATATTAACCAAGTTAAATCATTTAAATAAAAGATATGCATTAACCTAAACTCATGGTTTCAGGGGGTTGGAGTCGAGTATAGGGACAAAAAGAAAGAAATAAGTCCATCCACACAGATTTTCAAGCTGAGAGGAGTTGCTGACTATATAGTCCATGCCCTCACTGTGTTTGTCTTTCTGGAAGAAATCACAATGGGGGGGTGCTTGGGTGGCTCAGTCGGTTGAGCGTCAGACTTTGGCTCAGGTCATGATCTCACGGTTCGTGAGTTCGAGCCCCACATCGGGCTCTGTGCTGACAGCTCGGAGCCTGGAGCCTGCTTCAGATTCTGTGTCTCCCTCTCTCTTCTCCGCTCATGCTCTATCTCTCAAAAATGAATAAACGTTAAAAAAAAAAAAAAAAAAAAGAGAAATCACAATAGGAATGAAACATGATTCCTAAAACCAAGGAGCCCTTGGTTCGTTTGGGACACCCATCAAATACCCAAGGAAAGGTGATACACAAGTCAAAGGATTGTGGTAAGCACCCAACAGAAAGAGGGTTATAAAAATTCCAAGGTGCAAGAGACCAGGAATGATCTGGGGAAGAAAGGATACTGTAAGATGGGCCTTGAAGATGGTGTAAGTAAATGAGGACCTGGAATAAGAGCATTCTAGGCAGACAAATCAGCTTGCACAAAGGAATGGTAGGAAGAAGCCACAGAGAGTTGTCTCTTGCAAATAAAGAACAAAAAGTGGTAGAGAATCAGAGGTGAGGTCAGTGGAGGAGACTAGACCAAGAAGAGCTGGCAGGGCTTATACATACTGGGGGCCCATATTGCCTAATTCACCTGGGAATGTCCTGGTTCATGTGTGCTGTCCCAGAGAAATCATTAACACACCCTCTTTACTCTCAAAGTGTCCCAGTTTGGGCCAGAAAAGATATGACTTTCCTACCTATGGAGAGAAACAGGCTGATAATATAGTTTAGCAGAGGACTCTCTGGTTCCATATTGATTTGATACATTACATATTTGATCATGCATTTCTCTGATGCTACGATTGTAAGTATTGGAACAAAGTTAAAGTGTGCACTTTAGGAGAAATAATTTTTCTGAAATCTTTAGAAATGATAAGCTGGTCCGTGGGAAAGATAATTTAAATGAAAAATTGTAAACGTGCTTCAAGACAATTGCCTGATTCTGAAACACCTCATCAACAGCTCTATTACAGAGAATTAGGCTCTAATAAAGCTGACTGGGATTCTCACCTAATACTATGAGGTGGGGAGAAGCTAACACTAAAGTCACTCTAGCTGGAGCAAACCTAATGGCAGGTGATACCAAATGAAAACTGCCACACGTATCCCATTACATATTTGTAAGAACATGGGGAGAAAAATTCAATTAGGAAAACTCAATTACAATCAGAATGTGTTTTAACATTTTGATTACTAAAAATAAGTTGCTAAAAGCACAATTACCTCAATTTTGGTTAAGAGGTCTTGCAGTTCTCCTGATTCATTCATTGACAAAATTTTCTCAGCACCCTATTAACAAGAAAGGGTGGGGTGGGGGAAGAAAATCCATTTTGTTAGTATTGGAGAAAACAAAGTTCTAGCCAGGAGAGCTTAACCCACAAGATATTGAACACCATTCTTCCCTTGTAAGTAAACTTACAACCAGGAGGCCAAAGAAGGGAGGAAATTTCTTTTTTCCTCCATATATTCTCCCATTTAGTAAGGCTTAGTGGGAGCAAGAGGACGACTGCCAGCAGAAGGTGAGAGCTGGGAATCCCACAAATGTCAGATTATGTCCAGATATGTAAGGTTCCAGCACACCCTTCAGAGTTGTTCAGAGAGCCTGAAGGCAGCTCTGCCATCTGGGAAAGGAAACCATTGAGCAAACTCCCAGCCTGGGCTGTCTCCACCCTATTCCCAGTGGTGTTGACATGACCCTTCCTTCACGTGTAGAGATAGCGGCAGCTAATAATACTAATAAAATTAATAACCACTGACACTAATTAAGCACACATTATGAGCTGGGCACCCAACATCATCTAATTGGAAGTTGTAGGCTCTATTAATAGCACAAAGTGAGCCTCAGTGAGATTAAATAACAATGCCAAGGCCACCCCGAAAGGAAGCAGAATGGGAATCTGAACACAAGCAGGGAACTCACTCCAGAGCCATTGTTTTTAACTTCTAAAACTTTACTATGAAAATGAGAATGGGGGCAATGTATGCACTTTCCAAACAAATCATAGTGTTTCTTCTAACTGCCTGATTTTCCTTCCCTTTCCAGCCTCTTCTTACATTCTCCTGCTCGATTTTCCTTTCCTCGATAAGGAAGGAAATTATTTCTGATCAAAGGCAGAGACCATGTGTGCCTTGTTCACAACATCTCCCTGGCATGGAATAACAGTTGTTGGCACAGAATAGGTGTTGAATCAGTTTTTGATTGATCAACAAAATGGGGAGAAATAGCACCACACAATAAATACTTCTTGAGTTCCTATTTGTGCTGGGCAGGATGGAAAACAAAAACTCACTTAAGATATTTAAAACGTCCTTGTTCATAAGGAGGTCACTATAGACTTTTATGTAAACATGCAACAAAGTAAACCACAATGCAGAATGGGAAATAGGTGTTGGAACCAGGCTCTGGGGCCACAGCAGTCTCTGGCCAGAGAGGGGCTCAGCCATTTGCTCCAGGAAAGATTCCTAGTCTTGGACCTAAAGCTACTTTCTTGAATGGGAAAGTCATTTAGCCTGACTTTACATCATTGAGTGGAAAAAACAGCAGCCCAGCTAATCTGTTCTAGGATGTAATCGACTCCAGCCTGTGGAGTATTCTTGGCAAGAGACTCTAGAGCTAAGGGGCAAAGGGATAAACAGGTTTATACAAGCTATCATCAACATGCCAATCCGGTGAAAATGAAAGCTGGTCAGTTTCCAAGGTCTGTGGGAGGATACCCATCGCTCACTGGGTCCTGAGTGTTAGCGGGCCAGGCTTTACTACAGAACAGATTACCTCATCCACCACCTTTGTTCATGGCTCAATGGAGTGTGTGACGTCCCTGGCAGGCTTCCAAATAGGGGCTAGCTGTCCCATCTGTCTGGACTACTTGAAAGACCCAGTGTGGGCATAACTTCTGTCTCTCTTGAGTCAGTCTGTCCTGGAAGGATCTAAATGATACTTTACCCTGTCCATTTTGCCATTATTGTTCTCCAGGAAGGAAATTCATAAGCAATCCCCAGCTGGGCAATTTGATGGAAATCGCTAAGCTACTATAAATAAGAAGAAGCCAGAGGAAGAAGAAGGAAGAGAAGCTCGTATCTGAAAAAGCATAATTAAGTGTGGCCTTCTTCTGTCAGAAGGACTGGAAAGTTTTGTCCACAGTGTAGTTTCTCCACTGATCACTGGAATCACTGCATTTGACCCGGAGAGAAGGCTGTTCCCCATCACAGGAAAAGATTGGAGAATTGCACTGAACCATGGAAGGAGAGAGTGGAACAAGTAGAAAAGGGGATAACTATGCAAACCAGAAAATCATTGGAACTGAAGAAGAAATAAAGTCTGAGTTCGAGCAACTTATGTGGTTTCTCAAAAATGAGCAAGAGACTGTTCTTTGGCAATGACAAGATGAGGAAATGGATATTTTAATGAAACGAAATGAAAACCTAACATTTTAAAAGCATCTTTCCACATTAAAACATCTATTAAAGGAGATAGAGGGAAGATATACAAGGTGAAAACTGGAATTACTGACAGATGTTAAAACTATCTACCATAGATATAAAACCTTAAAGTCCCCTGAACCTTTTTCATGACAATTAAAGGAATACGGCAAGAAGGAGAAGGAGGTGGAGGAGGAGGAGGAGAAGGAGAAGAAGAAGAAGAAGAAGAAGAAGAAGAAGAAGAAGAAGAAGAAGGGGAGGAGGAGGAAGAAGAAGAAAAATAAGGAGGGGACAGGGAGGGGAGAGGGAGGGGGGAGGAAGAAAAGAAGTGTCAAATGGGTGATGCAGAAAAGGGCAACTAGGACATCATAACATGGGGGAAACGGATCTGCTTATTGATGGCAGAGAAGGCTTTCTGAGCTTGGCAGAATTTGATCTGGACCTTGAAGCTTAGGGGAGGTTTCTAAGATGAGGTAGGCAATTTTTGTAGTGATGTATAGGAACCTTTAGTTCTGGGTTTTATTTTACTTCAGTTTATCTCATAAAATTCATGTCATCTTAATCACCATCAGAAATGTCAACCTCATATATTAAAAAGCACTAGGAATTAACACACAGGGCTACAGAGGATATACGTAACTGTACAAGGCAGGTTATATTCTTTAGTTTGTGGGTGGTTTGGCCAGGAGGACAGAAGAGACATACCTAAAGCAAGAACCAAAGTGATTGAAGCACCAAACAAAACATTAAACTCTAAAATGTAGGAATAACTGGTAATATTTTACTTTTGCTACATTCTATTTCTTTTAAGAGTCAGCCACGCTAAAATGGGAAAAGCCCCTGGGGACTCTGGTCCACCAACTAAAGCAGCAAGGGAATAGATCATTTTTCTACAATGAAAGAAAATGCACCACATGACCCCAAGCAAAACGAATGCACCAGAGAAGCTATCAGGCATCTGCTTTCCAGCTCTTTTCTTCTCTCAGCTGTCAGCGATCCTTAGCCAGTTGTTTAGAATCTGATGCAGAGACCAGGAAAGGCCTTTCTCATTACCCATCAACACATGAAATTTGCCCTGCCTCAGCCAAATAATTCCAGCACCATCAACACGACAAGAGTAGATTCTACGTTTCAATAGAAACACAGGCTTTGCTCACATTAAGCAACGTACCCAAACTCTGTTCAAGACACACCTGGGGTCTGGTGCACAGGTGGCATACCAAGTGCCAAAGGTGGAGAAAATTCTCTGGAACAGAGACCTGAGAGCTGAGTACTTGCTCCCTCTCTCAACTGCTGCTACTCAATATAGCATCCACCCACAACTCCACCTGGCCCGCCCCCAGATCATTTCCTTGGAAGGAGCCCTCTGTTCTTTTGCCAAGTACTGAACAGAAACAATAGTCAAAATCCCCTGCTTCCCCACTGGGTTCCAAGTCCCCAACCTCCACCTGACCTGTCCTTGCTGAACTGAAGTGCAAGATTTTACAGGGCAGGACAAGGAAATCTCTGCCCTCTCTGCTCCTAAGCAGCAGCAGCAGCAGCTGAGGCAGGATAGGGATCTCAGCCTTGCTGGCAAGTGTCAGGGAAAATGAGGTTCCTCCCATCCTGAGGCTTGGATAGCGCTCAATCTGCCCTGTGCTGCTCTGCATTTACCCAGTCCAAAGCTCTCATTCCCTGCAGCTTTCCACCACAGACATTCTAATTATTACTTGGTCTATAAAGACACTTCTGTGCCCAAAGAAGAGAGCGTATTTTTTTTTTAATTTTTTTTTAATGTTTATTTACTTTTGAGTCAGAGAAAGTGTGAAGCGGCAGAGAGGCAGAGAGAGAAGGAGACAGAATCTGAAGCAGGCTCCAGGCTACCAGCTGTCAGCACAGAACCCGTTGTGGGGCTCGAACCCATGAACAGCGAACAGCGAGATCATGACCTGAGCGAAAATCAGACACTTACCCGACTGAGCCACCCAAGCACTCTGAGAGCGTATTTTTTTTTAAGTATTAACATTCTTAGGGGATAATCTTTTCCCGCTTGGTATTTGGTTAAGAGTATCACATATGAGTTTGTTAACTTCTACAATGTAAGTCTATTATTCAGTTCCATGCAAGTAGAAATTAATCTTTCTATTATTGGCATAGTTTGCCAAGACTTCCAGGATACCTATGGAAATATCTCTAATGCATTTATCAATTGATTCAGAATCTTTTTTTCTGAAAATTAATTTAATCCTGAAATTAATGATACTAGTAATATGCTTTTGGTGCTTTACAGACATTGGCTTTTTTAATCATCAGTGCAAGATAAGCATTATTATCTCTCTTTTTTTTTTAAAGAAGAAACTGAAGTTTGAAGAGAATAAGGAACATGCCCAGCACCTTTTAGTTAGTCAATAAAAAGCCTGTCCAGATCTTGAACTCGGGTCATATTGTCTCAAAACATACATTCTTTCCATTGTTCCATGCATGCTGCCTGCTCACTGATATAATTTATTAGTGAAAAAATGGTACAGATAGCTCCCAGTCTGAGTAACATGACAGTCTGTGTTGGGATTCACTGTTGACGTGGGTCCCAAAAAAGCCAAGTGAATGAAAGCCTTCACTGCAATGACTCCAAACAGGATGAATGTATCAGAGAAGCTAAGGAACATCTCTATTCTTTTTTTACTTCAGTGTCAGGTATTTTCAGTTATTTCAAATACATTGCATATTCCAGAAAAGGACTTAGTTCATTATAAACTCCAATATATGAAATTAATTCTATTCTCAAATTCTTTCCCCCTTAAAATTCTGAGCAGTGAGCTGTGACATGTGAACAAGTCACTTTACTTTATATGTAACAAGCTTCCCAGAGATCAGACAGTCTACATAATCTTTTGTCACATGAATCACCAAAAAAGAGACCCACACCTTCAGGCAACAAGAACAGGTTAAGAAAAGACATCAGCCCCCTGCTGATTAGGGCTGCTGGACACTCACCCACCATTTGTGATCCATGAATGTACAAAAGTGGCCACCATACTCATTTGTACTCATGTCCATTCATTTATTTCCACATTCAACACAATTTTGAGTCTCCATTATGGGTTAGGCATTGTGCTAAGTGTTTGAGATATAAACAATAAGCAAAAAAAAAAAAAAAAAAAAAAAAAACTCCCTGTTCCTGAGAGAATGTAAAATCTTTTGGAGTAGACAGATGTTAAACAAAAGGTCATACAAATAAATGTAAACTATAACCGTCATGAATACTACAAAAGAGTTGTTGGTACAAGATGTTGTGAAAGTGTATCTAATAAGGTGCGATTAACTTAATCAACAAGATGAGGGAAAACTCCATAAAGTAATGATTAAGTTGTTATTTTTATGATTGATAGTAGGTAACTGAGCACATAGATAGAATGAAGGAAGGAAATTAATTAGAGCAATAAGGTTACCAAATATCATATGTACATGATCCTTCGTGGTCACCATCTTATTTCATTCAAAATAAGAAAAACTATGTTCAATGAACCTGCCTATCAGATTCTGCATAGTGTTTTGGACTGGTGCCCTGGAGGAAACATAGGTAAGATACCAGGCCACATGATCCTTCGTGGTCACCATTTTATTTCATTCAAAATAAGAAAAACTATGTTCAATGAACCTGCCTATCAGATTCTGCATAGTGTTTTGGACTGGTGCCCTGGAGGAAACATAGGTAAGATACCAGGCCACAGGGTCAGTGACCTATTTTACCAATAAGATGAGGAAAAGTTTAGATTGGTATAAGCCAGCTTGGATTCACCACACTCTTCTAGATCTCTGTGAAGAGTTGTTAGGCCAAGGGTTTCCTTGACCATCATCAAAAAACGATATAAACAAATACAGACATTTAAGTATTTTTTCTCAAGAATTACTTAAAATCACACATACAGGCGTTAGCTGCTCCAGGCTGATATACCTCCACGCTAATACCCAGGCTCTAAGATTCCACGTAGGACACAAATGTTTGGAAACTATTGACCTGAAATTTTTGAGAGGTTCAGAAGAACTAAAAATAATGTTCTCATTAACCAAAACCAAACAGAATTTTTTTTAAATTTATTTTTATTTTTTTAATTTACCTGCAAGTTAGCATATAGTACAACGATTTCAGGAGTAGATTCCCTAATGCCCCTTACCCATTCAGCCCCTCCCCCTTCTTACAACCCCTCCAGTAACCCTCTGTTCTCCATATTTAAGAGTCTCTTCTGTTTTGTCCCCCTCCCTGTTTTTATATTATTTTTGCTTCCCTTCCCTTGTGTTCGTCTGTTCTGTGTCTTAAAGTTCTCATATGAGTGAAGTTATATATTTGTCTTTCTCTAATTTTGCTTAGCATAACACACTCTAGTTCCATCCACGTTGTTGCAAATGGCAAGATTTCGTTCTTTTGATTGCCAAGTAATACTCCATTATATATTTATACCACATCTTCTTTATCCACTCATCCATTGATGGACATTTGGGCTCTTTCCATGCTTTGGCTATTGTTGATAGTGCTGGTATAAACACTGGGGTGCATGTGCCCCTTCGAAACAGCACGCCTGTATCCCTTGGATAAATACCTAGTAGTACATTTGCTGGGTTGTAGGGTAGTTCTGTTTTTAATTTTTTCAGGAACCTCCATACTGTTTTCCAGAGTGGCTGCACCAGTTTGCATTCCCACCAGCAGTGCAAAAGAGATCCTCTTTCTCCGCATCCTCACCAACATTTGCTCTTGCCTGAGTTATTAATGTTAGCCATTCTGACAGGTGTGAGGTGGTATCTCATTGTGGTTCTGATTTGTATTTCCCTGATGATGAGTGATGTTGAGCATTTTTTCATGTGTTGGTTGGCCATCTGGATGTCTTCTTTGGAGAAGTGCCTATTCATGTCTTTTGCCCATTTCTTCACTGGATTATTTGTTTTTTGGGTGTGGAGTTTGATAAGTTCTTTATAGATTTTGGATACTAACCCTTTATCTGATATGTCATTTGCAAATATCTTCTCCCATTCCATCGGTTGCCTTTTAGCTTTGCTGATTGTTTCCTTCGCTGTGCAAAAGCTTTTTATTTTGATGAGGTCCCAATAGTTCATTTTTGCTTTTGTTTCCTTTGCTTCTGGAGATGTGTTGAGTAAGAAGTTGCTGCAGCCAAGATCAAAGAGGTTTTTGCCTGCTTTCTCCTTGAGGATTTTGATGATTTCCTGTCTTACATTTAGGTCTTTCATCCATTTTGAGTTCATTTTTGTGTATGGTGTAAGAAAGTGGTCCAGGTTCATTTTTCGCTGTCCAGTTTTCCCAGCACCACTTGCTAAAGAGACTGTCTTTATTCAATTGGATATTCTTTCCTGCTTTGTCAAAGATTAGTTGGCCATACATTTGTGGGTCCATTTCCAGGTTCTCTATTCTGTTCCATTGATCTGAGTGTCTGTTTTTGTGCAAAATCAGAAATTTTAATGTATATATACATATATGCATATTGTGTGTATGCATATATGTTATATATTACTTAATTTTAACTTTTATTTGCATTTATTCATATACCACTTCGTCTTACTAAGAAAGTTGCCTGCAATAAAAGATACATATAATGATAAAATAAAATAAAATTTGAATAAAAATTCAGGACAAAAGAAATGTCCTAAATACATTCCAAAATGATAGCTATTATTGAGACTTAAATTTATTCTAAGGCAGCTCCTGAATTCAAACAAAGTTTGTTTTAGTGTAGTACTCTAACAATGCAATGTTTTACATAACACTTTAGATGGTCTTGCTATTATAATAAATAATACCCCTGCTTTTTCATTAACCATAAAAATATATTCTCTAAATAAATGCCATCACAGAAGTGGCTCTTGACTCAAATAGTACAAGTTTTTTTTATCCCTCCTGCTGGCTTAAATCAGGCTCCTTTTCCCTTTCGCTTAACCACTTCCCTGCAATTTATTTCTCTATATTTAACTGCACACCCTACATTGCTTGTTGGAGTACCTTCTAGTGACTGGGATGCAACCCAGACTCCTGAGCATGGTTGACACAAACCTCCACTATCTGGCTGCACCAACCCTTCCAGCCCTGTCCTTTAATGCTATGTACTCCTAATACTCTGAATTTCTCTCCTTCTCCTGGACATACCAGGTCCTTCCATGAGATAATATGCCTTTGCACATGCTCTGTACCTTTGCCCCAAATTTATTCTATCCTTCGCAGCCTCTCCCCAAAAACTTCTAGACATCCCTCCAAACCCAAATGAAATGTTACCTTATTGATGAAGTTTCTTTGATTTTCCCAGGCAAATATCAGTATTCCTTCCTCTGTGCTCTGAGACCACTTTGTGCCCCCCTGCACTGTGAGCCCAGTGGTGATTAAAGCAACTGGGACTTCTTCAAGGATCCAGCGCTTTGCGTGGTGCCCCATAGGCACTCAATAAGTATTTGCCATATTAACATCTTCAGCCATTTTGTAGTAAATACATTAGTAAATACTAAATGTAGTAAGTGTAGTAAAAAATGTAGTAAAAAAAAAAAAATGGCTATTTCCCACAATGACTGCTGATTTA
This sequence comes from Panthera leo, assembly GCF_018350215.1. Classification (NCBI taxonomy): domain Eukaryota; kingdom Metazoa; phylum Chordata; class Mammalia; order Carnivora; family Felidae; genus Panthera; species Panthera leo. Next base: position 168,857,288 of record NC_056682.1, read on the forward strand.
AAAAGGAAAGATAGGGGCACCTGGGTGACTCAGTGAGTTAAGTGTCTGACTTCAGCTCAGATCATGATCTCACAGTTTGTGAGTTCGAGCCTCACATCGGGCTCTGTGCTGACAGCTCAGAGCCTGGAGCTTGCTTCAGATTCCATGTCTCCCTCTCTCTCTGCCCCTCCCCGCTTGCACTCACTCTCTCTCTGTCTCTTTCTCTCTCTCAAATAAATAAATAAACATTAAAAAAAAACAAAAAGGAAAAATAACAATGGCATAAATCAAAAGGCACCTTGGTGAAGGTAAATCTGCAAGCTGATGCGATTTGATGATGGACTGCCAAACACCTACAGGAGAGAGGGGTATGGAGACTGTGTGACTCCTTCCCCCTAACCATCACTTCCTTTAGCTGGGCACAGGACAGGAAATGAAGAGCAAACCATTGGAGGCTGCGCTCTCATGACGACTGGTAGGCTGGGCTGTCTGGTGCCAGCTACTGAAGGATTTTTCTGCTGTGTAATCAGGAGAGCAGATGGCAGGGCTGGCATTCAAGGACCTCAACCAACACCTAGCATGACGCCTGCCAAAGGACGTGCTCAGTAAATGTTTGTTTCTGTGGCTGCCAGACCCACCAGAACGGGAGGTTACGTCAACCCTGGAGCCAGGCCACCCGAGCCCTGCTGACAACGGCAGACTTTACTTCAGGAATCGGCTTGGGATCATCTCCAGTACGTGAACCAACTCCATGGAGACCCTGGAGTTCTACACCAAACACTTAGGCCTGGAAGATGTTCAAAGCAGGTGTGGTGATATCCCTCCAGTGTCTTAAAAAAGACACAGTAAAATCTCCTCAGAAAATCTCATTCTAAAGAGCATGGTTTTCCTGTGTCCCTGGCAGGAAGAATTAACTGCAAAATTAAACTAGTTGACTTGTTTTGTGTAATTATATAATACAGACTTTTGGGTGTTGAAAAATGCCTGCCAAAGGCAGTGATTTAGGTTTTCTGTAATTAATGTTGAGCTACTTTTTTCAGTGTAGCTACAAAGAACACTTTTCTCATGGAACCAATCTTGATCTTTATAATAAAGCCATATCATCAAAGTAGATGATCATGGGGATATATTATTCTCTTTTCTATGGCAGAAATCCATCTCTCTTGTTCTTTTATTTATTTTTTCTGGTTCCTTTAAAATTAATATTGAATCACATAAAAGTGACATCAAGTCCCTAGGGTTTTTTTTTTTAATTTTTTTTAACGTTTATTTATTATTGAGAGACAAAGAGACACAGCGGAAGCAGGGCAGGGGTAGAGAGAAGGGGAGACACAGAATCTGAAACAGGCTCCAGGCTCTGAGCTGTCAGCACAGAGCCCGACGTGGGGCTCAAACTCAGGAACCAGGAGATCATGACCTGAGCCGAAGTCAGTCGCCCAACCAACTGAGTCACCCAGGCGCCCCAAAGTCACTACTAGGTTTAAAAAAAAAAAAGATAATATTGGGGGATCGAGCTAGAAGCCGGAAAACAGTTTTACTTAATAGATTTAAGACTGTTGTCTACTACGTCACAAAATTCCCTGCATAAATTGATTTTTAGAATGCAGTGATTAAGTTCACCAAAGTTTTTTTTCATTCAGCTATAATTGACATATAACATGTTACTAGTTTAAGGTACATAACATAATGATTCAATATTTGTATATATTGCAAAATGATCCCCACAATAAGTCTAGTTAACATCCATCACAGCACATAGTTACAAATTTTTTTCTAGCGATGACAACTTTTAAGATCTACTCTCAGAAGCTCTCAAATATACAATGCAGTATTGTGAGCTGTAGTCACAATGCTGCACAATACGTCACCAGTATTTATTTATTTTATAACTGGAAGTTTGTACCTTTTGACCCCCTTCACCTATTTTGCCTCCCTGTCCCATGCCCCCACATTTGGCAACCACCAATCTGTTTTTTGTATTTATGAACTCAGGATTTTTTTCCCTTGAGATTCCACATATAAGTAAGATCATACAGTATTTGTCTTTGTTTGTTTGACTTCACTTATTAGCATGAGGCCTTCAAGGTCCATCCATGTTGTCAAAAATGACAAGATTTCATTCTTTCTTATGGCTGAATAATATATATATTGTGTATATGTGTGTATACGTGTGGCTGTGTGTATATTGTGTATATGTGTGTATATGTGTATATATATTGTGTATATAGTGCATATATGTATATATATACATACATATGTATATCATAATTTCTTTATTCATTCATCCATTGATAAACGCCAAGGTTGTTTCCATCTCTAGGGAATTGAAAACATTGCTGCAGTGAACACAGGGGTGCATGCACCTTTTCGAGTTAGTGCTTTTGTTTTCTTTAGATAAATACCCAGAAGCGAAATTGATGACTCATATGGTAGTTCAATTTTTTTAGGAACCTCCGTGCTGTCTTCCACAGTGGCTGCACCAATTTACTTTCCCACCAACAGTGCACAAGGGTTCCGTTATCCCCACATCCTCCATTACATTTGTTATTTCTTGTCTTTGATTATAGCCATTCTAACCAGTGTGAAGTGATACCTCACTGTGGTTTTCATTTGCACCTCCCTGATAATTAGTAATATTGAGCACCTTCTCATGTGTCTGTTGGTTATCTATACGTCTTCTTTGGGAAAAAAATGTATTCAGATCATCTGCCCATTTTTTACTTGGATTGTTTGTCTTTTTGCTATTTAGTTGTATGAGTTCTTTATATTTTGGGATATTAATCCTTTATCAGATATGTGATTTGCAAATATTTTCTCTCATTTGGTAGTCTGCCTTTTCATTTTGTTGATGACTTCCTTTGCCGTACAGAAGCTTTTTGGTTGATATAGTCCCACTTGTATATTTTTACAACCAAAGGTTTTATTTTTTATTTGTTTAATGTTTATTTATTTATTTTGAGGGAGAGAAAAGAGTACAAGTGGGGCAGGGGCAGAGAGAGAGAGAGAGAGAGAGAGAAAGAGAGAATCCCAAGCAGGCTCTGTGCTTGAACTCATGAATTGTGAGTTCATTGGAACTCACAAATCGTGGAACTTGAACTCACGAATCGTGAGATCATTGCCTGAGCCAAAATCAAAAGTTGGATGCTTAACCAACGGAGCCACCCAGGCACCCCAGCCAAAGGTTTTCTGAATACAATTCCAGATTAAATCCTAGTGCCTCCATTTACAAATTAATTTAACTTGGACAAATAATGTAAATAAAGACTCAGCTTCCTGGGGAGCTTGTGTGGCTCAGTTGTTCAAGCATCTGACTTCAGCTCAGGTCATGATCTCATGGTTTGTGAGTTCGAGCCCCACGTCAGGTTCTGTGCTGACAGCTCAGAGCCTGGAGCCTGCTTCAGATTCTGTGTCTCCCTCTCTTTCTGCCCCTCCCCAGCTCATGCTCTATCTCTCTCCCAAAAATAAATAAACATTTAAAAATTTTTTTTAAAAAAGACTCCGTTTCCTTATTTGTAAATTGGGTATAATTATGTTTGTAATGTTGTTGTAGACATTACATGAGATATATAAGTCTACAACAATGTATGGCATATATTAGGAATTCAATAAATAGTAGTTGTTTATTTGTTATTATTGTTGTTGTTGTTGAACTCTGAGAAAATTTATAATTTAGGATCAATTTTGAGCATACAAACATTTCCTGTCTAGAGTCAATAAATAATTTTTAGAAAAGGATGTCAATAAGAGTATTATATTGCTTTCAGATGATGCCACCATAAAGTAAAGAGAATGTAATAAAAAGGGAGGTAGAGGATCATACAAAATATTGGGATTAAAATCTCAATTTTGTGATTGAAAAAGAAAGGTGATATGAAATTTGAGGACTTTCTAGCTACATTGTAGACATGCTAAACTACTATGAGAGATTTAACTAGCTTCCAGCCAAGGTTCTTCGGAAAGTCAGAAACTGAGGACAGTTAGTGAACAATATTACTGAAGACGAGTCGATTATTTTTCTTGGGTAACACAGAATTTAATCACTCAGGAAAAATATATGAGGAAGATTCATGTGGTGAGGGTAGTTGAGAAATATAATTAGTTGATACAAATGTCAATTATAATTCCATTAATAAGAAGGAGATCCTACTTAAATAGGCCTAAATCCCAAATGGGATCCAAGGATATTTAGACATGGACAGGCTATGGAAGAATCATCACTGCAGCTTAGATGTTCAATAAAAACTACCTTATCTTTAGTATTATGATCTTAGTAAAATTATCACTCCTACCTAGTTGCTACTAGAAAGACTTTTCTATAGTGTACTGAAGTTCATGGTCATGAAATGAAGCAGATGACCCATTTTTATAAGGTACTATAATGTTAAAGAGTCATCAGTTGTCTAATAATTGTTGTTTTTTAAACTCATGAGATTAACCCAATGCATCTTCCAAGATCCCAGCAGGAAACTTGGATGCCCTAAGACTTCAATTGAGGAGCATTTAATGAAAGGATAATCTACAGAAGTGTGGACAACAGTAAATAAACCAATGGGCTTGGTGAATCACCAGGGGGGTGGGCAACAATGACGGTGGTCTAACAATCTTGAGGAAGGCATTGTATGCAGTAGCTGTGGGAACTCAGCAACTTCCCAAACTGCACCTCAGTGTGATGGGAGCAGGGAACGTAAATACCTCTGCCCCACCTCACTCAGATCTCCCCCTTAGCCTCCTTGTGACTGAAGTCAGAAGGCGAAAGCATCTGCTTGGAGGCATCTGTAAAGTTTGCCTTTCTGTGGCTCAGAACAGTGAAGGGGAGAGAATGGATCTGGAAGGGAAAACAGAAAAAAGGGAAAACAGCCCACCAGGCATGAATCACATGATTCCTTTCATTCTATTGGAAACGATCCCAGTTTGAGTCCATTTATTATGTGTCTTCAGAACAAGAGAATAAGAATGACGAGAACCTTTCTGTAATCCTATGGTGAAAGGAAGTGAATCGCATGAGTAACCAGATATGTTGGAAAGGCTGAACCACTGGAGTTAAAATTGTGGGTTCAGCCATATATTAAATCCTATCTCTGCTACTTAATAGGGTGTGCAGCTTGGGCAAGTTACTTACGTCCTCAAAACCTCAGTTTTCTCAGCTACAAAGTAAAGAGAAAAATATCACTATCAGGTACAGTTGTAAGAAATAAGTGAGATAATGTATGTTATGTACTTAGCATAGTTCCAGGTACATATAGACCATTAGTAATGAGAATAATATTTGTTTATTTTTGTTGTTTTCAGAAGATTAGTAATGGACTTTCCATTGAGCCTAATTCCAAAGATCCATTTTGAAGGACTCATTGTCAAGTGTTTCTTTTTTAAATCAACTGCTGTGACCTCCTTACAGTGGGACTATTCTCCTTCTATTGGTAGTGTGGAGAGAATATTAATTACCTCTACTCCATTGTCACTGTCCACTCTTCATTGTCACTTTCATTCCAAAAATCCTCTGAAATTGATTTAGGCATAGCTTTTGTGAAAGAGTATTTTTCCCAGCCTCCTGTGTAGTTAGATGTAGCCGTGTGCCTAAGACCTTCCAGTGAGATGTGAGCAGAAGTAATGCATACAGCTTCCAGGCCAGACTCTTAAAAGCAAACGGATCATCCTACTCTTATTCTTTTTATCTTTTAACAAGGTGGAAAAAAATGTGATGAGTTAAGCCATTTTTAACCATGCAGTAAGGACTTACCCTGAATGGAGACGCAGTAAGACAAAAATGACTTATGGAGCAGAGATCATCTATATCCATAGATCACTACCAGCTCAGACTTACTTGAGAAACAAATAAATATCTACCTTATTTGAACAAATAACCTACGATTCATAAACAGATACAGATATACATACATATGGATGGATGGATGGATGGATGGATGGATGGATGGATGGATGGACCGACAGATTTAGGTAGAGATATAGAGACAAAGACAGAGACAGATAGAGAAGATAGAGATAGGATAAGGATGACATTATAGAAGTGAGTTGGAGGCCAGCACAAACTTCTGGGTACTGTCCAGAATTTAAGAATTTTTTTTTAGCTATAAGATTTAGGAAAAGAAGTGAAACAGGATGGCAATAATAGCCTTGTCCAGAGAGATTTCTTGTAGATATTTTTAGATTCTTTCTCCATTCCTTTCAGAACTCTCCCTGCCAGAAGTGTCTTCTATTTGGAGAAGGACACCAAGGAACTAATTGTGTAGGCAGGTCAGGAAGGATGACTAAAATTCGGGTCTCTAAATCTGGACTGAGAACAAAGCCTGGTATTCCTTTGTCATCTCCCTTTGTCTTGGCCTCTACAGCCTCCAAAAAAAGCAAGTTTGGGATTTTCTCAAAGTTATAAGGTTCTCATGATTCATTTCTTGAGGAACTTGGCTGTTGCAGTGGTAGAACAATGCCAGGAGGACAGTTCTTAAAGGGTATGGGAGGAGGGGGGGTTGAGCAAGGGCCTTAAGTGAAGCTTCTAATAGTTTATTGAGCACCCAGAATTAAACATGTGTTTTACAGCATTACCCACTTAATGTTTACTGCATCCCTACAAGTCCTCTTTTAAAAGCCTCAGTTTTAAAATAGGGAAACTGAGACTCAAAGAGATTATAAAAGTACAAGTGTTACAAGAGTACTTGTTCAAGAGCATCACACAGCTAATAGTTGTCAGAGTCAAGGTTCAAATCTAGATCTACCTGGTTCGAAAGACTATGCTTTTCTTCACTGAACTTCACTTTTTCCATATATATATTTACAAATAATATCTACCTCTAAGGGTTACTGTGAGAATAAAGCATGATATTAACACATGTTAAGCCACAGTTTAATATAGAACATAATAAGTGCACCAGGGGCACCTGGGTGGCTCAGTCAGTTGAGTGTCGCACTCTTGATTTTGGCTCAGGTCATGATTCCAGGGTCGTGGAATCGAGCCCCACATTGGGCTCTGCACTGAGCATGGAGCCTGCTTATTAAGATTCTCTCTCCCTCTGACTCTCTCCCCTGCTCACGCTCTCTTGCTCTCTCTCTCTAAAAATTTTTAAAAATAATGCCCATTACTACTATTATTACTATAACTTTTGTACTATACTCATACACCACGATATTAATATATCACAAGTTTTATCTAATGTTCAGTGATGGTAGATGACAAAGACCATAGACTTTAGATCTTGTCATTTCTTGGGTCCCAGAGACTGCTTCAGCATTTCATTTAAGCCATCAATGTAGGCAAACTTCTGCCTTAAAGTCCTGACCTGTGTCAGGTCTCCTATTTGCCTTCCTGAAGCACAGAAGTAAATGGTTGGAAATCGAGGCAATCTGTCAGAGGACATAGGCGGGTGTGTTTCAGGGCATCCAGAGAGTAAACATGAGCCCTCTTACTTAGAAGACAAGCTAATGCAAAAGTTATCCAGAAAATGACCATTTATCTCACCCAACCATTTAATAAGGTAAGGCAAAGTCATAGATAATAAAGAATATACTAATACTAAAAAGATGAAATAAAGTAAGAGAAATGAAAGCATACTCGAAGCAGTAAAACGTAACATAAAAAAGTGGATTCCAAGATAAAAAGAAGTGTAATATAATCAATGAAAACTAGAGAAAATGAAGCAAATAAAAACTAGGAAAAAGATATTAGTGAAATAAAATATTATAACCAAGGACACAGCAGACTAAGATAATTAAGATAAAGAGAGTCCCAGAAACATTTTAAAAATAAAATGGGAAAAAATATTTGAAGATAGGAAATTAACCAGTTAAGATATTACAAGGTATGATAATAAAAGCCAAAGAGTTTTATTAGAACGTATAAATGAGGCAGCCTCTGAGACCAGAAGCATAAACCCTCGTATGGAAACTACCAGGCTTTCAAAGCCAAAGCACCTAGTTACTAAACTATAAAAGGTACCACCAAGTAGCCAGGTCCTCTAATCACATCATAGCCATCAGTCGATCTTGCCTCCTCGGTTTTTATCACCTCACATCCAACCCATCGGGAAATCCTGTGGATTCACCTGCAATGTTCCGTTTGAATCGACCCATTTCTCATCACCTCTACTGCAATTCCCTGCTTTTATTCCTGCATGCCTCCAATTCTCTTCTCCATGGTGGCCAGAATAATATTTTACAAATTCAGAAGGGTCGCTTCACTTGCTTTCTCCTGATTCAAAGCAGCAAGCACCTTTGCTTTCCATTTATATCAGAAGCCAGATCTCTTACTGTGACATATAGGACCCTGTGCACCATGGTCCTAATTCTCTAACCCACCCTGTGGGTTAGACTCACCTCTGTCTCAAGCTCACAAACTTCCCATTGGGCTTTCTTTCCACGTTCTTTTACTCTTAGAACATGCCAGCTTGTTCCTGCCTTAGAGTGTTGGCATGTACTTAAATGTACCAAATCTCTACAATCAGAATGCACAACTCCCAGGATCTCTTTATAAGGGCCTCATCGTCATGCTCCAAGTCTTAGCTTTAAGTCCCAGATCCTCAGACAAACCTTTCTCAGATCACCCAAATTAATTAAACCTTTTTCTAATTACTCTGAGTCCCAGATCCTATTAACTTCCTAGCAGTTTACAATCTATAATTTAGTACATATTTATTTACCTGCTCATCTCCTCTAGTAGAATGTAAGCTCCATAGAAGTAGAGACAATAAGCTATTTGATTCAACACTGTATATAACTGGGATCTGGCGTCGGGCTGGACTCCTATTCGTTTCTCATAAATATTTGCTGAATGAAACACCACAGAGCGGGCTTCCTTTCCAAGGCTTTGGACTCCCTAGTGGACAAGAATCCTCATGATTCAGAACCAAGGAACAGAAAGCAGGATGCTTGGTCTACATGCCCTTCACCCACACCTGGCATCTCATTTGCCCATGAGTGCTGCCCACCTTGGATATTAGTGTCAGGATAACTGGGTACAACAAGATTGAATTCTGTGGCCATCTCCTTGATGGGTATAGTTTGCAATCTGGTCACAGTCTCTTCTCCTACAGTGACTCTTTGTTCTTGAACAAAATAAGGTTGAATGGCACAGCATTGTCATCATTGCCAAAAATGAGCAAACATCAGCAATTTGTTATGGTTCAACTTAATACATACGCGCCAGCCCACAAAAAAGGAGCATAGAATTAAAGCTAGAGAATGTGTTACAAACAAGAAAATGCATCCAACCAGTCTCTCAAAGGCTACCATGACATATGGGCATATTTTTTAAATTAAAGATGCCGGCAAACACCCAGAAACTAAATTCTGTTCAATACAGGTTTTGTCTATATCAGACCACAAGTATCAATAACCTTTTCTATGAGACCAAAATCAACTATCATCTCTTTATCCCTGACATTTCTGATCAGGATAAAAGAGGACAAGAAAAAGAAGAAGGAAAAAAGAAAAATCATAGCACTGGTTCACTTAGCTCAGCATTCAGGAACAAATCAACTAAAATCTAAGGTGGATATCACATGCATGCCCAATAATCACAAGCAAGGCATTCGGAAGCCCCCAGTAAGGTACACACACTGCTAAGGATGTATACTCTGAAGAGTACAAACAAATAGTTTTCCCCTGCAGAGAAACTCCACATAAATGCAGACACCATTTCTCACAGTGCAGAATAAATAACTGTCACTGGCTCCGGAATTCAGTGTTTTACATCGGATACTTTCCAAGAGTCAAAAACTCAACTGAGAGAGCAAGCATGAGCCTCTGCAAAGTTGAGCACCAAACCCCATGCCGAGCTATCATCCAGAGAGGCATGAGGGGCTTTTGCCCCTGCTCAAGGTGAATTCAAAACCTAACTAACTAAATTAGACAACCATATTTAAGGCAAGCAAAGAAATGACGCAGAGACTCACTGGAAGCATATTTTACTTCAAACACACTCAATTGAAGATCAAGGAAAGAAAATCTGGCCGTAGTACAAAGCCATCCAACAATCTCTGAGGAAGAGGTAAGAGTTGAATGGAAGAAGGAGGAAAATGCCTGTAGTTGCACATGTTATCCCTGATGTATGGCTGAAAAATCCATGAACTGGTAATACGGTCTTAGCCTCCTCCCACCATGTGGTTTGATACTAACACAACCAGGACAGGCTTATATATCATCACAAATAACAAACAGGACATTAAGGTGAAATTAAACTCCAGCAACCCTCTGATATCCAATGGAGTAGGCTTGTTGTCTGCTTGCTGATGCTTACACACTGTTGAGCCAACATACGCTTTTCTGAGGTATTAATAAATGGAAGCTTTTTTTTGTTTGTTTTAACTCAGCGAATGATGAACTTTATAGGAGTTTTTTTGTTTTGTTTTGTTTTTGTTTTGTTTTTTTTAATTCTCACTGTTGCCTCAAGCAAGATACCTTTAAGGGAAAAAGCTGTGGCAAGGATATGCCGTGTTTGGGGGCCGCTTGAGGGAAAAGGTAAGCCTGAGGATGGAAGGAGTAGAAACAAGAGGTGGCCAAGGAGCATGGCCTCACCGTTCTGTAGGAGATAGACAAAGATTCTTTGTGTTTGCTTTGAGAGAAAGAGGACAGAGGACTGAGAGAGTGGCGGGGTGAGGGGAGGGAGTGCAGCGATAAACGGGGGCAATCCGAGTCTATGTGGTGAGGCACCTGAAGGGCCGGCCCTGCAGCCAAAACAACTTTGAAGACGCTCCTGTTTAATTGGAAGTTGTCTCTGTCAAAGCATGTTTGTTTAGCGCGAAGCAAGTCTTGGGTAAATTCTGCTCTGAGTCTTGAGTAAATTCTGCTCCTGCTTGTTTTGTGGGTATCATGTACAGAGAAGCCAGCAAAAGACTAAATTTCATGTCAAGGCTGAGTATGCCACAGGAGAGAAACTGCACAAAGAAGAAATGCATCCGCAGCAGAAGTGATCTCAAGAATGCCAATCTCTCTCTGGGGCGCCTGGGTGGCTCAGTTGGTTAAGCGTCAGACTTCGGCTCAGGTCATGATCTCATAGTTTGTGAGTTCGAGCCTCGCGTTGGGCTCTGTGCTGACAACTCGCAGGCTGGAGCCTGCTTCAGATTCTGTGTCTCCTTCTCTCTTTGCCCTTCCCCCACTTGTGCTCTGTCTCTATCAAAAATAAAAAAATGTAAAAAAATTAAAAAAAAAAAACAATGCTAATCTCTCCACCCTCATTCCCCTTTCACCCTCCAGAATTCATGAAAATCACAGTGAGGATGTTGGACATGTATCAGGAATGAAGTTTTACACTTTAACTGAATGTCACCCAAATCCTAAGCGGTCAGGAGACCCAAGTGTCATGTGGGTTGTGCTTCAGTTAAGCCCTTTGTTCTGAAATTGTTAATTTTAAAATACTTTTTGATGTCCCAGAAGGACCAAATGTAGGTACTAAATACCAGATCAACAACACGAGGTGTATTTCAAAGTCAAGAGAGCCAAATCTGTTCATTTGTTAATCAGTTTTGTTTTTTTTTTTTTTAAGTCAGTTCTCAAAATTTATCTGTGACAGGGACGCCTGGGTGGCTCAGTCCTTTAAGTGTCCGACTCTGATTTCAACTCGGGTCATGATCTCACAGTTTGTGAGTTGGAGCCCTGTGTCAAGGTCTGCACTGACCGTGCGGAGCCTGCTTGGGATTCTCTCTTTCTCTTTCTCTCTCTCTCTGCCCCTCCCCTGCTCATGATCTCTCTCTCTCTCTCTCTCTCTCTCTCTCTCTCTCAAAAGAAATAAACTTAAAAAAAATTATCCGTGACAGATAAAACTGAACAATGACCAAAGTCAAGAAGCAAGATGAAAAAAGTAAAAAAATTCTTGTTTAAATTTCTGTCTTCAGAGGTCATTATTCCCTGAAACAAACCCTCTGCATTATGAAGTAGTCAGGACACGCCTCCCATTTGCAGATGAGGTGATTCTCTGCTGGGAAATGCAATCATCATGAAATTCAAGTAGGCCTGCTCGAATGCAGACCCTGCTGTATTTGCTTTGTTTTATTTTTTCAATGAAAAGACACAGTTTTTTTCCCTTATAAAACTTGGCCACTTGGATGACTTTTATTCAATCATTTATATTTCTTTTTTTTAATAATTTTTAATTTATTTTTGAGAGAGAGAGTGAGAGAGCACAAATAGGGGAGGAACTGAGAGAGAAGGAGACCCAGAATTCAAAGCAGGCTCCAGGCTCCGAGCTGTCAGCACAGAGCCCGAAATGGGGCTCAAACCCACGAACTGTGAGATCATGACCTGAGCTGAAGTCGGAAGCTTAACCGACTGAGCCATCCAGGTGCCCTGCAACCATCTATATTTCCATAATTTATTGTTAACTTCACCAAATATTTGAAGTTTCTCATAGATGGCAGAAAAGGAAAATAGCATATAGGTAATCCAAATTTCAACTTCCAATGATCTATTTAAAGACATTATCTACCCAAAAGGTATCATTCCTATGAGTAATAATCTATTAATATAGAATATTTTATACATCTATCAGTTAAGATAACCATAAGTGACACACAGTTTGTACGCCATTCATTTGCTCAATAAATTGTCAAAATGGTTATAGACTCGACATAAGAGCCTGAATTAATGCGGTCAAAATGGTTATAGACTCGACATAAGAGCCTTAATTAATGAATTAAGGAAAAGGAACAGAAAGAAACAATATTCAGGAGGTAGAATCCAGAGTTCCTGTAGGTCAAGGGATCGTAACCAAGGGTGACCATCCCATTGTGAGTGATGAGAGACAAAGAGGAATACACACACATATTGTAAGATACTCATCTTTGATTAATGCCTATTTTGTTAGTATGAAAGATTAACTTATAAAATGTATAGTATCTACTGGAGTTTACATTTTTATACAGTCAGGATGCTATTTTACCATCTTTTATAATTGCAGTTTTGAGGGTATGTAACAGTCATCTTCAAAACACTGCAATTAAGAATGACAGCTCTCCACAATAAATCTAAACTTGGAGGATTTATGGGTTTTGCTATGTAAATTTGCAAAGCGATGAATACTTGACAATTTTTAAAGCAAAAGTAAAAACTGGTCACAGGCAAATCTTTTATGATACTAGAATTAAAAAAATATACCTTCCAAATACATAGATTATTAGTCAAGATTTTTTCATTGTGCAAACCAAAGGGTTCACATATCAAAAAGGAGAAGTTGAAAAAAACGACGATGATTTATTCTCCAAGTAACTTTAGGTCAAAGTTAAAGATGACTTATTAGGGTCATAAAATAGCAGTGGATGTAGTAAATTTATGTCTTTGCTTTGTTCCCTGTCATATTGTAACCAAAGCTATTTCTACCCTGCCATAATGTGTATTTTTAATCAGACAGTATTAGCCACAGCAGAGCAAACCACAAGTCACAAGGACAGATGACTGTAACTCTATTTATGTTAGAGATAGATTTCTGTGACATTGCATATAAGCAGGATTTATAAATCAGATTAAATTTCCACTTCACTCCCATAATAATTTTGCTTCTAATGATATCAGTTTGACCCTAAATTTCATCTTTAAAAACCTACTTGGAGAAAATATATAATTTTTTTCTGCAGGTTTCTAAAGTAACCACAATAGTCTCAAAAAATGATATCTACTCTTTATTGATTAAATGCTGCCCGTGATAAAGTGGGGTAATGAAATCTGAAAGCTTTAGGATGTTTATATCTGAGGTGTTCTCTGGTAAGAGTAAACAGCAATAGGAAAGCTGGTTTTGCCTGAACAATTATACCATAGTTTTGCTTTAAACAACTTCTAAGCCCTCAGACTCCATGAGACCTTGTCTTGAGCTGGCTGAGTGGGCCCTTCAATTCTTCAAAGGTAAAATTCTGTTTATTTTGCACACTTCCCTTAGAAGGGAAGAACCATTAAAAATCTACAATGTCATTCCCTAATTTGCCAACTCATTGTATTGACTTAAAGTGTGGCATACATATACGTAATGTACTTTTTATTTAATGTAGCAGATGCATTGGAATTTTAGTAACATTTGCCCCACATGTGCTTTCCCAAACACTGCCAATTCGGCTGTATAGGATTGCAGATACAAGTTTCTTATAGCGTGGATGTGGTAAACTAGTGACTCCTAGTGGTTGGCACATAGAAGTGCAAATCATCTCTTCCCAGCAAAATCCAAACGAAGAGGGAAAATGATACATACCGCTTCATTCCCTTCCAAAACAAACAAAAAACTAAAAACCAGTTACTGCTACCAGAAATATTCTTAAATAGCTCGCTTCCACACGTGCAAAGAAAATACATGTATAAATAAACATTTTAAAAAACTCTTACTGATAAAAACTACACTGGAAATTGTCCAAAGCAGGAAAACTAAAGTTTATTGATGAATATTGCTGAAATACAACGATAGCTTAATATTCCCGTATCTGGGATTTTGTCCCCAAAACACAATTCAACAGGAACAAAAATCTATATCCAACATTCTCTATAAAGCAAACCACAAAACTGGAAAGATTAATTTCCAAGAAGAGTGAAAGATTTTAACAAATTCAAATATGTCACCATGATGATATATAATAAAGTCATTCTCAAGTTTAATTATAAGTACTAGGGGAAAAGTGAATGCTGTTTTTCATAAATACTAGGCTTAAAAAGCAGAGAAAAATAGTTCATTCGTTGTGAAATGTCACCATAAAATATATATAACCATGTGTATACATATATACATACATACATACTGGAAGGGAATATAGAAAAATGAACGTGATTGTATGAAGGCAGTAATACTATGTATTTTTCTTATTAAAGACAATTTCTTTTTTCCTAGAGTAGTTTTAGGTTCACAGCAAAACTGAGATAAAAGTACAGAGATTTCCCATATATTCCCTGTTCTCCCATTATCAACATCCCCCACCAGAGTGGCCCATGGTTACAACTGATGAACCTATACTGACATCATTATCATTGAAGTCCACGGTTTATATGAGGGTTGACACTCAGTATTGTATACTCTAGGGGATTGGACAAATGTATAATGACATATATCCATCATTATAGTATCATACAGAGTATTTTCCCTAAAAATCCTGTGTATTGTATATTTTTAATGTTTAAATGTTTATTTATTTACTTTTGAGAGGGAGACAGAAACACAGAGAGAGAGAGAGAGCACAAATTGAGGAGGGGGCAGAGAGAGAAGGAGACACAGAATCTGAAACACTCCAGGCTCTGAGCTGTCAGCACAGAGACGGACGTGGGGCTCGAATCCAAACTGTGAGGTCATGCTCTGAGCCCAAGTCGGAGGCTCAACTGACTGAGCCACCCAGGCGCCCCTTTTTTTAATGTTTAAAATGCCTTTTGTTTTCTCAATAAAAAATGTTCAAGAAAATATCTAAATTGCAAATTTATTTCAAAGTAACACATACAAATAAGCTAATAATGAACTTCTCAAAATTCCGACCTAATCAACTGTTCCTCTCTAGCACCTACTCACCCTTACAGCCTACCCCCATACTTCCTCAGGAAAGTCTTCCCTAACACCCTTATCTGGGTAAAAGTACTCTACTAGATGTTCTTAAAGACCCCATTCTTTTCTTGCAGAACATATCGCTCACTTTGTGATTATTAGGATGACTGCTAGAGTTTGTGTCTTTCACTAGATCGTAAGAGAAAAACTGTACACGGGAAGCACTCAATACAATTTGTGGGATAAACTGAAGGGCAGCACGTACTCAGTGGGGTATTCAACGTGCACAATTTCCTGCCCCCACTTCAGAAGCAGCTGGAGCCCAGCCAAGGCACAGGTGTGATCCTTCATTCACTTTGCAATTTTCCCCAATCCACATAAGAATTTTGATGATCTTAGAATTACCTAGTATACTGGGGCAGAGTTAATCAGAATCTCTGTCTCTTTATTTCCTCCTATCAACTTCTCATGTCATGTAGAATGAGACACACTGAAAGACTGAAAAATTTTCATTTGGGCTGCCTGTTTTGTCTCCTGAAGCTGTTTCTCTTCCATACCCTCCTACACAATGACTTCAGCCCCTAACCCGTCCTCTCCCTCCTTCCTGATACCGTCCATACTGACGAGCAGTTGTTGCCAATCTACAAAAAAACAATGGTCACTCTTTCAAGAACCAGTTTTAGCCAATTATTCCTTAAACTTGTTGAATTTCCACTCACCTATGCATGATGCAGTCCTATAAAACATTTTCTCTCCTTTTTTCTTTTTAAGTTTATTTTGAGAGAGACAGAGACCGCTCAAGTGGGGGAGGGACACAGAGAGAGGGAGAGAGAGAGAATCCCAAGCAGGCTCTGTGCTGCCAGTGCAGAGCCCGATGTGGGGCTTGAACCCACCAAACTGTGAGGTCATGACCTGAGCTGAAACCAGGAGCCAGACGTTTGTGAACTAAGCCACCTGGGTGCCCCTCCTCTTCTTTTCCCTAGTAACTTAGCTCCTGCCAAGCATTCTTGTGGTGGGCATTATCAAATAAAGGCTATGCTCACAGAGCTCTGGTCCATTTTCTTCCACACTTGCTTATTTACGAAAGAGAGAAGAGACGCATTTGTTTCACTCCTCAGAATATACACAGCATCCGGCACAGCCTACCTGGAGCCTAACAATATTTTTTAGCTGAAATTAAGTCATTGAAAACTAGGGCTCACTGTTCTGAAATTGGCACGAGAGGCTAAAAGCAAAAGTCTGCACCCTCACTACATTCTCCCACTTTTCCAGCTCAAGGTAGCAATGCATCAAGGAATTAATAACCCAGAGTCCAGGAGAAGCAGGAAGGAGACAGATAATGAAGATGAAGGGGGTGTTCCTGAGATGTTACGGAAGTGAATTGCTTCCATCTGGCCAGGAGCACATTTTCAGCTGTTCCTCTAATTTCATGTATGTTTTGCCTATGAGACGTAAAACACACTTTAACTGAAAGTAAGGAAGAAATGAAGGTAGGAAAGAAAGAAATCCTACCACTAATTAAAGTGGCATTTGCCATTTTCAAAGTTGAAGTATAGTATGTGTAATGGGGGCTAAGAAAGGAGAAGAGAAAAAAAAAGAGTTTTTAAGAAAAACTATGCTTTCATTATTTTTTCTCCCCAAATTGGAAATGTAAGAAGGGAATGCAAGACATTTTAAAAATTGATAAACCAAAAGAACTACAGAAATGTTAACATTGTTATAAAAATATTTTAAAATCTTTTTAAGAAGGGAATTTAATTATATTTTATATTTAAATAATTGTACTAAAACATGTGAACTTTACCCCGACTCACAACCAGCTCACTTTAACACTCTGCAGGTACTGTTAGCCATGAGCAGTGCAAAGGCATTTTGGACATTATGTGCCTGAATCAAGCTACCAAACATTATGGGCTTCTGGGTCCCAATATGAAAACAAGGACAAGAGTTTTTAGGTCACTGAGGAAAGAGCATGATCCACTATGAATGTATATAATATAATGTGAACAAATCTTATTTTCAACTCTTTTCCACACTAATATTGGAGTTCTAAGCAGGAGTTCTAAGCAGGGAAATTGTGACCAGAGAGAAAAATGAAAATTATGCATCTCATAATAAAGTGCTGGCAATCTTCAAAGGCAGAAAAAAATAGCAGGCTGCATAATTAATCTCATGTAATAACAAAATAACAAAATCACAATAAATTAGTCATCTGTGTTCTAATTACTTTAAAGAATGACTGTTGGTGTGCAGAGAAATTGACATCCCAGTGATCCCAGGTTTGATTGTAGCGCTTCCCCTTCTCCTGACTATTAATTATCAATCATGTTAAATTACTTAGCTCTCTGAAGAAGGGCATTTGCTCAGTTTCATTTTAACACCATGCCTATGGTTGTGTTCCAGAAATTTCTTAGGAAGCAGCCATACGGATACCTAGGTGAGACGCTGACAATTACCCCTCGGATCTAACTCCTCTATCCTCCACTAACAAATTTCCCTGGAAAAGAAAAAGGAATGTAAGAGCTACGGAAAATTTGATTTAGTGATAAGAACTAGGACAGGGTAATATCCATATGCCAGGGTCTTAAGGGAAATGCTGTAAAAGGAAGGGCAAACAGGACTGAAATTTCCATGAACTCTGCCATTAAAGGGGCTGTATGACCGGGGGGGGGGGGGGGGGGGGGGAAGTGCATGGCTTCAAACACTTGATCAACACCTGCTCATTCAGAGCTGAGTGGCAGTCAGGTGATCTCTGTCCAGCGAGCATCCTCAAAAAGAACAGCATTGTCTCCAAGGAAGTGAAAGTTGATTCTTAGGGGGTGGGAGAAAGTGATATATACTCTATAATGATATACAAACTCACGCAGATAGAGGGCAATAACGAAAAATAAAAAGGTTGAGAAACGCTGTTATACATCGTCAGCTACAGAGAAGGGCTTCTGATCCAGGAATGATTGAGCAGTGATGGCAGAGTTCACACTTGCTCACAGTGCTCTAAGCACGTGCCAGAGGCCTCACTGAAAGAGGCAGCGTATTCTTGCAAATACCTTATGTGCAATCTCCAACTGGTTCTCCTTAGACTGCAAAGAAAGCACAGTACATTTAACAAAAGAAAGTTTTTTGTTTTTGTTTGTTTGTTTCCTTGTTTGTTATTTAGAGAGAGAGAGAAAGAGAGTGAGCAGGGGAGGGGCAGAGGGAGAGGGAGAAAGAGAATCTTAAGCAGGCTCCACGCTTAGCCCGGAGCCCAATGTGGGCCTTGATCCCATGATCAGGACCTGAGCCAAAATCAAGAGTCAGACAATTAACCAACTGAGCTACCCAGGTGCCCCAGAGTTAGGTTTTGTTTTTAAAGATAACAGAAAATAGAAAAATACACAAAAGATAAAATAGAATGACAACACTAAAGAAAAAAATTCTAGTGATGACAATAACATTTTTTTAAGTTTATTTTGATAGAGAGAGAGTGAGTGTGATCAGGGGAGTGGAGGGGTGGAGAGCAAGGGACAGGGAGGATCCCAAGCGGGTTCCTCACTACCAGTGCAGAGCCTGATGCAGGGCTTGAATCCAAAAACCGTGAGATCATGACCTGAGCCAAAATCAAGAGTCAGATGCTTAGCTGACTGAGCCACCCAGGGGCCCCTAGTGATGACCATAAATTTAAATGGATTAATTCTCTTCCTGAAACATAAAGATTCACAAATTATGTCAAATAAAATCCAAGTATAATTTTGTTTACAAAAGAAATACCTAAATCAAAATTACTAAGCAAAAGAATACAGGCAAACAAAAATAAAGTACATAAATATACCATGGGACATACAGAGTGGGCTGTGTGAGCAGTGATATAAGACAAGAAAAATTCAAGCCAAAAAGCACTGATTTATCAAAGATGATTATTAGAAAAAGCCATGAATGTATCTATCGCTACATATTTAAATATATGAAGCCACATCGATAAAGACTAAAGTATATTAGCTGACCCTAAGAATTTGATGGGAAAAAAAGATTGAAATAAAAATCAGAGTATTTGAATGGTATAATTATAAAATTTGTTTTATTTATTTTTTATTAAAAAAAAATTTTTAATGTTTATTTATTTTTGAGACAGAGAGAGACAGAGCATGAGTGGGGGAGGGGCAGAAAGAGAGGGAGACAGAATCAGAAGCAGGCTCCAGGCTCTGAGCTGTCAGCACAGAGCCCGACGCGAGGCTCGAACTCACAGACCATGAGATCATGACCTGAGCCAAAGTCGGACGCTCAACTGACTGAGCCACCCAGGCGCCCCTTGAATGGTATAATTATATAATTAAAACACTGTGTTTTATTTATATATATGTATCTGTCAAAATAGAGGTTACCTGTTCTTCTCAAGAAGCCATGAAAATCTTACATAACTTTATTATATATTAGACTACATAGAAAACATCATTCAATAAATTCCAAACAGTAATCATCTCATAGGTCATATTATTTGACCACAATGCAATACAATTAGAAACAAATAGTTAAATGTAAAACCAGATTAAAAAATATCTTGGAAATGAACCCATTCTCCAAAGAACAATTAGGTCAAAGAGAGAAAAAAAAAACTGAAATTACCAACTACTTTAACTACATAAAAATTAAAATGTTACAGATTGGGGCACCTGGGTTGCTTAGTTAGTTAAGCATCTAACTCTTGATTTTGACTCAGGTCAAGATCTCAGGGTTTGTGACTTAGTGCCCCACATGGGGCTCCACACTGAGAGTGCAAAGCATGCTTAAGATTCTCTCTCTCTGCCCCTGCTGTGCACACACATACACACTGTCTCTCTCAAATAAAGAAACTTAAAAAAAATAAAAACAAAAAATGTTACAGATCAAACTTACATACATAGTGAAAGCAGTTTTAAGAAGTAAATTCAGGGGTGCCTGGGTGGCTCAGTCTGTTGAGCAACCAACTTTGGCTCAGGTCATAATCTCACAGTCTGTGAGTTCGAGCCCCGTGTCGGGCTCTGTGCTGACAGCTCAGAGCCTGGAGCCTGTTTCAGATTCTGTGTCTCCCTCTCTCTCTGTCCCTCCTCCACTCATGCTCTGTCTCTTTCTGTCTCAGAAATAAACATTAAAAAAAATTTTTTTTAAAAGAAGTAAATTCAAATCCATGAGTTTTTATTCCTTAAAGAAAGTAAACTCAAGAAATTGCACAATGATCCTCAAAAGTATCCTATCAAAGAAAAAAGAAGAAAATAATGAAGTTGTAAATTTAGAATTACATTTAAGGGGTGAGCAGAGAAGAGCAACAGCTCAGGTCCTGATTATACTAAAATGTCCGTGTTCTTTGCTCAATATTTGAATTACATTAAAATGTTAATGCCCTTGGCTTCTATTTTCTTGTTTTTGGAAAGTTCTCTAAAAAAGATACTCTAACTATATAAGAATTACATTCACAAAGATATTTATTGCGGTATTTTCTACAATCCTGAGCCCAAATTTTCAACAGCAGAGGAAAGATGAAAAAAAAAAAACAAAATATAGTCAGATGAAAAAAAAATGATAAAACCATTAAAAAAGACTTTATCATTATGGAGACTCTAAAAGCCTTTAGGGCAGTTCACAACGTGGGTGGAAAATACTGGGCACGTTTCCTGGTACCACAGTCTGGCTCTAGAAGCTCATAAGCAAAGCCAACCAGCTCCATACAGCAGAACACAACCCATGACTGAATCCATTACCTGGCTCCAGGAACCTCCCCAATCATATTTTCCCAGCTCCCTATATACACTTGTGGTAGCTAATATCTAATGATGGCCACCATCACTTCCTTCCCTCCCTGTAGCCATGTCTCATCACTCATGGAAAGATGGAGTCTGTCCCCTCACCTTGCATCTAAGCTGGTCTTATGATTTGTTTTGACCAAAAGGAAGTGAGGGATATGATGTTCTGGAACCTCTCAGCCCAGACTTTAAGAAGTCTAGCATCTTCTGCTTCTTCCCTTTTGTACATCAGATGCCATATAAAAAGCTGACTACCCTGAGATCATTAAGTTGTGAAGAAACCCAAGACAGCTACCTAGAGAGGCCACATGGAGCACCAGAAGTGTGCTCTTTGGGTCAACTAAAACAATAAAACAATAAATAAGCAAATAAATAAATAAAATAAATAATAAATAATGTAAAGCAAATAATATAATAATAATATAAAGCAAATATAAATAATAAATAAAATAAAGCAAAGAAATAAAACCTTTAAGTGAAGGGTTCTTGTACTTCCCAGCCCAGCCCAGCTGGCAGCCAAAAGCAACTGTGTGAGTGGCCCTAACAGATGCCACACGGAGCAGAAGAATCACCCTGCTGAGTGCACTCAACCCATGAAACTGTGAAACAAAAGAAACGGTTGCAAATCACTAAACTTTGGGGTGACTTGTAACAAGGAACTTGATGCCTGAAACACAGTCGGAACTTGAGTCATACCCAACTAAAAGCATGTACAGAAAGTACCATGTCTGTGAGTTTGCACGTTCTACTTTTTTGTTCCCGCCTTTGCTCACTGTATAAACTTCTAGTCCCCTTGAAAGACCCAAGCAAGCATTTTCTCTGCTGTGAAGCCTTCCCAGAATGTCTCAGGCAGTCACTCCTGATGCCTCTAGATGTCATAACACAACGACACAGCACATACTTCTTTCACTGTACTTTCACGCCAAGGGACAAATTTGTTTCTGTGTCTACCTGCACACCGTGAGTTCCTTGTGGGCAGAGACTGGGGCGTTACCCTTTCCATATTTCCATTGCTTAAAACAATACCTAAAAAATAATCCCATGAAGCAGATAGGATTGTTCCTCTTTTATACATGTGGAAACTGACATACGCAGTGTTAACGTGCTCAAGGTCACTCAGAAAGTTGAGCTAAATGTATATAGAGAGAGATCATGAAAGAATGAAATTCTATGAGCTCAAGAAGTCTTTCCAGATAATTCCATCTTTCACCAATCTTTTTCTCCTCTTGTGTCCTATAGCCTTTATAACCTGGAAAAAAAAAAAATCCATATGGAACAAAGAATCCTGCACATACTCTTGACTTCACAGTCTCACTGCAAGTTTCTGGTATGCAAACATCACAGTTTATATTGCTACTAAATCTTCCAAAAGGCCTGGCATAGCACATACTAGGTCCTCATTCATTCATTTATTGGTCATTTCAAAAGTATTAAACCGGTCAATGATGAAGAGAAGTTCGGGAAAATGTATCAAGTGTTTTTCTACAAAATAAAAATATAATTAAACATTCAATTATATTTTCAACCTCCACTTCTTATACTGTGAATTGCAATGCATTTTTTAAATACATGTTTTTGAACCCAGGGAAAAGAATGATCTTGACTGAATATTCATTGTGAATAACCTGCCTGTCACCTGAGTTCTGCACTACCCAAAGTGAAAGGGTAGACTGAGCTTCGCAAACTCAGGAAAAATCACATTGTTATTTTTATTGCATGCTTTGCCTGAGAAGGAACCGAGATTTGCTGCCATTTCTGCATCAGGGCTCTCAATCAGTGACAGAATGAAATTGATTTATTTCCCATTTTGACTTGTAAAAATCTGAAAATTTAGATCTTACCCTTTTTTCTCTCAGAGACAAAACACAATAGACAGACAGGAGCCCGTTTCCTCCGCAAATATTCCCATAGCCAAGGCAACACCTAGGTCCTTCCATCTAACTTCTCACTCCCTTTACTACATGTTTAAACTCCCCTGACTCATTCAAGTTTAAACCAAAAGACCAAGGTTCACACTAAGGTCATTTCAAGCTCCAAAGCACAGCACACTCCAAAAAATGTGTGATACCTGAGGACCCCAAAGAGAAGAACAAGGAAGGACCTTCCTGCCCTCAGTGGACACTAATGTCTTCGGGGCTTTTGCCGGGGCAACCTCAGTGGTGGCAGGGAAGCTGGATACAATCAGCACAGAGCTAAACTGTATGTCAGAGAAAACTCATAAAAACTTTTTCCTTAGTTAACACCATTTTATAGAGATCTAAGTTGACCTGTTATTCCTTCAGGAAAAAACAGTAAGTCCCTAGAATTCTTTTACCCTGCAATTCATCACCTAGATCTTTCCCAGAACTAAACTGAATCACACCTCTTTAGAAAGAATCAAAGATGTCCACAAGTTAGGCATAACTCTAGATTTCTCTCTAGAAATCTCTTATGCTAGGAATACATGTGGCACAGAATTAGGGGCACAATCCCACCACTTCTTATGAAAATCTTACTCATTTTGCAAAGCACAGCTCAAAGGCTCCCTCCTGCTTAGAACCTTCCCTCATTGCCCTGACTGAAATACATCTTTTTTCTCCTTCTAAACTTTTACGATTAACTTAGCACTTAGCACAACTAGCTTAGAGTGACATAGCATGTGTCATGCTCACTTCCTTCTCCCCCTCACACACATCTCTTACATTTTGACCCTAGATAAAGGAACTGTGCATTTAAAATCTTTGAATCTCTAGAACATTGCACATTGCTTTGTACACAGAGGGCACTCAATGTTTGCTCCATGACTATTCATTTTATTCCTTGTAGTCTTTTCAGAATTACTACTTTTACAATAGCCTAGAAGCCATACACAGGGACACATCCAAATCTGCCCCACCTACTGTAGATCACAACTCCCACCCTTCATTGTAGCAATATGACCCAAGTTCCAGAGAAATTTAAATAATATAGAAATAATGAAAAAAAAACTTGAGACATTTGTTTCTGTTTTCCCAAGTTCCTTAACTGAACTTTTTTTGTTTATTTCAGATCTTTCAACAGAAACCATAGGTGGAATACTATCGAATGTGTGGATCACAGGGTATAGTTTGGCATTCTGAGCAGAGCTTGAAATCCTTCCCACTCCCACTACCCATCAGAGGCCCCTTAAGGAAAGGTTGAGGGTACGTCTGGGGCACCACAGAGAACACTTTGATAATCACTAATTCTGATTCACCTCCTCAGATTCTCAAATAGGCCACAGGAGTCTGAGAGAGTGGCTGAAATCCACAATAAATGGATGAGCCCTGGTTCCTGGGGCCACTGAACCCTACTGATTCCCCACAAGACTGACTTCATTGCACCCAGAGAGGAAGCCCAGGGTTCGTCTTTGCTTCAGCAGTTCAGGGCTTGTTGTTAGACAGGTACTTTGCTTCGTTTTATTCACCCTATTGATTCTTTGAACCTAATCCAGAGAATAAACACCAACCAGGACCAAACATATGGTCAAGTCTTTAGCTTAATTTTTGTGTTTGGAGAGAAAAGCATCTTGGGCTGAGTTCAACCAAGCTGGGAGTCCAAGGAGTGATTAAAAACAAAACAAAACACAACACAATGTATCATAATCCTACCTGAACATAAGGAAGCCTGCCACTTGGCACAGGAGCTATTTACTTTGTCGAATCCCCATGTGAAATGTTTTCAGGGTTGTAATCATATATAATATCACAGTAACAAACTAGATGTTTATAGAAAAATAGGTCCTAAGGGCCAGAAACTCCAAGAGAAAATACATCCACTTTCTTTTTCCTTATTTTTTTCCTTTCAAAATGTAAATGAATGGTATAAATGTTTGATTCAGGCTTAGGCCCCCGACGGATAAAATATTTATGACATTTGTTTTAAGTTCTTGAATAGTCAGTTCAAAATTGTTCCTCCTAGTTTTTTCTTTTCCTGAAAGGAAATATACATTTGAAACTTTGTCTATTATCCAGATATTTAAGGCATTTAATTTTAATTGAGCTCATTTATCCTACTTTATATTTAATGTGTTTTCTTATATTGTGAGAGCCCTCTGCTGGTTGAGAAAACACTAAGTCTCTCTGCTCACAAGAACAGAAATACAGCTCATTACCAACCAAAGCTCTTCTTTACTGAGATAGCGATTTCAAGTTCTATTAGAAATGGATGCTCATTAAAATTTCTATTAACTCTCACCTACTCATAGAATGGTACATTATTTTTATGCAGTTTCTAAGATTAAAAAAAAAAAGAGCTTCAATGCTTACATTATGTCTTTAAATCCAAATAAGAAAACACTGATTATGCACAAATATATTTTCTTTTCAATCAGATTGGGAATAGTTAGCAATTTACATCTAAATTGAGATACAGGCAAATTGGCTCCTGGAGCCCTTTATGAGATGGGATGCTCTGTGTCCTCTTTAATTTGTGTCCAAGTCACAAACAGACACAACTGGTTTGGTTTTGGTTTTATGTTTCTGTTTTTTTTTTAGAGAGAGAGCGCGTATATGTGCAGGTGTGCGAGCAGGGAGGGGCAGAAGGAGGGAGAGAGAGAGAGAAAACCTGAAGCAGGCTTCATGCTCAGTGTGGTGCTTGATGCAGGGCTCAATCCACGACCCTGGGATCATGACCTGAGCCGAAATCAAGAGTCAGACGCTCAACCAACCGAGCCACCTAGGCTCCCCTCAACACAACTATTTTATACTTTCATAGTGCCTAGGTACATAGCATCAAATTTAAGCTTCAAGTTTTGATATATTGTGCAAGTAATTAAACAATGTACCTACCAGACACTTTATAAGTATCCTGCCATACAGACAATTACAGCAGGCAAAACTAAATGCGGCAAAGTATTGATCAAGTGGGACAATTCACTAAAATTTGTGAAATGGTAAAGCCAGGATATATATATTAAGGAAAGACTATACGGATGAAGCTGTTCCCTGGGCCTATAATTTTGGAATATGTAATGCCTACATGCCTCAAAAACTCTCTCTTTAACGGACTAAATTTTTGGAGTGAAAGTTAAATAGCGCATAAACAGGTTTCAAGGTACCTACTGCTATATGATTCTTCATGTCATTGATTTAAAGGCAGCGCCCAAAATATGAGATGAAAACACTATAATCATAGTCCTTCCACATTTTCTCTGCAAGAATAAGGTAAGAGCCAAACAAATCAGCAAAGCTGAAGGCAAAGATTTGGTCAGTGGAACCAGCACATCACGAGATGTTAGTGGTGATGCTACAGGATTACTGTAGGACTGAGACGATGGTATGTGACTGTGGCAATTTGAAGAGGACTGATTCCTTGATTTAGTTCTACAGAGCTGTGCTTTGAATGCCAAACTGTTACACAAACTA
Source organism: Panthera leo (assembly GCF_018350215.1). NCBI lineage: Eukaryota > Metazoa > Chordata > Mammalia > Carnivora > Felidae > Panthera > Panthera leo. Next base: position 168,883,825 of record NC_056682.1, read on the forward strand.
ATTTCATGACCACATGCAGTGTTAAAGCATCATTAACAGACTTCGGTAAATCAAAAGTATGCAATCCTCCAACACGAAAATGTCACTGAGCACATCTGACTCAGGCAAAAAGCCAGGATTAGATGATGTCAAAGGTCTGCACTTTGGTAGTTTATTGCAGTCATTGCCACCAAGGTGTTCATGCCTCACTGTGTGCACACCACTCTAGGACGTGACATTGGTGGTCCTCTGATCAGTAGGTGGAGTCTGTTTTCTCCACCTTGAATCTGGGCCTGACCCTATGACTTGCTCTAGTCAATGAGACAAAACAACCATGACTTAAGCAGAGGTTTTTAATGTGCTTCAGCTTCACAGCTTGGCCTCTTTCACTTCTAGGAACGTCTTTGCCACCATGTAACAAGTTCCAGCTAGGCTTCTAAAGAGGAGAACATCTGAGGAACCAATTTCCATGTAAGTGAGATCATCCTAGACCACTCAGCTCTAGCCGAGCCACAAGTAGACCACAACAAGCAGCCAAGTCCAGGAAACATCACAATCTATACAGTAAATGTTGTTCTAAACCACTAAGTTTTGGGGTGGTTTGTTACGTAGCAAAAGCTGTTAACAGCTACTTCCATCATAAAGCCCAAACTTTGACTATGGTTTGTTATAGTCCATGACCACATTTTTCTGGAGATGGAATCTTGAGTCATTTGATAAATTCTTTACTCCATGACCTAAGGAATGATACTAGCTCCAGACTGATCTGCTTCCAGAAAGAGAATGATAGTCATCAAAAATAGCAGCTTGTATTTCACAGGAAAATTCTGTTTCCTTGTTGTCTTAATTATTGTCTACTAACCACATATCCATGGGAAAGGGATGTTGAGACCTAGTAAAATGGACCTAAAAACCAAGGGTATAAGAAATTTTTATCTTGAGAAACGTTCACATGAAAGTTATATAAGTATTTTAACTAGCCTCAGACTCAGTAGGATTCATTGTATGGCATAGATGCTTAAATGTAGGCTCCATTCATAGAGTGATAGAGATAATATTCATAGAGACAATAATCTAGAAGACTAGCTCTTGTTTTGGGTGCTGCATTTAAAGACGAGATTAGGTCCTAAGGAGAATAATTAAGATGTGGAAGTTTAGAAAACCATGAGACAAGTAAGAGTCAAGGGAACCTCAGAGAAAACTTCCCAATATTTTTGCAAATGAAATTATAGTTATGAATGAGGGAATGGTTTTAATTTCATTTTTCTAGGTTCAAGAACTAAGACCAACAAGTGCAGGAAGTTAAAGGCAGAACTTTGTAATATTTAAAGGGGTACTACAATCAAATAGGTTGCCTTGAACCACAGTGAGGTTGTTGTCACTGGGTGTGTTCAAAGATTGTTCATCTTTGCCTAGGGATATGGTAGAAAGAATTCATGTACTGAGAGAAACACTTGAGAAGCTGACATCCAAACCGACCTTCTTAATCCAAGGTTCTATGTTTCCATATGAAACATCTGCATGCATCTCACTACATTTGTCTTTTCAAAACCTAATAAAGCAAATCTTTGGCAACCTCATCTTGTTGGTAGCCCCATCGTCTTCCAACTTGGTCTTGATCTGAGAGGATATGAGAGAGAAGAGGTGCTAACAGAAGAATCTAAGAAATTAATTCCTTCAGCCTTCTGCCTCTTACTTGGACACACGTTTAAATGGATTAGCTTTGTTCGAATAATAAAGAACAAATCAGATGTCACTTTTTGACATTCTCACATAAAAAAAATGTTTTCTGAGTTGAATAAGGTAAAACTGTACTTACTATTAAAAAGAGAGCGAAAATCATCGTCCTATTGTAAGGAAATAATAGTGTAGAGTATCTTATAAGTAACTGGTATGTTTCATCTTAAGAAAAAATAGGTGTGTTGCTAATAATTTTTTAATCTCATAAACTCTCAGTAATATGTTGTAGATAGCATTGTTAGTGAAGATATTAATAACCTACATAGTACCAAAATGAATAAATATAACTTTGTTTATTTTAAATGTTTATTTTTGAGAGAGAGAGAGAGAGAGAGAGAGAGCAAGCAGGGGAGGGGCAGAGAAAGAGGGGGACAGAGGATCTGAAGCAGACTCTGTACTGACATCAAAGAGCCAGATTCAGGGCTCAAACTCATGAACCATGAGATCACGACCTGAGCCGAAGCCAAGAGCTGGACACTTAACTGACTGAGCCACCCAAGCACCCAACACTATTTAAATAATTATGTTTAATATTTATGGAAAAGTGTCATGAACTGAGATGGAATATCTCTAACAGCCCACATATCAGCTCACATGACACTGAATGGCATTTGACCATAGTACTTGCTTCATAATAAAAACACTACCACTAACCAGAAGCTCAGATGCTGTGCAGCATCCTGCCCCCATGAATCAGACCTCTTGGACATTGATGTCTGAGGATAGACTCAGAATATACTCCTTTCTCCTCTCATGATTTATTGACCCAGCCTTCTCTTAATTCTTTTTATTATCTCTATCTCTCCCCACCTATACATCCTAAGTCTATGTTTTCTCTAAAGCTTTTGCCTTAATAATATTAGCAAAGGGTTAGAGTGCACCATGTTCCAGGCACTGTGAGTTTTTATGCTTCATCTCACTTAATTCTCAAAATACCGAATGTTGTAGGTATTTTATTATCTTCATCTTAAAGAAATTGACCAAATAACTGGACCAATACCCATACTAGCAAGGAAAAGAACTTACTCTTGTATCCAGATGTCTGCTTCCACTTTACTTTGCTATTCTTATTTTCCGAGAGGAGCTTCCAAAATGTGAAAATGAAGATCCCAATGGATACAGTGTAAACCTTGGCAAGTGATCAGATATGAGTACGAGAAAGATGGTGGAGTAAAAGAAAACCGATATTTTGAGTTTCTATGACTGCGAAAATTGTGGGGTCACTAATCAAAACCAGAGACCTGAAATAAGTAACTAATGATGAGGCATCATTCTATGCTAGTTTTTTTTTTTTAATGTTTAGGTAAAATATCTGTAAAATTAAAATACCCTCCAAGATTAGAGCTGCAAATAGACTTGAAGACTAGAAAAAGAGAAAGATAATAATGGATGTGATAAAGAGAGAGCAGAAGATGGCAATGGGACTTCTGTTTGGTGAAATTAGAAAACACTGGAGCAGTTGGTTATGTGGGTCACAAAAGAAAACCAACAAAGTATTGATATGAAAATTAGACAATGAGCCTAGATAATGCTGATAATACAACTTCGTTGGAGACTTCTTTGCTATGACTTTAGATATTCTCCAATAATGCCCTTGGTTATACTAGAGGAAAAGAGGAAAAACGGATGAAGGGGGTTGCGTAGGACTGGGAATGGACAAACTTGGGAGCTCCACAGAGCCTGTCCAGCAGGTGATAACAGACTAAGTATTACCATATTCCTGAACACAGTAAGGGAGGGAAACAAGTGAAACCAAAATTGTGAGTATAAGCTGAGAGAAGTAGAAAAGGCAAAAGGACACACAATATCACTGATGATAGAACAAGTTCAATAGAGAGACAAGGGGATAGACAGAAGGACAGAACATTGGGGCCACAGCAGGATGTTTCTAAGTTTAAGATCTTGAATGTGGAGAAGTTTCACCTGATGAAGTAATTCAGGGTGTGACTACGCTGCTAAACAGTAGAATTGAAAGCCAGGGAGATGAAGGTTAAGAACTTTGCAGCCTTGATTTTAAAAGGTTCCAAACTCTAGAGTCAGACACAGACACACCCAAAGCTGAATCCTCACTCTGCCACTTGTGATCTGAAGGTATTTAAACTGTTTCGTAAATTCTCTAAGCTTTACTTTTCTTCAGGTACGAAACTGGGGGTGGGAAAGATGATAGTAGTACTATTCACCGAACTATTTTACAATGTACAAGAGAACAAGGAGGCAAAACGCTTGGCAGAGTGTATCATCCAAGTTAGCTTTTACTGTTATTGTCATTGTTGTTGCTAACAAAAACTATCCTCAATTAAGTAGAAAAAAAAAAGGACAAAGAAGCAATCACACAAGAAAATATTGCCTAATTTAAATTCCAAGAACCTGACTTAGGCTCAAATTTCAGACTTCTCTAACCCCGTGCCTTCTGAAGTGGAGGGAACAGGCCAGGAACAAATAATTTATGACTTTGATGAAGGAGGCTTGAAGATTAAACATCTACTGTGTCTATAAGATCCAAGGCAAGAGGGGTAGACAAATGTTCAGAAGATTCTCCATCCATTTGGACCTCTGATGAAATTGCTAATGATTAAGAAAATGACCACAAAGGATACTGATGACTTCCAAAAAAAAAAAAGAAGAAGATAAAGTTCTAAAAAAGATAACATAAAGTTCTAAATTCATTGATTACATAATTAAATACAAAAATATCAACATGAGATATGATTGTACTTACTTGTGAAGAAGTGGGTCACATTACTAAGTAAAATCTTCAAAGACAACTAAGAAGTGGGATACACTCCAGTAGGCACCATCTCCAAAGTACTCCTTTTATTGAAAAGTTAGTTACCTAGGGATAAATTCTCAGAAAGCTCTTATATTGTAAAGAAGATTGTGTACATGTATAATGAGAAGGTCTATAACTTTCATCAGATTTTCAAAGAATATGGCCCAAACATTTAAAAACCACTTCTCATATATATGAGAAATATTTTCAAGAGGTTTAAAATAGAATGGTTTCAAAACCTAACAAAACATCTAACTTTACGTTGATTACATTGGTGGTTTATGAAACTACTTATTTAATATCATAACACATTCCCATAAAGAAACCAAAATTATCAAACATTCCCCACCCCCACTCATCCTCCCACTCATCTTTCCTGGGACCCAGGAAATAAATGAAGTGAGTTCTTCAGTTTTCCAAGCTGTGTACAGGAAAAGGGAACCTAAGCAGAACCTGGTAGACACTCTGGGTTGAGGAAACAGAACTAAAAGCCCAGGAGACTAAGATGGCTAGAGTTTACAGGACAAAGTGCTAGAGAATGAAGGGCTTCGTGGAGAACTCTGAAGATGTGCAGAGAGCCAGCTTGCATTCAGCAGCGTACTCATCAGCACATGCATGTAAGGCAAGTACAGAAGGCTAGCAAAAGAACCTGAAAAGATTAAAAGGGACAGTGTCTGAGAAGGATGCCTGTTCCCAATAATCAGTGGGACATTAGATAAAGATCCCACAACATTATGCTTCCATAATAGGGAATAATTAGCTTTGGACTAAAGCTAATTCTGTCTTGAAAATCTTCAAAACAGAACCCCAAATAGCAAACTTTTTCCAAGTAACTTAATTGCATCTCAGCAAAAAAGTTTAAGAATATTTATAGAAATACAGGGGCGCCTGAGTGCTTAATCAGTTAAGCATCTGACTCTTGATTTCAGCTCAGGTCATAATCTCATGGGTTTGTGAGATCCAGCCCCGCATCAGGTTCTGCGCTGACAGTGTGAAGCCTGTGTGAAATTCTTTCTCTCCATCTCTCTCTGCCCCTCCTCTGCTTGCTTGGTTTCTCTTTCCCTCAAAATAAATAAACATTAAAAAAAAGAATATTTATAGGAATACAAAAATATCCCAACAAGGAATACTTTTACCCAACCAGATAAGATTCACAATATGCAGAATCCAATAAAAAAAATTACCAGGCAGGTAAAGAAGTAGAATATATGACTCCCAATGTGGAAAAAAAAATCAATCAATTAAAACCAACCCAGAACTGACACAGATACTAGAATTGTCAGGCAAGGAGATTAAAACAAGTTATTATACCTATATCCCATATGTTAAAAAAGCTAGAAGATATATTGAACATGTTAAGTAGAGATATGGAATATATATTTTTTAAAAATTAAATTCCTGAAGATAAAATTATAATTCCTGAAATTAAAAAAAAATAAACTGGATGGGATTAACACAAGATTAGACATTTTACAAGAAAAGATTAGGAATAGATTGGGAGACATAGCAAGAGAAACTATCCAAAATGAAAAGGAGTGAGCTATGGAACAACTTCAAGCAGCCTAATATGCATGTAAGTAGAGACTCTGAAAAGAAGAGAAGGAAGGGAAGATCTAAATAATATTTGAAAAAATAAAAGTCTACTAGAACTGATACATGAATTCAGCAAAGTCACAGGATACAAAATCAATAAAGAGAAATCAGTTGCATTCTTATACACTAACAATGAAGCAACAGAAAGACAAATAAAGAAACTGATCCTATTCACAATTGCACCAAGAAGCATAAAATACCTAGGAATAAACCTAACCAAAGATGTAAAAGATCTGTATGCTGAAAATTATAGAAAATTATGAAGGGAATTGAAGAAGATATAAAGAAATGGAAAAACATTCCCTGCTCATGGATTGGAAGAATAAATATTGTTAAAATGTCAAAACTACCCAAAGCTATCTACACATTCAATGCAATCCCAATCAAAATTGCACCAGCAGTCTTCTCGAAGCTAGAACAAGTAATCCTAAAATTTGTATGGAACCACAAAAGACCCCGAATAGCCAAAGTAATTTTGAAGAAGAAGACCAAAGCGGGAGGCATCATAATCCCAGACTTTAGCCTCTACTACAAAGTTGTAATCATCAAGACAGCATGGTATTGGCACAAAAACGGACACATAGACCAATGGAATAGAATAGAGACTCCAGAATTGGACCCACAAAAGTATGGCCAACTAATCTTTGACAAAGCAGGAAAGAATATCCAATGGAAAAAAGATAGTCTCTTTAACAAATGGTGCTGGGAGAGCTGGACACAACATGCAGAAGAATGAAACTAGAACACTTTCTTACACCATTCACAAAAATAAACTCAAATGGATAAAGACCTGAATGTGAGACAGGAAACCATCAAAACCCTAGAGGAGAAAGCAGGAAAAAACCTCTCTGACCTCAGCCGCAGCAATTTCTTACTTGACACATCTCCAACGGCAAGGGAATTAAAAGCAAAAATGAACTATTGGGACCTCATGAAGATAAAAACCTTCTGCACTGGAAAGGAAACAATCAACAAAACTAAAAGGCAACCAACGGAATGGGAAAAGATATTTGCAAATGACATATCGGACAAAGGGCTAGTATCCAAAATCTATAAAGAACTCACCAAACTCCACACCCGAAAAACAAATAATCCAGTGAAGAAATGGGCAGAAAACATGAATAGACACTTCTCTAAAGAAGACATCCAGATGGCCAACAGGCACATGAAAAGATGCTCAACGTCACTCTGCATCAGGCCAATACAAATCAAAACCACACTCAGATATCACCTCACGCCAGTCAGAGTGGCCAAAATGAACAAATCAGGAAACTACAGATGCTGACGAGGATGTGGAGAAATGGGAACCCTCTTGCACTGTTGGTGGGAATGCAAACTGGTACAGCCACTCTGGAAAACAGTGTGGAGGTTCCTCAGAAAATAAAAACAGATCTACCCTATGACCCAGCAATAGCATTGCTAGGACTTTACCCAAGGGGTACAGAAGTGCTGATGCATAGGGGCACTTGCACCCCAATATTTATGGCAGCACTTTCAACAATAGTCAAATTATGGAAAGAGCCTAAATGTCCATCAACTAATGAATGGATAAAGAAATTGTGGTTTATATACACAATGGAATACTACATGGCAATGAGAAATAATGAAATATGCCCTTTTGTAGCAACGTGGATGGAACTGGAGTGTTATGCTAAGTGAAATAAGTCATACAGAGAAAGACAGATACCATCTGTTTTCACTCTTATGTGGCCCTGAGAAACTTAACAGAAGACCATGGGGGAAGGGAAAGAAAAAAAAAAAGTTAGAGAGGGAGTGAGCCAAACCATAAAAGACTCTTAAAAACTGAGAACAATCTGAGGGTTGATGGGGGGTGGGAGGGAGGGCAGGGCGGGTGATGGGTATTGAGGAGGGCACCTGTTGGGATGAGCACTGGATGTTGTACGGAAACCAATTTGACAATAAATTTCATATTAAAAAAAAAAGAAAAGAAAAAAGAATGGCTGAAACTGTTCCAAATTAGATTAAAAGAAAAAACTATACATCCAAGAATGTCAATGAACCCTAAGCAAAAGAAACATGAAGAAAGCTATACCAAGATATATCATAATCAAGTTTCTGAAATCAAGTGATTAAAAGAAAAATCTTAAAAGCAGCAAGGGGAAGGAGAAGACTCACATACAGAGGAACAAAGATAAGGATGACAGCATATGTTTTATCAGAAGTAATGCAAATGGAAGATAGAGGAGCAATGTCTCTTAAGTACTAAAAGAAAAAAAAAATCCTTTCAACCTTAGAATTCTATATCCAGCAAAGATATCTTGTAAGAACAAAAGATGGAATTTTTTCAGACATAAAAATGCTGAAAGAATTCATCTACAGCAGACCCACACTACAATAATAGTGTATAAGAAGCCCTTCACATAAAAGCAAAGTGATGCTGAATGATTTAATACTCTACACCAAAGAATAAAGAGAAACAGAAATTAAAATTGCACAAGTTAGAGCACTACCAAACTCACCTGATGAGGTCATCATCACCCTGACACCAAAACCAGATAAAGACATTAGAAGAATAGAAAATTATATTGACAGAAAGATTAATGGTCACCAAGGGACAGGGGTTGGAGGAAGGGACTGACTGTCAATTGGCATGAGGAATATTTGGGGGTGTGGGGGTGGAAATGCTCTGTATTTCAAATGTATTAATAGATTCACGGGTGTAAATATCTGCCCAAACCCATCAAATTATAATTTAAGTGAATACAGTTTATTATATGTAAATTGTACCTCAATAATCTGATTAAAACAAACAAAACAGTGCATCTGGCAGATACTGTGGTTCGGCTCACTCGTAACCAATCCAGTCTCCTTCTAAAGCGTCTTCCTGTACTGTAAAGGCTAGAAACCTAAAAGCCACATTTCCCATTGTCCTCTGTTGTTTTCATATGTGACTGATTCAGTAACCACAGATATACTCATTCACTGGAGACTTTACTTAGGAACAGAATTATGTAGGAAAAGGGGCAGAGAACAAATCATCTGTTTTGCTGGAGAGGACCCAATCCAGAGGCATTTCTGGAGCCAGCACCTTCCTAATTGTGGCACAGGCTTCTTTGGTGGCCCATTTCTGCAGAGAAGTTATACAAGTTCTCTCTGAAAGCTGGCTTAGAGTCTATATTTCTAGTCTATAAACTACCTATGCTTGGTAACAATTCCTTCATTCTTGAACTGAATAAAATAGCACTTTCAATGGATACTGAATTATCAAGCAGTCACAGCTCAATATCAGCTAGTTTAAGAGACCTGCCTAGATCAACAGCTCTTCTACTCCTCTTCATTACCAGGGTCCCCACTCTGATTCATTCTATGTTTTATAGCTCAGTTCCAATGTGGGTTTTATAGATTTCTACTGTAAAAGTTTTATGGTTGGTCCAGAATCAACACACTATTTCTAACCTATTTCCTACTAGAATTTCTAAGATAACTTATGTCCAAACTTCAGGAACACAATTTTTTTTTGTGTAAAGATCTCCTGATGCCAAATCAACAAGATTATTGTTTTAAAAGTTTCAAGCTGAACTTGCTTCCCCACCCTCCACCCCTCCCAGCCCCCAACTAGCTCCTTGACCCTCCCTCCCCCGATGGCGCATGCCAGGACAGTGAAGATTTGTTTTCTAAAGTAATTTCTTTCCCTTGACTGTTTCATTGCTTCCATCTTTACATAGAAGTCTGGCTGGGAATGAGGGTCATCAGGAAAAAAGAGCTGAGCATTCTTGTTAATTCCTCTGCTCTTTCCCATTGTACTCTGTTAAGGTCCTTGCAGTGGAGACCCATCCCTGGGTCTGGCAGCAATGATGCAGGAAAATAAGGGAGCTGTTGGCAGCAATGATGCAGGAAAATAAGGGAGCTGTTGCAAAACGGCCTCATGCTCTCTCCACCCCATCTCACTGTCTCCCACAGTGTGCCTCCATATGCCTGTTTCTGTTCTGTCGACTTCATTCTCTGCCCCTCTCAATTTCTCTCTCTCCCTCCTTTCAAACAGTTGTATTGCACAGATGATTCATACATCTTGATTTTTCTCACTCATCTAAATTTAAGCTAAATCAAATGGTTTCGTGTGACCGTTTAAAACATCACAGATGTTAAGGAAACTACCAACATCAGCTTCTTTTCCTCCCTAGGAATCATGCTTCACCATGTGCCAAAACCCAGCAGAGGGCATCCTTCCATTTCAGATGAATGAACTCTGCAGGGAAAAGGCTCTCTCTCCAGTTCCAGCACTGTGTTCCATTTACAACTGCACACTGGAATTTAAATAAAGGGGTTTTTGTAGTAGGAGGGGAGTTTGTTGTAGAAGTTGTTTTCTGGGGTGTTTGCCTCCATTTAAATTATAGATTTAGAAGTAAATCTCCTTTTATAAGAAAAAAATGAAGAGGAAAAAGAAATCCGTCTCTGGTCTCTTTCCAGATTTGGGGCATTAGCTTCAAATTGCAGAAGCAATAAGGTAGCACCTCTGTGATCTTTCCTTCTCTAGGACACTGTATTAATAAAGTAATCACAGAAAAAAGCAATTGAGAAAAAATCTGTACCCCACCTCTCTTGTCTGTCACACTATCCCTCTGTCCATCAAATGGAAAGAAAAATAGCATTACTTCCTGTTAGATCATCTTAGAAGTAGGAAGAAGATAAGTATGGTCAAAAGCAGTGCATCAGGTAAAGCCAACCCTCCACCTGTATAAGGAGGCAGTCACCCACTATGTTTAATTGGATAGATCACAGAAACCAAAATTCCACAAAGGGAAATATCTTCTACCATCATCAGAATTTTTCCAGGGTTAAAAGGCAAATGACCAAAACCCTTATCAGTGATTTTTTTCCCCCTGCTGTGGGTGAGTTTATCATATCCTTCCATGGTAGGAGAATGTCATAGAGAGAGAAGGAAAGAATATGAAAGGACAACAGAGCATCATACACTCATTCAACATACATTTCTGAGCACTTTGTGCCAAAACCCTTTTCTAGGTATTAAGACTGCGTCAGCAAACAAAGTATCAAAGATCCCTTCCTTGAGGTGATGTGCCAAAAAAGCTGGGGTTTGAGGAGTCTGGCAGACCTAACTTTGAGTCCTGGCCCTGTCACTTGACTGGCTTTGTGACTTGAAGCAAAATAATTAATGTTCTCTTTTGCAAAATAAGGATAAAGTTGTTACTATTTATTAAAAACATACTTTGTTCCAGGCACAAGAATTGAGCATTTGTATGTATTACATATGGTAAAATTCTCACAATTAGTCTGTGAGAAAGGTTCTATTATGCTTCTCCTTTTACAAATGAGAAAACCCAGGCACAGAGTGATTTCTAAATTGCCCAGAATCACATAGAAGTGTTGGAGCATGAATTTGAAACAAGGCTGTCTTGCTTCTCAACCAGTAGAGCAGAGTTGTTCTCTAAGGCTATCCTGGGGATTCGATGAGATGAATGTGTAAAGCTGAGAGTGCAGTATAGTATCATTATTACTACTATTATTATTAATTTATCACTCATGACTGCCATTGTTGTAGCTTTCTGGGACCTAAGGGTACATGTTGAAATATGATAAAAGAGGCTCAATGCATCAAATCAAAAGTCCTCTGCCTCAGAATGTAGTCTGTGTCCAGCTCAGGTTAAAAGTAGGATTGCAGAAGTCATACCCAGGAATCATGGCTTCACTGCATTTATCTTTCCATAAGATGACAGGCTGTCTCTAACAGTGATGGCTCTAGACAGAATATCAGAACAGTTTCCCTGTAACAAAACATGAGCATTTCCTGCTCTGGATTTTTTCTAACCTTCCCTGAAAGCTGAGGGTTAAGACCAGATGCGAAACAAAGCCAAGATCCAAATATCCATCTGCCTTTTGACAGCAGCTCTTTGTTCCCTGATAAGTGATCTGGGGGGAGTCAGTCCCACTCCCTCAACCACTGGTGTCCCTTGGCTCTTTGTTCTTACTCTTTCTAAAGTGCACTGTCCAGAGCTCTCTTCTCGGGCTTCTTAATGACTGTGCGATTGTGCGTGCTCTTAGATCGATGGGGGTTAATTAACGCTAACAGTATTATTCAAAGAAAAATGAAGCAGTCATGTTTCCTGGCTTCTCTGGGAGTTTTCTCTTCTTCCTGTAAGCCTAAATTTGTGTCTCACACTGACAAATTACCAAAATTCAGAATAATTTTAAACAACAAGCAGATAAAATTCTGGCTCCAGGCCCCATTTCTTATTGATTTTGTTTCAGGACCACCATCTCAGTTTCATTAGGTAGGAAACTGAGTGTTCGATAATGGGGTATAAGAGAATTCACAAATGTACATCTTTATAAATATTCTGTTTTTCTTGTGTGCAATAAAAAATAGTTTTTATCTCACATGTCAAACTTCATAATGCAAAACTCAAGTCAACTGAACATTTAAAAAATGTATTCCTATTCAAAAAGGCAATTTAATGCTGATTTTATCTCACCATGCTTCTGTAGGGATGAACACTGTTAGCAACACATCATTTGGGACAGAAATAAGTGCTTCAATTCCTTTGGTTTGAACTCCAAAAAAATAGCAAATGTCCCAGGAGTTATGTTGCAAGTTGCCTTGTCATAGGCTTATAGATTTCTAACAATGCTGGTTGGGTTCAATAAAAAAGAAGATTTTCCTTTGCGGAGTACTTACCCCCAGGTAATGGCCATCGATGAACACGACAGGGAGGGAAGGAGCTTCAGAAACACGCCGGCATCGCTCATCTAGCTCTTTTCCATAGTCACCGTTCAAAGCTATGTTTTTCTCTTCAAATT